>NC_133124.1:160011018-160349768 GCF_048418815.1 Hemitrygon akajei | reverse complement strand
CCAGTGGCCTCTCCGAGGTCAGTGACACAAACTCCAGCCCTCCCAGTGGCCTCTCCGAGGTCAGTGACACAAACTCCAGCCCTTCCAGTGGCCTCTCCGAGGGCAGTGACACAAACTCCAGCCCTCCCAGTGGCCTCTCCGAGGGCAGGGACACAAACTCCAGCCCTCCCAGTGGCCTCTCCGAGGTCAGTGACACAAACTCCAGCCCTCCCAGTGACCTCTCCGAGGTCAGGGACACAAACTCCAGCCCTCCCAGTGGCCTCTCTGAGTCAGCGACACAAACTCCAGCCCTCCCAGTGTCCTCTCCGAGGGGAGTGACACAAACTCCAGCCCTCCCGGTGGCCTCTCCGAGGTCAGCGACACAAACTCCAGCCCTCCCAGTGGCCTCTCCGAGGTCAGTGACACAAACTCCAGCCCTCCCAGTGGCCTCTCCGAGGTCAGTGACACAATCTCCAGGCCTCCCAGTGGCCTCTCCGAGGGCAGTGACACAAACTCCAGCCCTTCCGGTGGCCTCTCCGAGGTCGTTGACGCAAACTCCAGCCCTCCCAGTGGCCTCTCCGAGGGCAGGGACACAAACTCCAGCCCTCCCAGTGGCCTCTCCGAGGTCAGTGACACAAACTCCAGCCCTTCCGGTGGCCTCTCCGAGGTCAGGGACACAAACTCCAGCCCTCCCAGTGGCCTCTCCGAGGTCAGCGACACAAACTCCAGCCCTCCCAGTGGCCTCTCCGAGGTCGTTGACGCAAACTCCAGCCCTCCCAGTGGCCTCTCCGAGGGCAGGGACACAATCTCCAGCCCTCCCAGTGGCCTCTCCGAGGGAGTGACACAAACCACTCACTCTCCTCCACATTTGAGTCGATTATTCAATCTCTCTCAATGCTTTAATTTGTGAGATCTTCCTCTCTTCTCTGAACTTCTCATGGTGGCTCGTGCTTGCATTTCTCTCCTAGAATTTCCTCGGGGACAACAGAGCGCTAGCCAACTTGATCGAATTGCAGACTGTAAGTCCCAGGCTCCAAAGGTTTCAAAGTCAAAATTAATATGAGAAGAATAAGTAGAAGTAAAAAAAAACTGAAATGATTGACTACCTGGAAGATGTCATCCAAGGAATTGTTGTTTGCCTCCACCATCTTGACCAAAAGGTCTGTTTTTCTTTAGGGGAAACCTTGCCTGGCAAATTTGTTGGAATTGCTTATGGAAATAATAGGCAGGATTGACAAAAGACAAGGTTGTTTACTTGGATTTTCAGAAGACCTTTGACAATGTGCCGCACATAAGGCTGGCAGACAAGATAAGAGCACATGGTACAGTATGACAGGAAAGATACTCCCATGGCTAGAAGTTTGGCTGACTGGCAGGTGGCAAATTGTGGGAATTAAGAGAGCATCTTCTTGTTGGCTGCCAGTGACTAGTGGTGTTCCGCAGGGGTCAGTGTTGGGACCTCTTCTTTTCAAGTTGTATGTCAATGATCTGGATGATAGAATTGATGGCTTTGTCACCATGTTTGGAGACAACACAAAGGCAGGTGAACCTGGCCTTTTCTCTTTGGAGCAACGAAGGATGTGAGGTGACTTGATGGAAAGTGTATAAGATGATAAGGGACATTGATCTGTGGATAGCCAGAGGCTTTTTCCTGGGGGAGCAGTTTGAAGGTTGTTGGAAATAGGTACCGAGGGGATGTCAGGGGTAAATTTTTCACACGGAGAGTAGTGGGTGTGTGGAATGCACTGCCGGCAGTGGTGGTGGAAGCGGATACAATAGGGTCTGTTATCTTAGATAGGCACATGGACCTTAGAGAAATGGAGAAGTATGAACTCGGAGTACTGTGTCCAGTTCTGGTCGCCTCACTATTGGAAGGATGTGGAAACATTGGAAAGGGTACAGAGGAGATTTACCAGGATGCTGCCTGGTTTAGAGAGTATGGATTATGATCAGAGATTAAGGGAGCTAGGGCTTTACTCTTTGCAGAGAAGGAGGATGAGAGGAGACATGATAGAGGTGTACAAGATATTAAGAGGAATAGACAGAGTGGACAGCCAGCGCCTCTTCCCCAGGGCACCACTGCTCAGTACAAGAGGACATGGCTTTAAGGTAAGGGGAGGGAAGTTCAAGGGGGATATTAGAGGAAGGTTTTTCACTCAGAGAGTGGTTGGTGCGTGGAATGCACTGCCTGAGTCAGTGGTGGAGGCAGATACACTAGTGAAGTTTAAGAGACTACTAGACAGGTATATGGAGGAATTTAAAGGTGGGGGGTTATATGGGAGGCAGGGTTTGAGCGTCGGCACAACATTGTGGGCCAAAGGGCCTGTAATGGGTTGTACTATTCAATGTTCTATGTGCTAGGGAAATTCTAGGCAGTTTCTAGAGCAGGTTACATAGTCGGCACAACATTATGGGCCGAAGGGCCTGTAATGTGTGGTAGATTTCTATGTTCTATATTCAGGTGAAGGGACAGGTAATATTGAGGAAGCAGTGATCAACACAAGGACTTAGGCAGATTAAGAGAATGGGCAAAGAAATGGCAGATGGAATATAGTTTAGGGAAGTGTATGGTCATGCACTTCGGCAGAAATAAAGGCATAGATTATTTTCTAAGTAGGGAGGCAACTCAGAAATTAGACATACAAAGGGACTTGGGTGTCCAAGTGCAGGATTCCCTTAAGGTTAGCTTGCAGTCTGATTCGGTCAAAAGAAAGCAAATACATTAATTCATTTTGAGAGGAATAGTAGACTCAAGGTTCCAGATTCATTTCCTTTCTTTTCCATTCTTTTTATTATTATTATTAATATTAATATCAACATATAAGATTAATACATAGATAATGGGATTACAAACATACAAATTTAAACTGAACATGAAAGGATACATAAGCAATAGTTACAATATAAATGAGTCTTCCCAAATCATGGGCAATACAAGTAACATATAAACAAAGCAAAACTAGGTATATCATAATATATATTAAAAAAAAGAAAATAAATTATGCTAGAAAAACTAATCTAACAACCTAATAACTAATAAGGAAAAAAAAGAAAAAAGAAAAAAAGGAAAAAATAAATAAAAAATATTTTTTATTTTATTTATTTTTTATTTTTTTTATATTTTTTTTCCAGATTCCAAACTCCAGTCTGTTTGTTGTCATCATTCAGTGCACAATTGTAAAAGAGAGTGAAATAATTGTTTCTCATGGCCCAACACAGTAAGAAAAACACAATAAGCATAATGAAAACAATAAAAATCACAATAAATACAAATGTATAAGATTAACTTATATTTGTAGACCGATTGTACATGAAATGATAAAGCATTTTGCTGGCATTAATTTTGAGTGGACTAGAATACAAAAGCAATGCAGAGACTTTATAAGTCATTGGTCAGACTGTACTTGGAATATTGTGAGTAGTCTTGGGCTCCTTATCTTAGAAAAAGATGTGCTGTCATTGGAGAGGGTTAAGAGGAGTTTCATGAGAATCACTCCAGGACCGAAAGGGTTAAGTTTTGAGGCACATTGTGTTTTGGCCCTTGGCCTGCACTTGCTGGAGTTTAGAAGAATTGTGGGGGGGGGGAGGCGGGGAGGGGGAGAGGGAATCTTGAAAAATGAAAGGCCTAGATAGAGTGAATCTGAAGTGGGTGTTTCCTATAATGGGGGGTCTGGAAACAGAGGACACAACCTCAGAGTAGAGTGAAATCCATTTAGGACAGAGATGAGGAGGAATTTATTTAGATAGAGTATTGTGAATCTGGAATTCATTGCCACAGACGACTGTGGATGCCAAGTCATTGGGTATTTAAAGCAGAGACATAGGTTCTTGATTAGTAAGGCAGGAGAATGGGGTTGAGAGGGATAATAAGTCAGCCATGACTGAATGGTGGAACGGACTCGATGGGATGAATATTTTAATTCTGCCCCTCTGTCTTATTGCCTTGTGGTTATTCAATGTGTACAGGTAACGTTGCTGTGCTTTTGATGAAGGCTTGACAAGACAATGAAAAGAAGGGAGTTAAATATCAGCATAATGGAGCAGTAATCACCTGGATATGCATATTCATGAGAGCAGTTGCCAACCATTCTACAAAGTGTTTGTAAATGGATTTCACTAAAAGGTTGTGAGGTTGTGCCCTCTGTTTCTGGACTCACCCATTATAGGAAACATCCACTTCAGATTCACTCTATCTGGGCCTTTCATTATGCAATGCCATTTAACCTCAAGATGAGGTAATTAGGTTTTCAGATTGAAAGAAGTAACTTTAGGAGAACCCCAGTGATTGATTCTTGGCCACCGTTGTTCACTGTTTCAAGACCAGGAGGAGGGAACTGGCCAAGTCTGCTGATGAGACAAAACCAGTGGCAGGAAATCTGATGACAACATTATGATTCTGGATCAAGTGGTTCGGAAGGGAGACAGCACTATGACCTTTACTGTACTCCCTGGTCATTCCCTCCTGCTGGGGAATTCCTAAAGTTTCCTCTTCCAGTCTGAAAACAACCTACCTAATCCAGCCACACACAAAACCTCATTTGTCAACCTCAAATGAGAAAGCCTAATTCCCTCATCTTGAGGTTCAGTGGCATTGCTCTCTCGGTTTATCAGGAAGGTCAAGGTCACAATAATCGGAGAGTCTCCAGAAGAAGCTGCGCAAATCCAGTGTGTTCTTAGTCGATCTGTGGGACGTGCCCAGAACGTGAATTTGTACTAAGGGAGGGAGACAAACTGAGCCAAATCACAGGTTGATGAAGGCTAGATACAGACAGGAAGACAGAGCATTTGATGATGTGTTGGATGCTTAAACTGAGTCCAGTTAGGAGATGAAGTGTTGATGCTTCAAATTGTGTAGAGCCTCACTGTTACACCATGATATCAGTTATCGCCAAAAAGAATAAAATTATCTCAGCTGAAATGTTATTCCTCACCCATTGATGTTTTTTTCCAAATCTCTTTACAGAGTAGAAAGGATTTTGAGTGTCGGAATCTCAAAGACAACAGCACGTCAGTTCTGCTGTCTGTCAGTCATCAGCATTTGAATGTGGAGAAGAGCCTTTTAGAAGACAGCACAACAATCTTAGCCACGATAACCCGAATACATACAGTATATATGTCTGTACTCATAGCTGATAAATTGGCATAGAGTTGATAGCAGTGAGATATCATTCACTGGCTCTCTTTTTGAAAGGAATTCTGTTCCATATCAGTATTTTTAAATCGATCCCTGTTGTTCATCTCTCACTCTCCCTGTGATGACAGGTTATACTGTGGGTGAAGAAGTTTCCTTGAATGGCTTTCTGCAGACCAAATAAGACAGTGAGCTTGTTGTGGTTTTGTCCCAGACATTCTTCGTTCCTCAGGGCTCTTAGCCAAAGTAGATTGTCGTGAGTGTTTAAACTCCTTCTTCCCTGCTGTTTACAATGTCATGGGATATTTTCACTTAATTTCAAATGGCTGTGCCTCACATAGCTCGGTTGTTGCAATACTGATTCTCCTCTGACATATGAGAGCAGAATGGTGCGTAAATCGTTGATGGAGCAGGGTCAGAGACCAAAAAGACTTTGAGGCTCCAGACAGTGTTGGAAGCTAGAGGTTACGAGGAGGAGAATGAGGGAATTGGATCAGGAGGGTGTGGCTACAAATTAAAGATCAGCAACCTTTGGAAACTGACTGAAAAAATGTTTATTTCGACAAAATGCAGAAGGAACTCGGGGATTGGGTCAGCATCTATGGAGAGGAATGAACAGTTAACATTTCAGACCAAGTCACTTCATCATGCCTGGAATATCACAAACATAAGATACCTACAGATGCTGGAAATCCCAAATAGTACTCACAAAACACTGGTGAAACTCAGCAGACATGAGGAAATCTGCAGATGCTGGAAATCTGAGCAACACACACAAAATGCTGGAGGAACCCAGCAGGCCAGGCAGCGTCTATGGAAAAGAGTACCATTGACTTGACCCTTTGGCAGGCCTGGATAAAAAAGCTGAGGAGTAGATTTAAAAGGTGGGAGGAGGGAAGAGAGAAAAAACCAGGCAATAGGTGAAACCTAGAGGGGGAGGGATGAAGTAAAGAGCTCAGAAGTTGAATGGTGAAGGAGACAGAAGGCCGTGGAAGAAAGCAAAAGGGGGAAGGAGCACCAGAAGCAGGCAATGGGTGGGTAAGGAGACAAGGTGAGGGAGGGAAAAGTGGATGGGAAGTGGTGAAAGGTGGGGGGCATTACCAGAAGTTTGAGAAATCGATGTTCACGTCATAAGGTTGGAGGCTACCTAAATGGAATGTAAGGTGTTGTTCCTCCAACCTCAGTGTGGCCTCATCATTTCAGTGGAGCAGGCCATGGATGGACATTTCAGAATAGGAATGGGAAGTGGAATTAAAATGGTTGGGCACTAGTAGATCCTGATTTTTCTGGCAGACAGAGCATAGATGCTTGGTGAAGCGGTCTTCCAATCTACGTTGGAACTCCCCAATATACAGGAGGCCATACCAGGAGCACCAAACACAGTTATATGACCCCAACAGATTCATAGGTGGTGTCGCCTCACTTGGAAGGACTGTTTACGTCCTTGAATAGTAGTAAGGGAGGAGGCTGGTGGGGTGATAAGTGAGGACAAGAAACTTCCTTCCTTATCCTCACCCACCACCTTCGCGTCCAGCCCATAATCCCACAAAACTTCCACCGCCTCCAACGGGATCCCACCACCAAGCACCTTTCCCCCCCATCCCCCCACCACTTTCTGCTTTCCACAGGGATCGCTCCCTACATGACTCCCTTGTCCATTCGTCCCTCCCCACTCATCTCCCTCCTGGCACTTATCCTTGCAAGCGGAACAAGTGCTACACCTGCCCCTACACCTCCTCCGGATGCGGTTTGGAGGCTGCATCAGAAGCATTAGACACAATGGATGACCCCAGCAGATTCATCCCAGTTTGGCAAAAGAATAAACCAGGGAAGGTAGTGCACCCGTGGCTGACAAGGGAAATTAGGGATAGTATCAAGTCCAAAGAAGAAACATATAAATTAGCCAGTAAAAGCGGCACATCTGAAGACTGGGAAAAATTCAGAGTCCAGCAGAGGAGGACAAAGGGTTTAATTAGGAAAGGGAAAAAAGACTATGAGAGAAAGCTGGCAGGGAACATAAAAACTGACTGTAAAAGCTTTTATAGATATGTGAAAAGAAAAAAGATTGGTTAAGACAAATGTAGGCCCCTTACAGTCAGAAACAGGTGAATTGATCATGGGGAACAAAGACATGGCATTGAATAAATACTTTGGTTCTGTCTTCACTAAGGAGGACATAAATAATCTTCCGGAAATAGTAGGGGACTAAGGGTCTAGTGAGATGGAGGAACTGAGGGAAATACATGTTAGTAGAGAAGTGGTGTTAGGTAAATTGAAGGGATTAAAGGCAGATAAATCCCCAGGGCCAGATGGTCTGCATCCCAGAGTGCTTAAGGAAATAGCCCAAGAAATATTGGATGCATTAGTGATAATTTTTCAAAACTCCTTAGATTCTGGATTAGTTCCTGAGGATTGGAGGGTAGCTAATGTTATCCCACTTTTTAAAAAAGGAGGGGGAGAGAAATCCTGTTAGCCTGATATCAATGGTGGGGAAATGCTAGAGTCGGTTATCAAAGATGTGATAACAGCACATTTGGAAAGTGGTGAAATCATTGGACAAAGTCAGCATGGATTTATGAAAGGAAAATCATGTCTGATGAATCTTATAGAATTTTTTGAAGATGTAACTAGTAGAGTGGATGGGGAGAGCCAGTGGATGTGGTATATTTGGATTTTCAAAAGGCTTTTGACAAGGTCCCACACAGGAGATTAGTGTGCAAACTTAAAGCACACGGTATTGGGGGGATGGTATTGATGTGGTTAGAGAATTGGTTGGCAGACAGGAAGCAAAGAGTGGGAATAAACGGGACCTTTTCAGAATGGCAGGCCATGACTAGTGGGGTACCGCAAGGCTCAGTGCTGGGACCCCAGTTGTTTACAATATATATTAATGATTTAGACGAGAGAATTAAATGCAGCATCTCCAAGTTTGCGGATGACACGAAGCTGGGCGGCGGTGTTAGCTGTGAGGAGGATGCTAAGAGGATGCAGGGTGACTTGGATAGGTTAGGTGAGTGGGCAAATTCATGGCAGATGCAAATTAATGTGGACAATTATGAGGTTATCCACTTTGGTTGCAAGAACAGGAAAACAGATTATTATCTGAATTGTGGCCAATTAGGAAAAGGGGAGGTGCAACGAGACCTGGGTGTCATTGTACACCAGTCATTGTAAGTGGGCATGCAGGTACAGCAGGCGGTGAAAAAGGCAAATGGTATGTTGGCATTCATAGTGAGAGGATTCGAGTACAGGAGCAGGGAAGCTCTACTGCAGTTGTACAAGGCCTTGGTGAGACCGCACTGGAGTATTGTGTGCAGTTTTGGTCCCATAATCTGAGGACAAGACATTCTTGCCATAGAGGGAGTACAGAGAAGGTTCACCAGATTGATTCCTGGGATGGCAGGACTTTCATATGAAGAAAGACTGGATCGACTAGGCTCATATTCACTGGAATTTAGAAGATTGAGGGGGGGGGGGATCTTATTGAAATGTATAGAATTCTAAAGGGATTGGACAGGCTAGATGCAGGAAGATTGTTTCTGATGTTGGGGAAGTCCGGAACGAGGGGTCACAGTTTAAGAGTAAAGGGGAAACCTTTTAGGACTGAGATGAGGAAAAACTTCTTCACACAGAGAGAGGTGAATCTGTGGAATTCTCTGCCACTGTTACACAGGGGCAATGGAGGAGAACCCAAGTGCAGGATACTGGCACGTTGACTCAGTTGGGGAGGCTGTCGTAGACCTGAACGTAGCGCAGGAAACCAGAGGAATCTTGACAAGGAGACGGGATTCACAGGGACTCTCTAGAAACTAGAGCGGAACTTAGAACTACCGGTTCTAATCAGAACAGGGAACGAAGTATCACACGAGAATTGACCAACAAACTGGCAACCTGTGATAAGAGTCGCCATCGTATTTGTTTCCCAGTCTCTGATGAAAGCCAGATGTATGGTAATTGAGTAACTAGCAGCAATTGACTGAAATTGGGGCATGATCAGGGAGAAAGAAGTGTTAAAGGGGAACGGCCAACTGGAACCATGACAGCCACAGGAAACTGTTGAGGCCGGTTCATTGGCTATATTTTAGAGGGAGTTAGATATGGCCCTTGTGGCTAAAGGGATCAGGGGGTATGGAGAGAAAGCAGGTACAGGGTTCTGAGTTGGATGATCAGCCATGATCATACTGAATGGCGGTGCAGGTTCGAAAGGCTGAATGGCCTACTCCTGCACCTATTTTCTATGTTTCTATTTACAGGTGAAGTGTTGCCTCACCTGGATGACTGTTTGGGGCCCTGAATGGAGGTGAGGGAGGAGGTGAATGGGCAGGTGCAGTACTTAGGCTGCTTGCAGGGATCAGTGCCTGGAGGGAAATTAGTGGAGAGGGATGAATGGACAAAGGAATCGTGGAGAAACTGTTCCTGCAGAGACCAGGGTGGGATCAATCTCCTCCCTCGCTTCCTATAATAGCCTGGGGTACATCTCGTCCACCTTGTTTCTTTTTACAGGCCCCCGTTGAGTACCTAAGAGATCATTATGACTGCAGCCTACCAAAAAGTTGGAGGTTGCTGACTTGGATTTTTAGCTGGCCTTTGACTGGCAGGAGGCAAAGAGTTGTGAATAAAGTGAGCTTCTTCTCTTTGGCTGCTGGTGACTATTGGTGTTCCGCAGCAGTCAGAATGAAAACAGCCTCATTATGTATCAGTGATCCGTTTGAAGGAATTGATGGCTTTGTGGCCAAGCTTGCATATGATACAAAGACAGATGGAGGTACAAGTAGTGTTCAGGATGCAGGGAGTCTGTAGAACATATATGTCAAACTCAAGGCCCGCGGTGGAATTATCTTTGGCCCGCAAGATAATATCTAATTACTATTAAAGCTGGCTCCAGTAATCGAAGCGCCTATGGCGTATGATATGGCTAATGCTGAGATTATTCAGGTGCCAGGTTTTCAGGGTTTTTAGTGTTTATTCGGCAGTCTTGCTCGGCAGTCTTCTTCATAAGAAACGGAATTTGTAAAGTGAAACACTTTGTAGTTATAGCAGAAACTGAGACACATGAGAGCAGGCTGAAAAAACTGAGGCAACGAAAGCTACGTTCACACGCGTCAGACTGATCCGGCCCGCATGAAGCTGCATTTTGCTCAATCTAGCCCGTGACCTAAAATGAGTTTGACACCCCTGCTGTGTAGAAGGACTTGGAGAGATGAGGAGAATTGGTAAAGTGTTGGCAGATGTAATATAGTGTGGGGAAGTGTATGGTCTTGCGCTTTGGTCGAAGGAATAGGCGCACACTAATTTCTAAACGGGGGAGAAAAATTCAGAATTGAGAGGAGCAAAGGGACTTGGGTGTCCTGATGCAGGATAGCACAAAGGTGAACTTGCAGCTTCAGTCAGTGAAGGCAAATGCACTGTTAGTATTCATTTCGAGAGGATGAGAATATAAGAGCAAGGATGTATTGCTGAGGCTGTATAAGGCATTGGACAGAACACACTTCAAGTATTGTGAGCAGTTTTGGGCTCCTTATCTAAGAATATGCCGGCAGAGGGTGGTGAATCTGTAAAATTCATTTGCATGGGGAGTTGTGGAGTCCGGGTCACTGAGTACATTTAAAGTTGAGGTTGATGAGTTCTTGATTAGTCAAAGCTTCTGGGGAGAAGGTTGGAGAATGGGTTGAGGGGGATAGTAAATCAATCACGACTAAATGGTAGAGCGGACTCTGTGTCAAATGGACTAATTCTGCTCCTGTGCCTCATGATCTAAATACGACACATTGCTGAGACTGGACTCAGAGCTAAGGTTTCTCCATGCCATTCTATCAAGTACAGAATCAGACACAGAGTTAATCTACCTCTGCACATTCCAGAGTCAAATTCCACGTGTTTCTCTCCCACTGGAGAGATCATGAGCCAGTTCAAGAAGGCATCAGATTGTTTTGTTCTTTGATGCCATCAAGCGAGCTCTATACCATTGTCAATGTTTGTCCGTGAGTTCTCCACCAAGAATAAATCTTGTGGGAAATGTGTGAGGAAGAAATTGACCCTCTGAACCTGCTCGTACCCTCTTCCTTCAGTGACTCCCCTCCTGCACTCTTTGCGATCTAACAGTCTCCCCCCCCCCACCCCCACTGCTTCAGTGACTTCAATGTCTCCAGAGAATTAATCTCACTCATCCAGGAATCTTCCAACACACCTCGACGGAATTCCACCAGTTCTGACTAAGTCTGCCTCTCCTGAGCTCTGCTGTCAAGAAGGTGTTTGAACTCCTTGAATGTGCTGCTCCTGGGAGATTGTACCCCATCCTCCTGCAACCAGACGGCTTTGCTGCACCATGACCTGATTCTGCATTTGTATACAGTGTTATTCCAATTTCCTTCTTCAATCTTCCCTTGTCATTCTTGGGATAATACCAGTTCTCCAGCTGTGCACAGTTTTGGTCCCTGTATCTCTAGGCCAGACGAGATTGGGAGAACAGTCCTACACAGAACAAAGATTTAGGAACGTTGCGATATCTTTCCACAGGGATCCCAGTTCAGCTGCAGGTGAGAAAGTGGGAAGCAAGAGGGGAAGGAAATGGATAGGGTGAGATGTCTTTATTCCCTGTTGGAAAACTCTGATCTTCCTCATACCAGCAATGAATATGGGAGAACCTCATGTGCCTCTGAAACAGGTAATGACACTTGGGTAGTGGGACTGTCAAACATAGATTAAATCCAGAAAGGGCTGGTTTACTTCCAAAATGGGAGCACTGTCCACAAATCCCATATCCATATCCCCTGGGTCAGAACCACACTAGAAACACAATGCATTATTCCCATCTCTATACTCCTTGGACAGACACACTCCAGGGGCATTGTGCACAGTTCTTGCCACCCTATCACTGGGTCACTGACACTGGGTACACTGAACACAGTTCCTGCCACCCTATCCCTGGGTCACTGACACTGGGTACACTGAACACAGTTCCTGCCACCCTATCCCTGAGTCATTGAACACAGTTCCTGCCACCCTATCACTGGGTTACTGACACTGGGTACAATGAACACAGTTCCTGTCACCCTATCCCTGAGTCACTGAACACAGTTCCTGCCACCCTATGACTGGGTCACTGACACTGGGTACAATGAACACAGTTCCTGCCACCCTATCTCTGGGTCACTGACACTGGGTACACTGAACACAGTTCCTGCCACCTTATCCCTGGGTCACTGACACTGGGTACACTGAACACAGTTCCTGTCAGCCTATCCCTGGGTCACTGAACACAGTTCCTGCCACCCTATCCCTGGGTCACTGACACTGGGTACACTGAACACAGTTACTGCCACCCTATCCCTGGGTCACTGAACACAGTTCCTGCCACCCTATCCCTGGGTCACTGACACTGGGTACACTGAACACAGTTCCTGCCACCCTATCCCTGGGTCACTGATACTGGGTACACTGAACACAGTTCCTGCCACCCTATCCCTGGGTCACTGAACACAGTTCCTGCCACCCTATCACTGGGTTACTGACACTGGGTACAATGAACACAGTTCCTGCCACCCTATCCCTGAGTCACTGAACACAGTTCCTGCCACCCTATCACTGGGTCACTGACACTGGGTACAATGAACACAGTTCCTGCCACCCTATCTCTGGGTCACTGACACTGGATACACTGAACACAGTTACTGCCACCCTATCCCTGGGTCACTGAACACAGTTCCTGCCACCCTATACCTGGGTCACTGACACTGTGTACACTGAACACAGTTCCTGTCACCCTATCCCTGGGTCACTGAACACAGTTCCTGCCACCCTATACCTGGGTCACTGACACTGGGTACACTGAACACAGTTCCTGCCACCCTATCCCTGGGTCACTGATACTGGGTACACTGAACACAGTTCCTGCCACCCTATCCCTGGGTCACTGAACACAGTTCCTGCCACACTATCCATGGGTCACTGACACTGGGTACACTGAACACAGTTCCTGCCACCCTATCCCTGGGTCACTGAACACAGTTCCTGCCACCCTATCCCTGGGTCACTGACACTGGGTACACTGAACACAGTTCCTGCCACCCTATCCCTGGGTCACTGAACACAGTTCCTGCCACCCTATCCCTGGGTCACTGACACTGGGTACACTGAACACAGTTCCTGCCACCCTATCCCTGGGTCACTGACACTGGGTACACTGAACACAGTTCCTGTCACCCTATACCTGGGTACACTGAACACAGTTCCTGCCACCCTATACCTGGGTACACTGAACACAGTTCCTGCCACCCTATCCCTGGGTCACTGAACAAAGTTCCTGCCACCCTATCCCTGGGTCACTGACACTGGATACACTGAACACAGTTCCTGTCACCCTATCCCTGGGTCACTGAACACAGTTCCTGCCACCCTATCCCTGGGTTACTGACACTGGGTACACTGAACACAGTTCCTGCCACCCATTCCCTGGGTCACTGACACTGGGTACACTGAACACAGTTCCTGCCACCCTATCCCTGGGTCACTGAACACAGTTCCTGCCACCCTATACCTGGGTACACTGAACACAGTTCCTGCCACCCTATCCCTGGGTCACTGACACTGGGTACACTGAATACAGTTCCTGCCACCCTATCCCTGGGTCACTGAACACAGTTCCTGCCACCCTATACCTGGGTACACTGAACACAGTTCCTGCCACCCTATACCTGGGTACACTGAACACAGTTCCTGCCACCCTATCCCTGGGTACACTGACACTGGGTACAATGAACACAGTTCCTGCCACCCTATCCCTGGGTCACTGACACTGGGTACACTGAACACAGTTCCTGCCACCCTATCCCTGGGTCACTGACACTGGGTACACTGAACACAGTTCCTGCCACCCTATCCCTGGGTCACTGAACACAGTTCCTGCCACCCTATCCCTGGGTCACTGACAGTGGGTACACTGAACACAGTTCCTGCCACCCTATCCCTTGGTCACTGAACACAGTTCCTGCCACACTATCCATGGGTCACTGACACTGGGTACACTGAACACAGTTCCTGCCACCCTATCCCTGGGTCACTGAACACAGTTCCTGCCACCCTATCCCTGGGTCACTGACACTGGGTACACTGAACACAGTTCCTGTCACCCTATCTCTGGGTCACTGACACTGGGTACACTGAACACAGTTCCTGTCACCCTATCCCTGGGTCACTGAACAGAGTTCCTGTCACCCTATCCCTGGGTCACTGAATACAGTTCCTGCCACCCTATCCCTGGGTCACTGACATTGGGTACACTGAATACAGTTCTTGCCACCCTATCCCTGGGTACACTGAATACAGTTCCTGCCACCCTATCCCTGGGTCACTGACACTGGGTACACTGAATACAGTTCTTGCCACCCTATCCCTGGGTCACTGACACTGGGTACACTGAACACAGTTCCTGCCACCCTATCCCTGGGTCACTGAACACAGTTCCTGCCACCCTATCCCTGGGTCACTGACACTGGGTACACTGAACACAGTTCCTGCCACCCTATCTCTGGGTCACTGACACTGGGTACACTGAGCACAGTTCCTGTCACCCTATCCCTGGGTCACTGAACACAGTTCCTGCCACCCTATCCCTGGGTCACTGACACTGGGTACACTGAACACAGTTCCTGCCACCCTATACCTGGGTACACTGAACACAGTTCCTGCCACCCTATCCCTGGGTCACTGACACTGGGTACACTGAACACAGTTCCTGCCACCCTATACCTGGGTACACTGAACACAGTTCCTGCCACCCTATCCCTGGGTTACTGACACTGGGTACAATGAACACAGTTCCTGCCACCCTATCCCTGGGTCACTGACACTGGGTACACTGAACACAGTTCCTGCCACCCTATCCCTGGGTCACTGAACACAGTTCCTGCCACCCTATCCCTGGGTCACTGACACTGTGTACACTGAACACAGTTCCTGCCACCCTATCCCTGGGTACACTGAACACAGTTCCTGCCACCTTATCCCTGGGTCACTGACACTGGGTACACTGAACACAGTTCCTGTCACCCTATCCCTGGGTCACTGAACACAGTTCCTGCCACCCTATCCCTGGGTCACTGACACTGGGTACACTGAACACAGTTCCTGCCACCCTATCCCTGGGTCACTGACACTGGGTACACTGAACACAGTTCCTGCCACCCTATCCCTGGGTCACTGACACTGGGTACACTGAACACAGTTCCTGCCACCCTATCCCTGGGTCACTGAACACAGTTCCTGTCACCATATCCCTGGGTCACTGACACTGGGTACACTGAACCCAGTTCCTGTCACCCTATCCCTGGGTCACTGAACACAGTTCCTGCCACCCTATACCTGGGTACACTGAACACAGTTCCTGCCACCCTATCCCTGGGTCACTGACACTGGATACACTGAACACAGTTCCTGAAACACTATCCCTGGGTCACTGAACACAGTTCCTGCCACCCTATCCCTGGGTCACTGATACTGGGTACACTGAACACAGTTCCTGCCACCCTATCCCTGGGTCACTGAACACAGTTCCTGCCACCCTATCACTGGGTTACTGACACTGGGTACAATGAACACAGTTCCTGCCACCCTATCCCTGAGTCACTGAACACAGTTCCTGCCACCCTATACCTGGGTACACTGAACACAGTTCCTGCCACCCTATCCCTGGGTTACTGACACTGGGTACAATGAACACAGTTCCTGCCACCCTATCCCTGGGTCACTGACACTGGGTACACTGAACACAGTTCCTGTCACCATATCCCTGGGTCACTGACACTGGGTACACTGAACACAGTTCCTGCCACCCTATCCCTGGGTCACTGACACTGTGTACACTGAACACAGTTCCTGCCACCCTATCCCTGGGTCACTGAACACAGTTCCTGCCACCCTATCCCTGGGTCACTGACACTGGGAACACTGAACACAGTTCCTGCCACCCTATCCCTGGGTCACTGACACTGTGTACACTGAACACAGTTCCTGCCACCCTATCCCAGGGTACACTGAACACAGTTCCTGCCACCTTATCCCTGGGTCACTGACACTGGGTACACTGAACACAGTTCCTGTCACCCTATCCCTGGGTCACTGAACACAGTTCCTGCCACCCTATCCCTGGGTCACTGACACTGGGTACACTGAACACAGTTCCTGCCACCCTATCCCTGGGTCACTGACACTGGGTACACTGAACACAGTTCCTGCCACCCTATCCCTGGGTCACTGAACACAGTTCCTGCCACCCTATCCCTGGGTCACTGACACTGGGTTCACTGAACACAGTTCCTGCCACCCTATCCCTGGGTCAATGAACACTGTTCCTGTCACCATATCCCTGGGTCACTGACACTGGGTACACTGAACCCAGTTCCTGTCACCCTATCCCTGGGCCACTGAACACAGTTCCTGCCACCCTATACCTGGGTACACTGAACACAGTTCCTGCCACCCTATCCCTGGGTCACTGACACTGGATACACTGAACACAGTTCCTGCCACACTATCCCTGGGTCACTGAACACAGTTCCTGCCACCCTATCCCTGGGTCACTGATACTGGGTACACTGAACACAGTTCCTGCCACCCTATCCCTGGGTCACTGAACACAGTTCCTGCCACCCTATCACTGGGTCACTGACACTGGGTACAATGAACACAGTTCCTGCCACCCTATCTCTGGGTCACTGACACTGGATACACTGAACACAGTTACTGCCACCCTATCCCTGGGTCACTGAACACAGTTCCTGCCACCCTATACCAGGGTCACTGACACTGTGTACACTGAACACAGTTCCTGTCACCCTATCCCTGGGTCACTGAACACAGTTCCTGCCACCCTATACCTGGGTCACTGACACTGGGTACACTGAACAAAGTTCCTGCCACCCTATCCCTGGGTCACTGATACTGGGTACACTGAACACAGTTCCTGCCACCCTATCCCTGGGTCACTGAACACAGTTCCTGCCACACTATCCATGGGTCACTGACACTGGGTACACTGAACACAGTTCCTGCCACCCTATCCCTGGGTCACTGAACACAGTTCCTGCCACCCTATCCCTGGGTCACTGACACTGGGTACACTGAACACAGTTCCTGCCACCCTATCCCTGGGTCACTGAACACAGTTCCTGCCACCCTATCCCTGGGTCACTGACACTGGGTACACTGAACACAGTTCCTGCCACCCTATCCCTGGGTCACTGACACTGGGTACACT
Source organism: Hemitrygon akajei (assembly GCF_048418815.1). Classification (NCBI taxonomy): domain Eukaryota; kingdom Metazoa; phylum Chordata; class Chondrichthyes; order Myliobatiformes; family Dasyatidae; genus Hemitrygon; species Hemitrygon akajei. The sequence goes on along the minus strand of NC_133124.1, from coordinate 160,332,405 downwards.
GAACACAGTTCCTGTCACCCTATACCTGGGTACACTGAACACAGTTCCTGCCACCCTATACCTGGGTACACTGAACACAGTTCCTGCCACCCTATACCTGGGTACACTGAACACAGTTCCTGCCACCCTATCCCTGGGTCACTGAACAAAGTTCCTGCCACCCTATCCCTGGGTCACTGACACTGGATACACTGAACACAGTTCCTGTCACCCTATCCCTGGGTCACTGAACACAGTTCCTGCCACCCTATCCCTGGGTTACTGACACTGGGTACACTGAACACAGTTCCTGCCACCCATTCCCTGGGTCACTGACACTGGGTACACTGAACACAGTTCCTGCCACCCTATCCCTGGGTCACTGAACACAGTTCCTGCCACCCTATACCTGGGTACACTGAACACAGTTCCTGCCACCCTATCCCTGGGTCACTGACACTGGGTACACTGAATACAGTTCCTGCCACCCTATCCCTGGGTCACTGAACACAGTTCCTGCCACCCTATACCTGGGTACACTGAACACAGTTCCTGCCACCCTATACCTGGGTACACTGAACACAGTTCCTGCCACCCTATCCCTGGGTACACTGACACTGGGTACAATGAACACAGTTCCTGCCACCCTATCCCTGGGTCACTGACACTGGGTACACTGAACACAGTTCCTGCCACCCTATCCCTGGGTCACTGACACTGGGTACACTGAACACAGTTCCTGCCACCCTATCCCTGGGTCACTGAACACAGTTCCTGCCACCCTATCCCTGGGTCACTGACAGTGGGTACACTGAACACAGTTCCTGCCACCCTATCCCTTGGTCACTGAACACAGTTCCTGCCACACTATCCATGGGTCACTGACACTGGGTACACTGAACACAGTTCCTGTCACCCTATCCCTGGGTCACTGAACACAGTTCCTGTCACCCTATCCCTGGGTCACTGAATACAGTTCCTGTCACCCTATCCCTGGGTCACTGACAGTGGGTACACTGAACACAGTTCCTGCCACCCTATCCCTTGGTCACTGAACACAGTTCCTGTCACCCTATCTCTGGGTCACTGACACTGGGTACACTGAACACAGTTCCTGTCACCCTATCCCTGGGTCACTGAACACAGTTCCTGTCACCCTATCCCTGGGTCACTGAATACAGTTCCTGCCACCCTATCCCTGGGTCACTGACACTCTGTACACTGAATACAGTTCTTGCCACCCTATCCCTGGGTACACTGAATACAGTTCCTGCCACCCTATCCCTGGGTCACTGACACTGGGTACACTGAATACAGTTCTTGCCACCCTATCCCTGGGTCACTGACACTGGGTACACTGAACACAGTTCCTGCCACCCTATCCCTGGGTCACTGAACACAGTTCCTGCCACCCTATCCCTGGGTCACTGACACTGGGTACACTGAACACAGTTCCTGTCACCCTATCTCTGGGTCACTGACACTGGGTACACTGAACACAGTTCCTGTCACCCTATCCCTGGGTCACTGAACACAGTTCCTGCCACCCTATCCCTGGGTCACTGACACTGGGTACACTGAACACAGTTCCTGCCACCCTATACCTGGGTACACTGAACACAGTTCCTGCCACCCTATCCCTGGGTCACTGACACTGGGTACACTGAACACAGTTCCTGCCACCCTATACCTGGGTACACTGAACACAGTTCCTGCCACCCTATCCCTGGGTTACTGACACTGGGTACAATGAACACAGTTCCTGCCACCCTATCCCTGGGTCACTGACACTGGGTACACTGAACACAGTTCCTGCCACCCTATCCCAGGGACACTGAACACAGTTACTGCCACCCTATCCCTGGGTCACTGACACTGTGTACACTGAACACAGTTCCTGCCACCCTATACCTGGGTACACTGAACACAGTTCCTGCCACCCTATCCCAGGGTTACTGACACTGGGTACAATGAACACAGTTCCTGCCACCCTATCCCTGGGTCACTGACACTGGGTACACTGAACACAGATCCTGTCACCATATCCCTGGGTCACTGACACTGGGTACACTGAACACAGTTCCTGCCACCCTATCCCTGGGTCACTGACACTGTGTACACTGAACACAGTTCCTGCCACCCTATCCCTGGGTCACTGAACACAGTTCCTGCCACCCTATCCCTGGGTCACTGACACTGGGTACACTGAACACAGTTCCTGCCACCCTATCCCTGGGTCACTGACATTGGGTACACTGAATACAGTTCTTGCCACCCTATCCCTGGGTACACTGAATACAGTTCCTGCCACCCTATCCCTGGGTCACTGACACTGGGTACACTGAATACAGTTCTTGCCACCCTATCCCTGGGTCACTGACACTGGGTACACTGAACACAGTTCCTGCCACCCTATCCCAGGGTCACTGAACACAGTTCCTGCCACCCTATCCCTGGGTCACTGACACTGGGTACACTGAACACAGTTCCTGTCACCCTATCTCTGGGTCACTGACACTGGGTACACTGAGCACAGTTCCTGTCACCCTATCCCTGGGTCACTGAACACAGTTCCTGCCACCCTATCCCTGGGTCACTGACACTGGGTACACTGAACACAGTTCCTGCCACCCTATACCTGGGTACACTGAACACAGTTCCTGCCACCCTATACCTGGGTACACTGAACACAGTTCCTGCCACCCTATCCCTGGGTCACTGACACTGGGTACACTGAACACAGTTCCTGCCACCCTATACCTGGGTACACTGAACACAGTTCCTGCCACCCTATCCCTGGGTTACTGACACTGGGTACAATGAACACAGTTCCTGCCACCCTATCCCTGGGTCACTGACACTGGGTACACTGAACACAGTTCCTGCCACCCTATCCCTGGGTCACTGAACACAGTTCCTGCCACCCTATCCCTGGGTCACTGACACTGTGTACACTGAACACAGTTCCTGCCACCCTATACCTGGGTACACTGAACACAGTTCCTGCCACCCTATCCCTGGGTTACTGACACTGGGTACAATGAACACAGTTCCTGCCACCCTATCCCTGGGTCACTGACACTGGGTACACTGAACACAGTTCCTGTCACCATATCCCTGGGTCACTGACACTGGGTACTCTGAACACAGTTCCTGCCACCCTATCCCTGGGTCACTGACACTGTGTACACTGAACACAGTTCCTGCCACCCTATCCCTGGGTCACTGAACACAGTTCCTGCCACCCTATCCCTGGGTCACTGACACTGGGTACACTGAACACAGTTCCTGCCACCCTATCCCTGGGTCACTGACACTGTGTACACTGAACACAGTTCCTGCCACCCTATCCCTGGGTACACTGAACACAGTTCCTGCCACCTTATCCCTGGGTCACTGACACTGGGTACACTGAACACAGTTCCTGTCACCCTATCCCTGGGTCACTGAACACAGTTCCTGCCACCCTATCCCTGGGTCACTGACACTGGGTACACTGAACACAGTTCCTGCCACCCTATCCCTGGGTCACTGACACTGGGTACACTGAACACAGTTCCTGCCACCCTATCCCTGGGTCACTGAACACAGTTCCTGTCACCATATCCCTGGGTCACTGACACTGGGTACACTGAACCCAGTTCCTGTCACCCTATCCCTGGGTCACTGAACACAGTTCCTGCCACCCTATCCCTGGGTCACTGACACTGGATACACTGAACACAGTTCCTGCCACACTATCCCTGGGTCACTGAACACAGTTCCTGCCACCCTATCCCTGGGTCACTGATACTGGGTACACTGAACACAGTTCCTGCCACCCTATCCCTGGGTCACTGAACACAGTTCCTGCCACCCTATCACTGGGTTACTGACACTGGGTACAATGAACACAGTTCCTGCCACCCTATCCCTGAGTCACTGAACACAGTTCCTGCCACCCTATCACTGGGTCACTGACACTGGGTACAATGAACACAGTTCCTGCCACCCTATCTCTGGGTCACTGACACTGGATACACTGAACACAGTTACTGCCACCCTATCCCTGGGTCACTGAACACAGTTCCTGCCACCCTATACCTGGGTCACTGACACTGTGTACACTGAACACAGTTCCTGTCACCCTATCCCTGGGTCACTGAACACAGTTCCTGCCACCCTATACCTGGGTCACTGACACTGGGTACACTGAACAAAGTTCCTGCCACCCTATCCCTGGGTCACTGATACTGGGTACACTGAACACAGTTCCTGCCACCCTATCCCTGGGTCACTGAACACAGTTCCTGCCACACTATCCATGGGTCACTGACACTGGGTACACTGAACACAGTTCCTGCCACCCTATCCCTGGGTCACTGAACACAGTTCCTGCCACCCTATCCCTGGGTCACTGACACTGGGTACACTGAACACAGTTCCTGCCACCCTATCCCTGGGTCACTGACACTGGGTACACTGAACACAGTTCCTGCCACCCTATCCCTGGGTCACTGACACTGGGTACACTGAACACAGTTCCTGTCACCCTATACCTGGGTACACTGAACACAGTTCCTGCCACCCTATACCTGGGTACACTGAACACAGTTCCTGCCACCCTATACCTGGGTACACTGAACACAGTTCCTGCCACCCTATCCCTGGGTCACTGAACAAAGTTCCTGCCACCCTATCCCTGGGTCACTGACACTGGATACACTGAACACAGTTCCTGTCACCCTATCCCTGGGTCACTGAACACAGTTCCTGCCACCCTATCCCTGGGTTACTGACACTGGGTACACTGAACACAGTTCCTGCCACCCATTCCCTGGGTCACTGACACTGGGTACACTGAACACAGTTCCTGCCACCCTATCCCTGGGTCACTGAACACAGTTCCTGCCACCCTATACCTGGGTACACTGAACACAGTTCCTGCCACCCTATCCCTGGGTCACTGACACTGGGTACACTGAATACAGTTCCTGCCACCCTATCCCTGGGTCACTGAACACAGTTCCTGCCACCCTATACCTGGGTACACTGAACACAGTTCCTGGCACCCTATACCTGGGTACACTGAACACAGTTCCTGCCACCCTATCCCTGGGTACACTGACACTGGGTACAATGAACACAGTTCCTGCCACCCTATCCCTGGGTCACTGACACTGGGTACACTGAACACAGTTCCTGCCACCCTATCCCTGGGTCACTGACACTGGGTACACTGAACACAGTTCCTGCCACCCTATCCCTGGGTCACTGAACACAGTTCCTGCCACCCTATCCCTGGGTCACTGACAGTGGGTACACTGAACACAGTTCCTGCCACCCTATCCCTTGGTCACTGAACACAGTTCCTGCCACACTATCCATGGGTCACAGACACTGGGTACACTGAACACAGTTCCTGCCACCCTATCCCTGGGTCACTGAACACAGTTCCTGCCACCCTATCCCTGGGTCACTGACACTGGGTACACTGAACACAGTTCCTGTCACCCTATCTCTGGGTCACTGACACTGGGTACACTGAACACAGTTCCTGTCACCCTATCCCTGGGTCACTGAACACAGTTCCTGTCACCCTATCCCTGGGTCACTGAATACAGTTCCTGCCACCCTATCCCTGGGTCACTGACACTGGGTACACTGAATACAGTTCTTGCCACCCTATCCCTGGGTACACTGAATACAGTTCCTGCCACCCTATCCCTGGGTCACTGACACTGGGTACACTGAATACAGTTCTTGCCACCCTATCCCTGGGTCACTGACACTGGGTACACTGAACACAGTTCCTGCCACCCTATCCCTGGGTCACTGAACACAGTTCCTGCCACCCTATCCCTGGGTCACTGACACTGGGTACACTGAACACAGTTCCTGTCACCCTATCTCTGGGTCACTGACACTGGGTACACTGAACACAGTTCCTGTCACCCTATCCCTGGGTCACTGAACACAGTTCCTGCCACCCTATCCCTGGGTCACTGACACTGGGTACATTGAACACAGTTCCTGCCACCCTATACCTGGGTACACTGAACACAGTTCCTGCCACCCTATCCCTGGGTCACTGACACTGGGTACACTGAACACAGTTCCTGCCACCCTATACCTGGGTACACTGAACACAGTTCCTGCCACCCTATCCCTGGGTTACTGACACTGGGTACAATGAACACAGTTCCTGCCACCCTATCCCTGGGTCACTGACACTGGGTACACTGAACACAGTTCCTGCCACCCTATCCCTGGGTCACTGAACACAGTTCCTGCCACCCTATCACTGGGTCACTGACACTGTGTACACTGAACACAGTTCCTGCCACCCTATACCTGGGTACACTGAACACAGTTCCTGCCACCCTATCCCTGGGTTACTGACACTGGGTACACTGAACACAGATCCTGTCACCATATCCCTGGGTCACTGACACTGGGTACACTGAACACAGTTCCTGCCACCCTATCCCTGGGTCACTGACACTGTGTACACTGAACACAGTTCCTGCCACCCTATCCCTGGGTCACTGAACACAGTTCCTGCCACCCTATCCCTGGGTCACTGACACTGGGTACACTGAACACAGTTCCTGCCACCCTATCCCTGGGTCACTGACACTGTGTACACTGAACACAGTTCCTGCCACCCTATCCCTGGGTACACTGAACACAGTTCCTGCCACTTTATCCCTGGGTCACTGACACTGGGTACACTGAACACAGTTCCTGTCACCCTATCCCTGGGTCACTGAACACAGTTCCTGCCACCCTATCCCTGGGTCACTGACACTGGGTACACTGAACACAGTTCCTGCCACCCTATCCCTGGGTCACTGACACTGGGTACACTGAACACAGTTCCTGCCACCCTATCCCTGGGTCACTGAACACAGTTCCTGCCACCCTATCCCTGGGTCACTGACACTGGGTACACTGAAAACAGTTCCTGCCACCCTATCCCTGGGTCACTGAACACAGTTCATGTCACCATATCCCTGGGTCACTGACACTGGGTACACTGAACCCAGTTCCTGTCACCCTATCCCTGGGTCACTGAACACAGTTCCTGCCACCCTATACCTGGGTACACTGAACACAGTTCCTGCCACCCTATCCCTGGGTCACTGACACTGGATACACTGAACACAGTTCCTGCCACACTATCCCTGGGTCACTGAACACAGTTCCTGCCACCCTATCCCTGGGTCACTGACACTGGGTACACTGAATACAGTTCCTGCCACCCTATCCCTGGGTCACTGACACTGTGTACACTGAACACAGTTCCTGTCACCCTATCCCTGGGTCACTGACACTGGGTACACTGAACACAGTTCCTGCCACCCTATCCCTGGGTCACTGACACTGGTACACTGAACACAGTTCCTGTCACCCTATCCCTGGGTCACTGATACTGGGTACACTGAACACAGTTCCTGCCACCCTATCACTGGGTCACTGACACTGGGTACACTGAACACAGTTCCTGCCACCCTATCCCTGGGTCACTGACACTGTGTACACTGAACACAGTTCCTGTCACCCTATCCCTGGGTCACTGACACTGGGTACACTGAACACAGTTCCTGCCACCCTATCACTGGGTCACTGACACTGGGTACACTGAACACAGTTCCTGCCACCCTATCCCTGGGTCACTGACACTGGTACACTGAACACAGTTCCTGCCACCCTATCCCTGGGTCACTGACACTGGGTACACTGAACACAGTTCCTGCCACCCTATCCCTGGGTCACTGATACTGGGTACACTGAACACAGTTCCTGCCACCCTATCCATGGGTCACTGATACTGGGTACACTGAATACAGTTCCTGCCACCCTATACCTGGGTCACTGAACACAGTTCCTGCCACCCTATCCCTGGGTCACTGACACTGGGTACACTGAACACAGTTCCTGCCACCCTATCCCTGGGTCACTGAACACAGTTCCTGCCACCCTATACCTGGGTCACTGAACTGAGTTCCTGCCACCCTATCCCTGGGTCACTGACACTGTGTACACTGAACACAGTTCCTGTCACCCTATACCTGGGTCACTGAACACAGTTCCTGCCACCCTATACCTGGGTCACTGACACTGGGTACACTGAACACAGTTCCTGCCACCCTATACCTGGGTCACTGAACACAGTTCCTGCCACCCTATCCCTGGGTCACTGACACTGGGTCACTGAACACAGTTCCTGCTACCCTATCACTGGGTCACTGACACTGGGTACACTGAACACAGTTCCTGCCACCCTATCCATGGGTCACTGAACACAGTTCCTGCCACCCTATCCCTGGGTCTCTGATACTGGGTACACTGAACACAGTTCCTGTCACCCTATCCCTGGGTCACTGAACACAGTTCCTGCCAACCTATACCTGGGTACACTGAACACAGTTCCTGCCACCCTATCCCTGGGTCACTATACAAAGTTCCTGCCACCCTATCCCTGGGTCACTGACACTGGGTACACTGAACACAGTTCCTGTCACCCTATCCCTGGGTCACTGAACACAGTTCCTGCCACCCTATACCTGGGTACACTGAACACAGTTCCTGCCACCCTATACCTGGGTACACTGAACACAGTTCCTGTCACCCTATCCCTGGGTCACTGAACACAGTTCCTGCCACCCTATACCTGGGTACACTGAACACAGTTCCAGTCACCCTATCCCTGGGTCACTGAACACAGTTCCTGCCACCCTATCCCTGGGTTACTGACACTGGGTACACTGAACACAGTTCCTGCCACCCATTCACTGGGTCACTGACACTGGGTACACTGAACACAGTTCCTGCCACCCTATCCATGGGTCACTGAACAAAGTTCCTGCCACCCTATCCCTGGGTCACTGACACTGGATACACTGAACACAGTTCCTGCCACCCTATCCCTGGGTCACTGAACACAGTTCCTGCCACCCATTCCCTGGGTCACTGACACTGGCTACACTGAACACAGTTCCTGCCACCCTAACCCTGGTTCACTGACACTGGGTACACTGAACACAGTTCCTGCCACCCTCTCCCTGGGTCACTGAACACAGTTCCTGCCACCCATTCCCTGGGTCACTGACACTGGGTACACTGAACACAGTTCCTGCCACCCTATCCCTGGTTCACTGACACTGGGTACACTGAACACAGTTCCTGCCACCCTATCCCTGGTTCACTGACTCTGGGTACACTGAACACAGTTCCTGCCACCCTCTCCCTGGGTCACTGAACACAGTTCCTGCCACCCATTCCCTGGGTCACTGACACTGGGTACACTGAACACAGTTCCTGCCACCCTATCCCTGGTTCACTGACACTGGGTACACTGAACACAGTTCCTGCCACCCTCTCCCTGGGTCACTGAACACAGTTCCTGCCACCCATTCCCTGGGTCACTGACACTGGGTACACTGAACACAGTTCCTGCCACCCTATCCCTGGTTCACTGACACTGGGTACACTGAACACAGTTCCTGCCACCCTAACCCTGGTTCACTGATACTGGGTACACTGAACACAGTTCCTGCCACCCTATCCCTGGGTCACTGAACACAGTTCCTGCCACCCTATCCCTGGGTACACTGACACTGGGTACAATGAACACAGTTCCTGCCACCCTATCCCTGGCTCACTGACACTGGGTACACTGAACACAGTTCCTGCCACCCTATCCCTGGGTCACTGACACTGGGTACACTGAACACAGTTCCTGCCACCCTATCCCTGGGTCACTGAACACAGTTCCTGCCACCCTATCCCTGGGTCACTGACAGTGGGTACACTGAACACAGTTCCTGCCACCCTATCCCTTGGTCACTGAACACAGTTCCTGCCACACTATCCATGGGTCACAGACACTGGGTACACTGAACACAGTTCCTGCCACCCTATCCCTGGGTCACTGAACACAGTTCCTGCCACCCTATCCCTGGGTCACTGACACTGGGTACACTGAACACAGTTCCTGTCACCCTATCTCTGGGTCACTGACACTGGGTACACTGAACACAGTTCCTGTCACCCTATCCCTGGGTCACTGAACACAGTTCCTGTCACCCTATCCCTGGGTCACTGAATACAGTTCCTGCCACCCTATCCCTGGGTCACTGACACTGGGTACACTGAATACAGTTCTTGCCACCCTATCCCTGGGTACACTGAATACAGTTCCTGCCACCCTATCCCTGGGTCACTGACACTGGGTACACTGAATACAGTTCTTGCCACCCTATCCCTGGGTCACTGACACTGGGTACACTGAACACAGTTCCTGCCACCCTATCCCTGGGTCACTGAACACAGTTCCTGCCACCCTATCCCTGGGTCACTGACACTGGGTACACTGAACACAGTTCCTGTCACCCTATCTCTGGGTCACTGACACTGGGTACACTGAACACAGTTCCTGTCACCCTATCCCTGGGTCACTGAACACAGTTCCTGCCACCCTATCCCTGGGTCACTGACACTGGGTACACTGAACACAGTTCCTGCCACCCTATACCTGGGTACACTGAACACAGTTCCTGCCACCCTATCCCTGGGTCACTGAACAAAGTTCCTGCCACCCTATCCCTGGGTCACTGACACTGGGTACACTGAACCCAGTTCCTGCCACCCTATCCCTGGGTCACTGAACACAGTTCCTGCCACCCTATACCTGGGTACACTGAACACAGTTCCTGTCACCCTATCCCTGGGTCACTGAACACAGTTCCTGCCACCCTATACCTGGATACACTGAACACAGTTCCTGCCACCCTATCCCTGGGTCACTGAACAAAGTTCCTGCCACCCTATCCCTGGGTCACTGACACTGGGTACACTGAATACAGTTCCTGCCACCCTATCCCTGGGTCACTGACACTGTGTACACCTAACACAGTTCCTGTCACCCTATCCCTGGGTCACTGACACTGGGTACACTGTACACAGTTCCTGCCACCCTATCCCTGGGTCACTGACACTGTGTACACTGAACACAGTTCCTGTCACCCTATCCCTGGGTCACTGATACTGGGTACACTGAACACAGTTCCTGCCACCCTATCACTGGGTCACTGACACTGGGTATTCTGAACACAGTTCCTGCCACCCTATCCCTGTGTCACTGACACTGTGTACACTGAACACATTTCCTGTCACCCTATCCCTGGGTCACTGACACTGGGTACACTGAACACAGTTCCTGCCACCCTATCACTGGGTCACTGACACTGGGTACACTGAACACAGTTCCTGCCTCCCTATCCCTGGGTCACTGACACTGGGTACACTGAACACAGTTCCTGCCACTTTATCCCTGGGTCACTGATACTGGGTACACTGAACACAGTTCCTGCCACTCTATCCCTGGGTCACTGATACTGGGTACACTGAATACAGTTCCTGCCACCCTATCCCTGGGTCACTGAACACAGTTCCTGCCACCCTATACCTGGGTCACTGAACACAGTTCCTGCCACCCTATCCCTGGGTCACTGACACTGTGTACACTGAACACAGTTCCTGCCACCCTATACCTGGGTACACTGAACACAGTTCCTGCCACCCTATCCCTGGGTCACTGACACTGTGTACACTGAACACAGTTCCTGCCACCCTATACCTCGGTCACTGAACACAGTTCCTGCCACCCTATCCCTGGGTCACTGACACTGTGTACACTGAACACAGTTCCTGCCACCCTATACCTGGGTCACTGAACACAGTTCCTGCCACCCTATACCTGGGTACACTGAACACAGTTCCTGCCACCCTATCCCTGGGTCACTGAACACAGTTCCTGCCACCCTATCCCTGGGTCACTGAACACAGTTCCTGCCACCCTATCCCTGGGTCACTGACACTGGGTACACTGAACACTGTTCCTGTCACCCTATCCCTGGGTCACTGAACACAGTTCCTGCCACCCTATCCCTGGGTCACTGACACTGGGTACACGGAACACAGTTCCTGTCACCCTATCCCTGGGTCACCGAACACAGTTCCTGCCACCCTATCCCTGGGTCACTGACACTGTGTAGACTGAACACAGTTCCTGCCACCCTATCCCTGGGTCACTGAACACAGTTCCTGCCACCCTATCCCTGGGTCACTGACACTGGGTACACTGAACACAGTTCCTGCCACCCTATCCCTGGGTCACTGACACTGTGTACACTGAACACAGTTCCTGCCACCCTATCCCTGGGTACACTGAACACAGTTCCTGCCACCTTATCCCTGGGTCACTGACACTGGGTACACTGAACACAGTTCCTGTCACCCTATCCCTGGGTCACTGAACACAGTTCCTGCCACCCTATCCCTGGGTCACTGACACTGGGTACACTGAACACAGTTCCTGCCACCCTATCCCTGGGTCACTGACACTGGGTACACTGAACACAGTTCCTGCCACCCTATCCCTGGGTCACTGAACACAGTTCCTGCCACCCTATCCCTGGGTCACTGACACTGGGTACACTGAACACAGTTCCTGCCACCCTATCCCTGGGTCACTGAACACAGTTCCTGTCACTATATCCCTGGGTCACTGACACTGGGTACACTGAACCCAGTTCCTGTCACCCTATCCCTGGGTCACTGAACACAGTTCCTGCCACCCTATACCTGGGTACACTGAACACAGTTCCTGCCACCCTATCCCTGGGTCACTGACACTGGATACACTGAACACAGTTCCTGCCACACTATCCCTGGGTCACTGAACACAGTTCCTGCCACCCTATCCCTGGGTCACTGATACTGGGTACACTGAACACAGTTCCTGCCACCCTATCCCTGGGTCACTGAACACAGTTCCTGCCACCCTATCACTGGGTTACTGACACTGGGTACAATGAACACAGTTCCTGCCACCCTATCCCTGAGTCACTGAACACAGTTCCTGCCACCCTATCACTGGGTCACTGACACTGGGTACAATGAACACAGTTCCTGCCACCCTATCTCTGGGGCACTGACACTGGATACACTGAACACAGTTACTGCCACCCTATCCCTGGGTCACTGAACACAGTTCCTGCTACCCTATACCTGGGTCACTGACACTGTGTACACTGAACACAGTTCCTGTCACCCTATCCCTGGGTCACTGAACACAGTTCCTGCCACCCTATACCTGGGTCACTGACACTGGGTACACTGAACAAAGTTCCTGCCACCCTATCCCTGGGTCACTGATACTGGGTACACTGAACACAGTTCCTGCCACCCTATCCCTGGGTCACTGAACACAGTTCCTGCCACACTATCCATGGGTCACTGACACTGGGTACACTGAACACAGTTCCTGCCACCCTATCCCTGGGTCACTGAACACAGTTCCTGCCACCCTATCCCTGGGTCACTGAACACAGTTCCTGCCACCCTATCCCTGGGTCACTGACACTGGGTACACTGAACACAGTTCCTGCCACCCTATCCCTGGGTCACTGACACTGGGTACACTGAACACAGTTCCTGTCACCCTATACCTGGGTACACTGAACACAGTTCCTGCCACCCTATACCTGGGTACACTGAACACAGTTCCTGCCACCCTATCCCTGGGTCACTGAACAAAGTTCCTGCCACCCTATCCCTGGGTCACTGACACTGGATACACTGAACACAGTTCCTGTCACCCTATCCCTGGGTCACTGAACACAGTTCCTGCCACCCTATCCCTGGGTTACTGACACTGGGTACACTGAACACAGTTCCTGCCACCCATTCCCTGGGTCACTGACACTGGGTACACTGAACACAGTTCCTGCCACCCTATCCCTGGGTCACTGAACACAGTTCCTGCCACCCTATACCTGGGTACACTGAACACAGTTCCTGCCACCCTATCCCTGGGTCACTGACACTGGGTACACTGAATACAGTTCCTGCCACCCTATCCCTGGGTCACTGAACACAGTTCCTGCCACCCTATACCTGGGTACACTGAACACAGTTCCTGCCACCCTATACCTGGGACACTGAACACAGTTCCTGCCACCCTATCCCTGGGTACACTGACACTGGGTACAATGAACACAGTTCCTGCCACCCTATCCCTGGGACACTGACACTGGGTACACTGAACACAGTTCCTGCCACCCTATCCCTGGGTCACTGACACTGGGTACACTGAACACAGTTCCTGCCACCCTATCCCTGGGTCACTGAACACAGTTCCTGCCACCCTATCCCTGGGTCACTGACAGTGGGTACACAGAACACAGTTCCTGCCACCCTATCCCTTGGTCACTGAACACAGTTCCTGCCACACTATCCATGGGTCACTGACACTGGGTACACTGAACACAGTTCCTGCCACCCTATCCCTGGGTCACTGAACACAGTTCCTGCCACCCTATCCCTGGGTCACTGACACTGGGTACACTGAACACAGTTCCTGTCACCCTATCTCTGGGTCACTGACACTGGGTACACTGAACACAGTTCCTGTCACCCTATCCCTGGGTCACTGAACACAGTTCCTGTCACCCTATCCCTGGGTCACTGAATACAGTTCCTGCCACCCTATCCCTGGGTCACTGACACTGGGTACACTGAATACAGTTCTTGCCACCCTATCCCTGGGTACACTGAATACAGTTCCTGCCACCCTATCCCTGGGTCACTGACACTGGGTACACTGAATACAGTTCTTGCCACCCTATCCCTGGGTCACTGACACTGGGTACACTGAACACAGTTCCTGCCACCCTATCCCTGGGTCACTGAACACAGTTCCTGCCACCCTATGCCTGGGTCACTGACACTGGGTACACTGAACACAGTTCCTGTCACCCTATCTCTGGGTCACTGACACTGGGTACACTGAACACAGTTCCTGTCACCCTATCCCTGGGTCACTGAACACAGTTCCTGCCACCCTATCCCTGGGTCACTGACACTGGGTACACTGAACACAGTTCCTGCCACCCTATACCTGGGTACACTGAACACAGTTCCTGCCACCCTATCCCTGGGTCACTGACACTGGGTACACTGAACACAGTTCCTGCCACCCTATACCTGGGTACACTGAACACAGTTCCTGCCACCCTATCCCTGGGTTACTGACACTGGGTACAATGAACACAGTTCCTGCCACCCTATCCCTGGGTCACTGACACTGGGTACACTGAACACAGTTCCTGCCACCCTATCCCTGGGTCACTGACACTGGTACACTGAACACAGTTCCTGCCACCCTATCCCTGGGTCACTGACACTGTGTACACTGAACACAGTTCCTGCCACCCTATACCTGGGTACACTGAACACAGTTCCTGCCACCCTATCCCTGGGTTACTGACACTGGGTACAATGAACACAGTTCCTGCCACCCTATCCCTGGGTCACTGACACTGGGTACACTGAACACAGATCCTGTCACCATATCCCTGGGTCACTGACACTGGGTACACTGAACACAGTTCCTGCCACCCTATCCCTGGGTCACTGACACTGTGTACACTGAACACAGTTCCTGCCACCCTATCCCTGGGTCACTGAACACAGTTCCTGCCACCCTATCCCTGGGTCACTGACACTGGGTACACTGAACACAGTTCCTGCCACCCTATCCCTGGGTCACTGACACTGTGTACACTGAACACAGTTCCTGCCACCCTATCCCTGGGTACACTCAACACAGTTCCTGCCACCTTATCCCTGGGTCACTGACACTGGGTACACTGAACACAGTTCCTGTCACCCTATCCCTGGGTCACTGAACACAGTTCCTGCCACCCTATCCCTGGGTCACTGACACTGGGTACACTGAACACAGTTCCTGCCACCCTATCCCTGGGTCACTGACACTGGGTACACTGAACACAGTTCCTGCCACCCTATCCCTGGGTCACTGAACACAGTTCCTGCCACCCTATCCCTGGGTCACTGACACTGGGTACACTGAACACAGTTCCTGCCACCCTATCCCTGGGTCACTGAACACAGTTCATGTCACCATATCCCTGGGTCACTGACACTGGGTACACTGGACCCAGTTCCTGTCACCCTATCCCTGGGTCACTGAACACAGTTCCTGCCACCCTATACCTGGGTACACTGAACACAGTTCCTGCCACCCTATCCCTGGGTCACTGACACTGGATACACTGAACACAGTTCCTGCCACACTATCCCTGGGTCACTGAACACAGTTCCTGCCACCCTATCCCTGGGTCACTGACACTGGGTACACTGAATACAGTTCCAGCCACCCTATCCCTGGGTCACTGACACTGTGTACACTGAACACAGTTCCTGTCACCCTATCCCTGGGTCACTGACACTGGGTACACTGAACACAGTTCCTGCCACCCTATCCCTGGGTCACTGACACTGGTACACTGAACACAGTTCCTGTCACCCTATCCCTGGGTCACTGATACTGGGTACACTGAACACAGTTCCTGCCACCCTATCACTGGGTCACTGACACTGGGTACACTGAACACAGTTCCTGCCACCCTATCCCTGGGTCACTGACACTGTGTACACTGAACACAGTTCCTGTCACCCTATCCCTGGGTCACTGACACTGGGTACACTGAACACAGTTCCTGCCACCCTATCACTGGGTCACTGACACTGGGTACACTGAACACAGTTCCTGCCACCCTATCCCTGGGTCACTGACACTGGTACACTGAACACAGTTCCTGCCACCCTATCCCTGGGTCACTGACACTGGGTACAATGAACACAGTTCCTGCCACCCTATCCCTGGGTCACTGATACTGGGTACACTGAACACAGTTCCTGCCACCCTATACCTGGGTCACTGAACACAGTTCCTGCCACCCTATCCCTGGGTCACTGACACTGTGTACACTGAACACAGTTCCTGTCACCCTATACCTGGGTCACTGAACACAGTTCCTGCCACCCTATACCTGGGTCACTGACACTGGGTACACTGAACACAGTTCCTGCCACCCTATACCTGGGTCACTGAACACAGTTCCTGCCACCCTATCCCTGGGTCACTGACACTGGGTCACTGAACACAGTTCCTGCTACCCTATCACTGGGTCACTGACACTGGGTACACTGAACACAGTTCCTGCCACCCTATCCCTGGGTCACTGAACACAGTTCCTGCCACCCTATCCCTGGGTCACTGACACTGTGTACACTGAACACAGTTCCTGCCACCCTATCCCTGGGTCACTGACACTGGGTCACTGAACACAGTTCCTGCTACCCTATCACTGGGTCACTGACACTGGGTACACTGAACACAGTTCCTGCCACCCTATACCTGGGTCACTGAACACAGTTCCTGCCACCCTATACCTGGGTACACTGAACACAGTTCCTGCCACCCTATCCCTGGGTCACTGAACACAGTTCCTGCCACCCTATCCCTGGGTCACTGAACACAGTTCCTGCCACCCTATCCCTGGGTCACTGACACTGGGTACACTGAACACTGTTCCTGTCACCCTATCCCTGGGTCACTGACACTGGGTACACTGAACACTGTTCCTGTCACCCTATCCCTGGGTCACTGAACACAGTTCCTGCCACCCTATCCCTGGGTCACTGACACTGGGTACACGGAACACAGTTCCTGTCACCCTATCCCTGGGTCACCGAACACAGTTCCTGCCACCCTATCCCTGGGTCACTGACACTGTGTACACTGAACACAGTTCCTGCCACCCTATCCCTGGGTCACTGAACACAGTTCCTGCCACCCTATCCCTGGGTCACTGACACTGGGTACACTGAACACAGTTCCTGCCACCCTATCCCTGGGTCACTGACACTGTGTACACTGAACACAGTTCCTGCCACCCTATCCCTGGGTACACTGAACACAGTTCCTGCCACCTTATCCCTGGGTCACTGACACTGGGTACACTGAACACAGTTCCTGTCACCCTATCCCTGGGTCACTGAACACAGTTCCTGCCACCCTATCCCTGGGTCACTGACACTGGGTACACTGAACACAGTTCCTGCCACCCTATCCCTGGGTCACTGACACTGGGTACACTGAACACAGTTCCTGCCACCCTATCCCAGGGTCACTGAACACAGTTCCTGCCACCCTATCCCTGGGTCACTGACACTGGGTACACTGAACACAGTTCCTGCCACCCTATCCCTGGGTCACTGAACACAGTTCCTGTCACCATATCCCTGGGTCACTGACACTGGGTACACTGAACCCAGTTCCTGTCACCCTATCCCTGGGTCACTGAACACAGTTCCTGCCACCCTATACCTGGGTACACTGAACACAGTTCCTGCCACCCTATCCCTGGGTCACTGACACTGGATACACTGAACACAGTTCCTGCCACACTATCCCTGGGTCACTGAACACAGTTCCTGCCACCCTATCCCTGGGTCACTGATACTGGGTACACTGAACACAGTTCCTGCCACCCTATCCCTGGGTCACTGAACACAGTTCCTGCCACCCTATCACTGGGTTACTGACACTGGGTACAATGAACACAGTTCCTGCCACCCTATCCCTGAGTCACTGAACACAGTTCCTGCCACCCTATCACTGGGTCACTGACACTGGGTACAATGAACATAGTTCCTGCCACCCTATCTCTGGGTCACTGACACTGGATACACTGAACACAGTTACTGCCACCCTATCCCTGGGTCACTGAACACAGTTCCTGCCACCCTATACCTGGGTCACTGACACTGTGTACACTGAACACAGTTCCTGTCACCCTATCCCTGGGTCACTGAACACAGTTCCTGCCACCCTATACCTGGGTCACTGACACTGGGTACACTGAACAAAGTTCCTGCCACCCTATCCCTGGGTCACTGATACTGGGTACACTGAACACAGTTCCTGCCACCCTATCCCTGGGTCACTGAACACAGTTCCTGCCACACTATCCATGGGTCACTGACACTGGGTATACTGAACACAGTTCCTGCCACCCTATCCCTGGGTCACTGAACACAGTTCCTGCCACCCTATCCCTGGGTCACTGACACTGGGTACACTGAACACAGTTCCTGCCACCCTATCCCTGGGTCACTGAACACTGTTCCTGCCACCCTATCCCTGGGTCACTGACACTGGGTACACTGAACACAGTTCCTGCCACCCTATCCCTGGGTCACTGACACTGGGCACACTGAACACAGTTCCTGTCACCCTATACCTGGGTACACTGAACACAGTTCCTGCCACCCTATACCTGGGTACACTGAACACAGTTCCTGCCACCCTATACCTGGGTACACTGAACACAGTTCCTGCCACCCTATCCCTGGGTCACTGAACAAAGTTCCTGCCACCCTATCCCTGGGTCACTGACACTGGATACACTGAACACAGTTCCTGTCACCCTATCCCTGGGTCACTGAACACAGTTCCTGCCACCCTATCCCTGGGTTACTGACACTGGGTACACTGAACACAGTTCCTGCCACCCATTCCCTGGGTCACTGACACTGGGTACACTGAACACAGTTCCTGCCACCCTATCCCTGGGTCACTGAACACAGTTCCTGCCACCCTATACCTGGGTACACTGAACACAGTTCCTGCCACCCTATACCTGGGTACACTGAACACAGTTCCTGCCACCCTATCCCTGGGTACACTGACACTGGGTACAATGAACACAGTTCCTGCCACCCTATCCCTGGGTCACTGACACTGGGTACACTGAACACAGTTCCTGCCACCCTATCCCTGGGTCACTGACACTGGGTACACTGAACACAGTTCCTGCCACCCTATCCCTGGGTCACTGAACACAGTTCCTGCCACCCTATCCCTGGGTCACTGACAGTGGGTACACTGAACACAGTTCCTGCCACCCTATCCCTTGGTCACTGAACACAGTTCCTGCCAAACTATCCATGGGTCACTGACACTGGGTACACTGAACACAGTTCCTGCCACCCTATCCCTGGGTCACTGAACACAGTTCCTGCCACCCTATCCCTGGGTCACTGACACTGGGTACACTGAACACAGTTCCTGTCACCCTATCTCTGGGTCACTGACACTGGGTACACTGAACACAGTTCCTGTCACCCTATCCCTGGGTCACTGAACACAGTTCCTGTCACCCTATCCCTGGGTCACTGAATACAGTTCCTGCCACCCTATCCCTGGGTCACTGACACTGGGTACACTGAATACAGTTCTTGCCACCCTATCCCTGGGTACACTGAATACAGTTCCTGCCACCCTATCCCTGGGTCACTGACACTGGGTACACTGAATACAGTTCTTGCCACCCTATCCCTGGGTCACTGACACTGGGTACACTGAACACAGCTCCTGCCACCCTATCCCTGGGTCACTGAACACAGTTCCTGCCACCCTATCCCTGGGTCACTGACACTGGGTACACTGAACACAGTTCCTGTCACCCTATCTCTGGGTCACTGACACTGGGTACACTGAACACAGTTCCTGTCACCCTATCCCTGGGTCACTGAACACAGTTCCTGCCACCCTATCCCTGGGTCACTGACACTGGGTACACTGAACACAGTTCCTGCCACCCTATACCTGGGTACACTGAACACAGTTCCTGCCACCCTATCCCTGGGTCACTGACACTGGGTACACTGAACACAGTTCCTGCCACCCTATACCTGGGTACACTGAACACAGTTCCTGCCACCCTATCCCTGGGTTACTGACACTGGGTACAATGAACACAGTTCCTGCCACCCTATCCCTGGGTCACTGACACTGGGTACACTGAACACAGTTCCTGCCACCCTATCCCTGGGTCACTGACACTGGTACACTGAACACAGTTCCTGCCACCCTATCCCTGGGTCACTGACACTGTGTACACTGAACACAGTTCCTGCCACCCTATACCTGGGTACACTGAACACAGTTCCTGCCACCCTATCCCTGGGTTACTGACACTGGGTACAATGAACACAGTTCCTGCCACCCTATCCCTGGGTCACTGACACTGGGTACACTGAACACAGATCCTGTCACCATATCCCTGGGTCACTGACACTGGGAACACTGAACACAGTTCCTGCCACCCTATCCCTGGGTCACTGACACTGTGTACACTGAACACAGTTCCTGCCACCCTATCCCTGGGTCACTGAACACAGTTCCTGCCACCCGATCCCTGGGTCACTGACACTGGGTACACTGAACACAGTTCCTGCCACCCTATCCCTGGGTCACTGACACTGTGTACACTGAACACAGTTCCTGCCACCCTATCCCTGGGTACACTGAACACAGTTCCTGCCACCTTATCCCTGGGTCACTGACACTGGGTACACTGAACACAGTTCCTGTCACCCTATCCCTGGGTCACTGAACACAGTTCCTGCCACCCTATCCCTGGGTCACTGACACTGGGTACACTGAACACAGTTCCTGCCACCCTATCCCTGGGTCACTGACACTGGGTACACTGAACACAGTTCCTGCCACCCTATCCCTGGGTCACTGAACACAGTTCATGTCACCATATCCCTGGGTCACTGACACTGGGTACACTGAACCCAGTTCCTGTCACCCTATCCCTGGGTCACTGAACACAGTTCCTGCCACCCTATACCTGGGTACACTGAACACAGTTCCTGCCACCCTATCCCTGGGTCACTGACACTGGATACACTGAACACAGTTCCTGCCACACTATCCCTGGGTCACTGAACACAGTTCCTGCCACCCTATCCCTGGGTCACTGACACTGGGTACACTGAATACAGTTCCTGCCACCCTATCCCTGGGTCACTGACACTGTGTACACTGAACACAGTTCCTGTCACCCTATCCCTGGGTCACTGACACTGGGTACACTGAACACAGTTCCTGCCACCCTATCCCTGGGTCACTGACACTGGTACACTGAACACAGTTCCTGTCACCCTATCCCTGGGTCACTGATACTGGGTACACTGAACACAGTTCCTGCCACCCTATCACTGGGTCACTGACACTGGGTACACTGAACACAGTTCCTGCCACCCTATCCCTGGGTCACTGACACTGTGTACACTGAACACAGTTCCTGTCACCCTATCCCTGGGTCACTGACACTGGGTACACTGAACACAGTTCCTGCCACCCTATCACTGGGTCACTGACACTGGGTACACTGAACACAGTTCCTGCCACCCTATCCCTGGGTCACTGACACTGGTACACTGAACACAGTTCCTGCCACCCTATCCCTGGGTCACTGACACTGGGTACACTGAACACAGTTCCTGCCACCCTATCCCTGGGTCACTGATACTGGGTACACTGAACACAGTTCCTGCCACCCTATCCCTGGGTCACTGACACTGGGTACACTGAACACAGTTCCTGTCACCCTATCCCTGGGTCACTGAACACAGTTCCTGCCACCCTATACCTGGGTACACTGAACACAGTTCCTGCCACCCTATCCCTGGGTCACTGACACTGGATACACTGAACACAGTTCCTGCCACACTATCCCTGGGTCACTGAACACAGTTCCTGCCACCCTATCCCTGGGTCACTGATACTGGGTACACTGAACACAGTTCCTGCCACCCTATCCCTGGGTCACTGAACACAGTTCCTGCCACCCTATCACTGGGTTACTGACACTGGGTACAATGAACACAGTTCCTGCCACCCTATCCCTGAGTCACTGAACACAGTTCCTGCCACCCTATCACTGGGTCACTGACACTGGGTACAATGAACACAGTTCCTGCCACCCTATCTCTGGGTCACTGACACTGGATACACTGAACACAGTTACTGCCACCCTATCCCTGGGTCACTGAACACAGTTCCTGCCACCCTATACCTGGGTCACTGACACTGTGTACACTGAACACAGTTCCTGTCACCCTATCCCTGGGTCACTGAACACAGTTCCTGCCACCCTATACCTGGGTCACTGACACTGGGTACACTGAACAAAGTTCCTGCCACCCTATCCCTGGGTCACTGATACTGGGTACACTGAACACAGTTCCTGCCACCCTATCCCTGGGTCACTGAACACAGTTCCTGCCACACTATCCATGGGTCACTGACACTGGGTACACTGAACACAGTTCCTGCCACCCTATCCCTGGGTCACTGAACACAGTTCCTGCCACCCTATCCCTGGGTCACTGACACTGGGTACACTGAACACAGTTCCTGCCACCCTATCCCTGGGTCACTGAACACAGTTCCTGCCACCCTATCCCTGGGTCACTGACACTGGGTACACTGAACACAGTTCCTGCCACCCTATCCCTGGGTCACTGACACTGGGTACACTGAACACAGTTCCTGCCACCCTATCCCTGGGTCACTGACACTGGGTACACTGAACACAGTTCCTGCCACCCTATCCCTGGGTCACTGACACTGGGTACACTGAACACAGTTCCTGCCACCCTATCCCTGGGTCACTGACACTGGGTACACTGAACACAGTTCCTGCCACCCTATCCCTGGGTCACTGACACTGGGTACACTGAACACAGTTCCTGCCACCCTATCCCTGGGTCACTGACACTGGGTACACTGAACACAGTTCCTGCCACCCTATCCCTGGGTCACTGACACTGGGTACACTGAACACAGTTCCTGCCACCCTATCCCTGGGTCACTGACACTGGGTACACTGAACACAGTTCCTGCCACCCTATCCCTGGGTCACTGACACTGGGTACACTGAACACAGTTCCTGCCACCCTATCCCTGGGTCACTGACACTGGGTACACTGAACACAGTTCCTGCCACCCTATCCCTGGGTCACTGACACTGGGTACACTGAACACAGTTCCTGCCACCCTATCCCTGGGTCACTGAACACAGTTCCTGCCACCCTATCCCTGGGTCACTGACACTGGGTACACTGAACACAGTTCCTGCCACCCTATCCCTGGGTCACTGACACTGGGCACACTGAACACAGTTCCTGCCACCCTATACCTGGGTACACTGAACACAGTTCCTGCCACCCTATCCCTGGGTCACTGACACTGGGCACACTGAACACAGTTCCTGTCACCCTATACCTGGGTACACTGAACACAGTTCCTGCCACCCTATACCTGGGTACACTGAACACAGTTCCTGCCACCCTATACCTGGGTACACTGAACACAGTTCCTGCCACCCTATCCCTGGGTCACTGAACAAAGTTCCTGCCACCCTATCCCTGGGTCACTGACACTGGATACACTGAACACAGTTCCTGTCACCCTATCCCTGGGTCACTGAACACAGTTCCTGCCACCCTATCCCTGGGTTACTGACACTGGGTACACTGAACACAGTTCCTGCCACCCTATCCCAGGGTCACTGAACACAGTTCCTGCCACCCTATCCCTGGGTCACTGACACTGGGTACACTGAACACAGTTCCTGCCACCCTATCCCTGGGTCACTGAACACAGTTCCTGTCACCATATCCCTGGGTCACTGACACTGGGTACACTGAACCCAGTTCCTGTCACCCTATCCCTGGGTCACTGAACACAGTTCCTGCCACCCTATACCTGGGTACACTGAACACAGTTCCTGCCACCCTATCCCTGGGTCACTGACACTGGATACACTGAACACAGTTCCTGCCACACTATCCCTGGGTCACTGAACACAGTTCCTGCCACCCTATCCCTGGGTCACTGATACTGGGTACACTGAACACAGTTCCTGCCACCCTATCCCTGGGTCACTGAACACAGTTCCTGCCACCCTATCACTGGGTTACTGACACTGGGTACAATGAACACAGTTCCTGCCACCCTATCCCTGAGTCACTGAACACAGTTCCTGCCACCCTATCACTGGGTCACTGACACTGGGTACAATGAACACAGTTCCTGCCACCCTATCTCTGGGTCACTGACACTGGATACACTGAACACAGTTACTGCCACCCTATCCCTGGGTCACTGAACACAGTTCCTGCCACCCTATACCTGGGTCACTGACACTGTGTACACTGAACACAGTTCCTGTCACCCTATCCCTGGGTCACTGAACACAGTTCCTGCCACCCTATACCTGGGTCACTGACACTGGGTACACTGAACAAAGTTCCTGCCACCCTATCCCTGGGTCACTGATACTGGGTACACTGAACACAGTTCCTGCCACCCTATCCCTGGGTCACTGAACACAGTTCCTGCCACACTATCCATGGGTCACTGACACTGGGTATACTGAACACAGTTCCTGCCACCCTATCCCTGGGTCACTGAACACAGTTCCTGCCACCCTATCCCTGGGTCACTGACACTGGGTACACTGAACACAGTTCCTGCCACCCTATCCCTGGGTCACTGAACACTGTTCCTGCCACCCTATCCCTGGGTCACTGACACTGGGTACACTGAACACAGTTCCTGCCACCCTATCCCTGGGTCACTGACACTGGGCACACTGAACACAGTTCCTGTCACCCTATACCTGGGTACACTGAACACAGTTCCTGCCACCCTATACCTGGGTACACTGAACACAGTTCCTGCCACCCTATACCTGGGTACACTGAACACAGTTCCTGCCACCCTATCCCTGGGTCACTGAACAAAGTTCCTGCCACCCTATCCCTGGGTCACTGACACTGGATACACTGAACACAGTTCCTGTCACCCTATCCCTGGGTCACTGAACACAGTTCCTGCCACCCTATCCCTGGGTTACTGACACTGGGTACACTGAACACAGTTCCTGCCACCCATTCCCTGGGTCACTGACACTGGGTACACTGAACACAGTTCCTGCCACCCTATCCCTGGGTCACTGAACACAGTTCCTGCCACCCTATACCTGGGTACACTGAACACAGTTCCTGCCACCCTATACCTGGGTACACTGAACACAGTTCCTGCCACCCTATCCCTGGGTACACTGACACTGGGTACAATGAACACAGTTCCTGCCACCCTATCCCTGGGTCACTGACACTGGGTACACTGAACACAGTTCCTGCCACCCTATCCCTGGGTCACTGACACTGGGTACACTGAACACAGTTCCTGCCACCCTATCCCTGGGTCACTGAACACAGTTCCTGCCACCCTATCCCTGGGTCACTGACAGTGGGTACACTGAACACAGTTCCTGCCACCCTATCCCTTGGTCACTGAACACAGTTCCTGCCACACTATCCATGGGTCACTGACACTGGGTACACTGAACACAGTTCCTGCCACCCTATCCCTGGGTCACTGAACACAGTTCCTGCCACCCTATCTCTGGGTCACTGACACTGGGTACACTGAACACAGTTCCTGTCACCCTATCTCTGGGTCACTGACACTGGGTACACTGAACACAGTTCCTGTCACCCTATCCCTGGGTCACTGAACACAGTTCCTGTCACCCTATCCCTGGGTCACTGAATACAGTTCCTGCCACCCTATCCCTGGGTCACTGACACTGGGTACACTGAATACAGTTCTTGCCACCCTATCCCTGGGTACACTGAATACAGTTCCTGCCACCCTATCCCTGGGTCACTGACACTGGGTACACTGAATACAGTTCTTGCCACCCTATCCCTGGGTCACTGACACTGGGTACACTGAACACAGCTCCTGCCACCCTATCCCTGGGTCACTGAACACAGTTCCTGCCACCCTATCCCTGGGTCACTGACACTGGGTACACTGAACACAGTTCCTGTCACCCTATCTCTGGGTCACTGACACTGGGTACACTGAACACAGTTCCTGTCACCCTATCCCTGGGTCACTGAACACAGTTCCTGCCACCCTATCCCTGGGTCACTGACACTGGGTACACTGAACACAGTTCCTGCCACCCTATACCTGGGTACACTGAACACAGTTCCTGCCACCCTATCCCTGGGTCACTGACACTGGGTACACTGAACACAGTTCCTGCCACCCTATACCTGGGTACACTGAACACAGTTCCTGCCACCCTATCCCTGGGTTACTGACACTGGGTACAATGAACACAGTTCCTGCCACCCTATCCCTGGGTCACTGACACTGGGTACACTGAACACAGTTCCTGCCACCCTATCCCTGGGTCACTGACACTGGTACACTGAACACAGTTCCTGCCACCCTATCCCTGGGTCACTGACACTGTGTACACTGAACACAGTTCCTGCCACCCTATACCTGGGTACACTGAACACAGTTCCTGCCACCCTATCCCTGGGTTACTGACACTGGGTACAATGAACACAGTTCCTGCCACCCTATCCCTGGGTCACTGACACTGGGTACACTGAACACAGATCCTGTCACCATATCCCTGGGTCACTGACACTGGGAACACTGAACACAGTTCCTGCCACCCTATCCCTGGGTCACTGACACTGTGTACACTGAACACAGTTCCTGCCACCCTATCCCTGGGTCACTGAACACAGTTCCTGCCACCCTATCCCTGGGTCACTGACACTGGGTACACTGAACACAGTTCCTGCCACCCTATCCCTGGGTCACTGACACTGTGTACACTGAACACAGTTCCTGCCACCCTATCCCTGGGTACACTGAACACAGTTCCTGCCACCTTATCCCTGGGTCACTGACACTGGGTACACTGAACACAGTTCCTGTCACCCTATCCCTGGGTCACTGAACACAGTTCCTGCCACCCTATCCCTGGGTCACTGACACTGGGTACACTGAACACAGTTCCTGCCACCCTATCCCTGGGTCACTGACACTGGGTACACTGAACACAGTTCCTGCCACCCTATCCCTGGGTCACTGAACACAGTTCATGTCACCATATCCCTGGGTCACTGACACTGGGTACACTGAACCCAGTTCCTGTCACCCTATCCCTGGGTCACTGAACACAGTTCCTGCCACCCTATACCTGGGTACACTGAACACAGTTCCTGCCACCCTATCCCTGGGTCACTGAAACTGGATACACTGAACACAGTTCCTGCCACACTATCCCTGGGTCACTGAACACAGTTCCTGCCACCCTATCCCTGGGTCACTGACACTGGGTACACTGAATACAGTTCCTGCCACCCTATCCCTGGGTCACTGACACTGTGTACACTGAACACAGTTCCTGCCACCCTATCCCTGGGTACACTGAACACAGTTCCTGCCACCTTATCCCTGGGTCACTGACACTGGGTACACTGAACACAGTTCCTGTCACCCTATCCCTGGGTCACTGAACACAGTTCCTGCCACCCTATCCCTGGGTCACTGACACTGGGTACACTGAACACAGTTCCTGCCACCCTATCCCTGGGTCACTGACACTGGGTACACTGAACACAGTTCCTGCCACCCTATCCCTGGGTCACTGAACACAGTTCATGTCACCATATCCCTGGGTCACTGACACTGGGTACACTGAACCCAGTTCCTGTCACCCTATCCCTGGGTCACTGAACACAGTTCCTGCCACCCTATACCTGGGTACACTGAACACAGTTCCTGCCACCCTATCCCTGGGTCACTGACACTGGATACACTGAACACAGTTCCTGCCACACTATCCCTGGGTCACTGAACACAGTTCCTGCCACCCTATCCCTGGGTCACTGACACTGGGTACACTGAATACAGTTCCTGCCACCCTATCCCTGGGTCACTGACACTGTGTACACTGAACACAGTTCCTGTCACCCTATCCCTGGGTCACTGACACTGGGTACACTGAACACAGTTCCTGCCACCCTATCCCTGGGTCACTGACACTGGTACACTGAACACAGTTCCTGTCACCCTATCCCTGGGTCACTGATACTGGGTACACTGAACACAGTTCCTGCCACCCTATCACTGGGTCACTGACACTGGGTACACTGAACACAGTTCCTGCCACCCTATCCCTGGGTCACTGACACTGTGTACACTGAACACAGTTCCTGTCACCCTATCCCTGGGTCACTGACACTGGGTACACTGAACACAGTTCCTGCCACCCTATCACTGGGTCACTGACACTGGGTACACTGAACACAGTTCCTGCCACCCTATCCCTGGGTCACTGACACTGGTACACTGAACACAGTTCCTGCCACCCTATCCCTGGGTCACTGACACTGGGTACACTGAACACAGTTCCTGCCACCCTATCCCTGGGTCACTGATACTGGGTACACTGAACACAGTTCCTGCCACCCTATCCCTGGGTCACTGACACTGGGTACACTGAACACAGTTCCTGTCACCCTATCCCTGGGTCACTGAACACAGTTCCTGCCACCCTATACCTGGGTACACTGAACACAGTTCCTGCCACCCTATCCCTGGGTCACTGACACTGGATACACTGAACACAGTTCCTGCCACACTATCCCTGGGTCACTGAACACAGTTCCTGCCACCCTATCCCTGGGTCACTGATACTGGGTACACTGAACACAGTTCCTGCCACCCTATCCCTGGGTCACTGAACACAGTTCCTGCCACCCTATCACTGGGTTACTGACACTGGGTACAATGAACACAGTTCCTGCCACCCTATCCCTGAGTCACTGAACACAGTTCCTGCCACCCTATCACTGGGTCACTGACACTGGGTACAATGAACACAGTTCCTGCCACCCTATCTCTGGGTCACTGACACTGGATACACTGAACACAGTTACTGCCACCCTATCCCTGGGTCACTGAACACAGTTCCTGCCACCCTATACCTGGGTCACTGACACTGTGTACACTGAACACAGTTCCTGTCACCCTATCCCTGGGTCACTGAACACAGTTCCTGCCACCCTATACCTGGGTCACTGACACTGGGTACACTGAACAAAGTTCCTGCCACCCTATCCCTGGGTCACTGATACTGGGTACACTGAACACAGTTCCTGCCACCCTATCCCTGGGTCACTGAACACAGTTCCTGCCACACTATCCATGGGTCACTGACACTGGGTACACTGAACACAGTTCCTGCCACCCTATCCCTGGGTCACTGAACACAGTTCCTGCCACCCTATCCCTGGGTCACTGACACTGGGTACACTGAACACAGTTCCTGCCACCCTATCCCTGGGTCACTGAACACAGTTCCTGCCACCCTATCCCTGGGTCACTGACACTGGGTACACTGAACACAGTTCCTGCCACCCTATCCCTGGGTCACTGACACTGGGTACACTGAACACAGTTCCTGCCACCCTATCCCTGGGTCACTGACACTGGGTACACTGAACACAGTTCCTGCCACCCTATCCCTGGGTCACTGACACTCGGTACACTGAACACAGTTCCTGCCACCCTATCCCTGGGTCACTGACACTGGGTACACTGAACACAGTTCCTGCCACCCTATCCCTGGGTCACTGACACTGGGTACACTGAACACAGTTCCTGCCACCCTATCCCTGGGTCACTGACACTGGGTACACTGAACACAGTTCCTGCCACCCTATCCCTGGGTCACTGACACTGGGTACACTGAACACAGTTCCTGCCACCCTATCCCTGGGTCACTGACACTGGGTACACTGAACACAGTTCCTGCCACCCTATCCCTGGGTCACTGACACTGGGTACACTGAACACAGTTCCTGCCACCCTATCCCTGGGTCACTGACACTGGGTACACTGAACACAGTTCCTGCCACCCTATCCCTGGGTCACTGACACTGGGTACACTGAACACAGTTCCTGCCACCCTATCCCTGGGTCACTGAACACAGTTCCTGCCACCCTATCCCTGGGTCACTGACACTGGGTACACTGAACACAGTTCCTGCCACCCTATCCCTGGGTCACTGACACTGGGCACACTGAACACAGTTCCTGCCACCCTATACCTGGGTACACTGAACACAGTTCCTGCCACCCTATCCCTGGGTCACTGACACTGGGCACACTGAACACAGTTCCTGTCACCCTATACCTGGGTACACTGAACACAGTTCCTGCCACCCTATACCTGGGTACACTGAACACAGTTCCTGCCACCCTATACCTGGGTACACTGAACACAGTTCCTGCCACCCTATCCCTGGGTCACTGAACAAAGTTCCTGCCACCCTATCCCTGGGTCACTGACACTGGATACACTGAACACAGTTCCTGTCACCCTATCCCTGGGTCACTGAACACAGTTCCTGCCACCCTATCCCTGGGTTACTGACACTGGGTACACTGAACACAGTTCCTGCCACCCTATCCCAGGGTCACTGAACACAGTTCCTGCCACCCTATCCCTGGGTCACTGACACTGGGTACACTGAACACAGTTCCTGCCACCCTATCCCTGGGTCACTGAACACAGTTCCTGTCACCATATCCCTGGGTCACTGACACTGGGTACACTGAACCCAGTTCCTGTCACCCTATCCCTGGGTCACTGAACACAGTTCCTGCCACCCTATACCTGGGTACACTGAACACAGTTCCTGCCACCCTATCCCTGGGTCACTGACACTGGATACACTGAACACAGTTCCTGCCACACTATCCCTGGGTCACTGAACACAGTTCCTGCCACCCTATCCCTGGGTCACTGATACTGGGTACACTGAACACAGTTCCTGCCACCCTATCCCTGGGTCACTGAACACAGTTCCTGCCACCCTATCACTGGGTTACTGACACTGGGTACAATGAACACAGTTCCTGCCACCCTATCCCTGAGTCACTGAACACAGTTCCTGCCACCCTATCACTGGGTCACTGACACTGGGTACAATGAACACAGTTCCTGCCACCCTATCTCTGGGTCACTGACACTGGATACACTGAACACAGTTACTGCCACCCTATCCCTGGGTCACTGAACACAGTTCCTGCCACCCTATACCTGGGTCACTGACACTGTGTACACTGAACACAGTTCCTGTCACCCTATCCCTGGGTCACTGAACACAGTTCCTGCCACCCTATACCTGGGTCACTGACACTGGGTACACTGAACAAAGTTCCTGCCACCCTATCCCTGGGTCACTGATACTGGGTACACTGAACACAGTTCCTGCCACCCTATCCCTGGGTCACTGAACACAGTTCCTGCCACACTATCCATGGGTCACTGACACTGGGTATACTGAACACAGTTCCTGCCACCCTATCCCTGGGTCACTGAACACAGTTCCTGCCACCCTATCCCTGGGTCACTGACACTGGGTACACTGAACACAGTTCCTGCCACCCTATCCCTGGGTCACTGAACACTGTTCCTGCCACCCTATCCCTGGGTCACTGACACTGGGTACACTGAACACAGTTCCTGCCACCCTATCCCTGGGTCACTGACACTGGGCACACTGAACACAGTTCCTGTCACCCTATACCTGGGTACACTGAACACAGTTCCTGCCACCCTATACCTGGGTACACTGAACACAGTTCCTGCCACCCTATACCTGGGTACACTGAACACAGTTCCTGCCACCCTATCCCTGGGTCACTGAACAAAGTTCCTGCCACCCTATCCCTGGGTCACTGACACTGGATACACTGAACACAGTTCCTGTCACCCTATCCCTGGGTCACTGAACACAGTTCCTGCCACCCTATCCCTGGGTTACTGACACTGGGTACACTGAACACAGTTCCTGCCACCCATTCCCTGGGTCACTGACACTGGGTACACTGAACACAGTTCCTGCCACCCTATCCCTGGGTCACTGAACACAGTTCCTGCCACCCTATACCTGGGTACACTGAACACAGTTCCTGCCACCCTATACCTGGGTACACTGAACACAGTTCCTGCCACCCTATCCCTGGGTACACTGACACTGGGTACAATGAACACAGTTCCTGCCACCCTATCCCTGGGTCACTGACACTGGGTACACTGAACACAGTTCCTGCCACCCTATCCCTGGGTCACTGACACTGGGTACACTGAACACAGTTCCTGCCACCCTATCCCTGGGTCACTGAACACAGTTCCTGCCACCCTATCCCTGGGTCACTGACAGTGGGTACACTGAACACAGTTCCTGCCACCCTATCCCTTGGTCACTGAACACAGTTCCTGCCACACTATCCATGGGTCACTGACACTGGGTACACTGAACACAGTTCCTGCCACCCTATCCCTGGGTCACTGAACACAGTTCCTGCCACCCTATCTCTGGGTCACTGACACTGGGTACACTGAACACAGTTCCTGTCACCCTATCTCTGGGTCACTGACACTGGGTACACTGAACACAGTTCCTGTCACCCTATCCCTGGGTCACTGAACACAGTTCCTGTCACCCTATCCCTGGGTCACTGAATACAGTTCCTGCCACCCTATCCCTGGGTCACTGACACTGGGTACACTGAATACAGTTCTTGCCACCCTATCCCTGGGTACACTGAATACAGTTCCTGCCACCCTATCCCTGGGTCACTGACACTGGGTACACTGAATACAGTTCTTGCCACCCTATCCCTGGGTCACTGACACTGGGTACACTGAACACAGCTCCTGCCACCCTATCCCTGGGTCACTGAACACAGTTCCTGCCACCCTATCCCTGGGTCACTGACACTGGGTACACTGAACACAGTTCCTGTCACCCTATCTCTGGGTCACTGACACTGGGTACACTGAACACAGTTCCTGTCACCCTATCCCTGGGTCACTGAACACAGTTCCTGCCACCCTATCCCTGGGTCACTGACACTGGGTACACTGAACACAGTTCCTGCCACCCTATACCTGGGTACACTGAACACAGTTCCTGCCACCCTATCCCTGGGTCACTGACACTGGGTACACTGAACACAGTTCCTGCCACCCTATACCTGGGTACACTGAACACAGTTCCTGCCACCCTATCCCTGGGTTACTGACACTGGGTACAATGAACACAGTTCCTGCCACCCTATCCCTGGGTCACTGACACTGGGTACACTGAACACAGTTCCTGCCACCCTATCCCTGGGTCACTGACACTGGTACACTGAACACAGTTCCTGCCACCCTATCCCTGGGTCACTGACACTGTGTACACTGAACACAGTTCCTGCCACCCTATACCTGGGTACACTGAACACAGTTCCTGCCACCCTATCCCTGGGTTACTGACACTGGGTACAATGAACACAGTTCCTGCCACCCTATCCCTGGGTCACTGACACTGGGTACACTGAACACAGATCCTGTCACCATATCCCTGGGTCACTGACACTGGGAACACTGAACACAGTTCCTGCCACCCTATCCCTGGGTCACTGACACTGTGTACACTGAACACAGTTCCTGCCACCCTATCCCTGGGTCACTGAACACAGTTCCTGCCACCCTATCCCTGGGTCACTGACACTGGGTACACTGAACACAGTTCCTGCCACCCTATCCCTGGGTCACTGACACTGTGTACACTGAACACAGTTCCTGCCACCCTATCCCTGGGTACACTGAACACAGTTCCTGCCACCTTATCCCTGGGTCACTGACACTGGGTACACTGAACACAGTTCCTGTCACCCTATCCCTGGGTCACTGAACACAGTTCCTGCCACCCTATCCCTGGGTCACTGACACTGGGTACACTGAACACAGTTCCTGCCACCCTATCCCTGGGTCACTGACACTGGGTACACTGAACACAGTTCCTGCCACCCTATCCCTGGGTCACTGAACACAGTTCATGTCACCATATCCCTGGGTCACTGACACTGGGTACACTGAACCCAGTTCCTGTCACCCTATCCCTGGGTCACTGAACACAGTTCCTGCCACCCTATACCTGGGTACACTGAACACAGTTCCTGCCACCCTATCCCTGGGTCACTGACACTGGATACACTGAACACAGTTCCTGCCACACTATCCCTGGGTCACTGAACACAGTTCCTGCCACCCTATCCCTGGGTCACTGACACTGGGTACACTGAATACAGTTCCTGCCACCCTATCCCTGGGTCACTGACACTGTGTACACTGAACACAGTTCCTGTCACCCTATCCCTGGGTCACTGACACTGGGTACACTGAACACAGTTCCTGCCACCCTATCCCTGGGTCACTGACACTGGTACACTGAACACAGTTCCTGTCACCCTATCCCTGGGTCACTGATACTGGGTACACTGAACACAGTTCCTGCCACCCTATCACTGGGTCACTGACACTGGGTACACTGAACACAGTTCCTGCCACCCTATCCCTGGGTCACTGACACTGTGTACACAGAACACAGTTCCTGTCACCCTATCCCTGGGTCACTGACACTGGGTACACTGAACACAGTTCCTGCCACCCTATCACTGGGTCACTGACACTGGGTACACTGAACACAGTTCCTGCCACCCTATCCCTGGGTCACTGACACTGGTACACTGAACACAGTTCCTGCCACCCTATCCCTGGGTCACTGACACTGGGTACACTGAACACAGTTCCTGCCACCCTATCCCTGGGTCACTGATACTGGGTACACTGAACACAGTTCCTGCCACCCTATCCCTGGGTCACTGACACTGGGTACACTGAACACAGTTCCTGTCACCCTATCCCTGGGTCACTGAACACAGTTCCTGCCACCCTATACCTGGGTACACTGAACACAGTTCCTGCCACCCTATCCCTGGGTCACTGACACTGGATACACTGAACACAGTTCCTGCCACACTATCCCTGGGTCACTGAACACAGTTCCTGCCACCCTATCCCTGGGTCACTGATACTGGGTACACTGAACACAGTTCCTGCCACCCTATCCCTGGGTCACTGAACACAGTTCCTGCCACCCTATCACTGGGTTACTGACACTGGGTACAATGAACACAGTTCCTGCCACCCTATCCCTGAGTCACTGAACACAGTTCCTGCCACCCTATCACTGGGTCACTGACACTGGGTACAATGAACACAGTTCCTGCCACCCTATCTCTGGGTCACTGACACTGGATACACTGAACACAGTTACTGCCACCCTATCCCTGGGTCACTGAACACAGTTCCTGCCACCCTATACCTGGGTCACTGACACTGTGTACACTGAACACAGTTCCTGTCACCCTATCCCTGGGTCACTGAACACAGTTCCTGCCACCCTATACCTGGGTCACTGACACTGGGTACACTGAACAAAGTTCCTGCCACCCTATCCCTGGGTCACTGATACTGGGTACACTGAACACAGTTCCTGCCACCCTATCCCTGGGTCACTGAACACAGTTCCTGCCACACTATCCATGGGTCACTGACACTGGGTACACTGAACACAGTTCCTGCCACCCTATCCCTGGGTCACTGAACACAGTTCCTGCCACCCTATCCCTGGGTCACTGACACTGGGTACACTGAACACAGTTCCTGCCACCCTATCCCTGGGTCACTGAACACAGTTCCTGCCACCCTATCCCTGGGTCACTGACACTGGGTACACTGAACACAGTTCCTGCCACCCTATCCCTGGGTCACTGACACTGGGTACACTGAACACAGTTCCTGCCACCCTATCCCTGGGTCACTGACACTGGGTACACTGAACACAGTTCCTGCCACCCTATCCCTGGGTCACTGACACTGGGTACACTGAACACAGTTCCTGCCACCCTATCCCTGGGTCACTGACACTGGGTACACTGAACACAGTTCCTGCCACCCTATCCCTGGGTCACTGACACTGGGTACACTGAACACAGTTCCTGCCACCCTATCCCTGGGTCACTGACACTGGGTACACTGAACACAGTTCCTGCCACCCTATCCCTGGGTCACTGACACTGGGTACACTGAACACAGTTCCTGCCACCCTATCCCTGGGTCACTGACACTGGGTACACTGAACACAGTTCCTGCCACCCTATCCCTGGGTCACTGACACTGGGTACACTGAACACAGTTCCTGCCACCCTATCCCTGGGTCACTGACACTGGGTACACTGAACACAGTTCCTGCCACCCTATCCCTGGGTCACTGACACTGGGTACACTGAACACAGTTCCTGCCACCCTATCCCTGGGTCACTGAACACAGTTCCTGCCACCCTATCCCTGGGTCACTGACACTGGGTACACTGAACACAGTTCCTGCCACCCTATCCCTGGGTCACTGACACTGGGCACACTGAACACAGTTCCTGCCACCCTATACCTGGGTACACTGAACACAGTTCCTGCCACCCTATCCCTGGGTCACTGACACTGGGCACACTGAACACAGTTCCTGTCACCCTATACCTGGGTACACTGAACACAGTTCCTGCCACCCTATACCTGGGTACACTGAACACAGTTCCTGCCACCCTATACCTGGGTACACTGAACACAGTTCCTGCCACCCTATCCCTGGGTCACTGAACAAAGTTCCTGCCACCCTATCCCTGGGTCACTGACACTGGATACACTGAACACAGTTCCTGTCACCCTATCCCTGGGTCACTGAACACAGTTCCTGCCACCCTATCCCTGGGTTACTGACACTGGGTACACTGAACACAGTTCCTGCCACCCATTCCCTGGGTCACTGACACTGGGTACACTGAACACAGTTCCTGCCACCCTATCCCTGGGTCACTGAACACAGTTCCTGCCACCCTATACCTGGGTACACTGAACACAGTTCCTGCCACCCTATCCCTGGGTCACTGACACTGGGTACACTGAATACAGTTCCTGCCACCCTATCCCTGGGTCACTGAACACAGTTCCTGCCACCCTATACCTGGGTACACTGAACACAGTTCCTGCCACCCTATACCTGGGTACACTGAACACAGTTCCTGCCACCCTATCCCTGGGTACACTGACACTGGGTACAATGAACACAGTTCCTGCCACCCTATCCCTGGGTCACTGACACTGGGTACACTGAACACAGTTCCTGCCACCCTATCCCTGGGTCACTGACACTGGGTACACTGAACACAGTTCCTGCCACCCTATCTCTGGGTCACTGAACACAGTTCCTGCCACCCTATCCCTGGGTCACTGACAGTGGGTACACTGAACACAGTTCCTGCCACCCTATCCCTTGGTCACTGAACACAGTTCCTGCCACACTATCCATGGGTCACTGACACTGGGTACACTGAACACAGTTCCTGCCACCCTATCCCTGGGTCACTGAACACAGTTCCTGCCACCCTATCCCTGGGTCACTGACACTGGGTACACTGAACACAGTTCCTGTCACCCTATCTCTGGGTCACTGACACTGGGTACACTGAACACAGTTCCTGTCACCCTATCCCTGGGTCACTGAATACAGTTCCTGCCACCCTATCCCTGGGTCACTGAACACAGTTCCTGCCACCCTATCCCTGGGTCACTGACACTGGGTACACTGAACACAGTTCCTGCCACCCTATCCCTGGGTCACTGACACTGGGTACACTGAACACAGTTCCTGCCACCCTATCCCTGGGTCACTGAACACAGTTCATGTCACCA
The DNA here is from genome assembly GCF_048418815.1 of Hemitrygon akajei. NCBI lineage: Eukaryota > Metazoa > Chordata > Chondrichthyes > Myliobatiformes > Dasyatidae > Hemitrygon > Hemitrygon akajei. The sequence goes on along the minus strand of NC_133124.1, from coordinate 160,294,171 downwards.
TATCCCTGGGTCACTGACACTGGGTACACTGAACCCAGTTCCTGTCACCCTATCCCTGGGTCACTGAACACAGTTCCTGCCACCCTATACCTGGGTACACTGAACACAGTTCCTGCCACCCTATCCCTGGGTCACTGACACTGGATACACTGAACACAGTTCCTGCCACACTATCCCTGGGTCACTGAACACAGTTCCTGCCACCCTATCCCTGGGTCACTGACACTGGGTACACTGAATACAGTTCCTGCCACCCTATCCCTGGGTCACTGACACTGTGTACACTGAACACAGTTCCTGTCACCCTATCCCTGGGTCACTGACACTGGGTACACTGAACACAGTTCCTGCCACCCTATCCCTGGGTCACTGACACTGGTACACTGAACACAGTTCCTGTCACCCTATCCCTGGGTCACTGATACTGGGTACACTGAACACAGTTCCTGCCACCCTATCACTGGGTCACTGACACTGGGTACACTGAACACAGTTCCTGCCACCCTATCCCTGGGTCACTGACACTGTGTACACAGAACACAGTTCCTGTCACCCTATCCCTGGGTCACTGACACTGGGTACACTGAACACAGTTCCTGCCACCCTATCACTGGGTCACTGACACTGGGTACACTGAACACAGTTCCTGCCACCCTATCCCTGGGTCACTGACACTGGTACACTGAACACAGTTCCTGCCACCCTATCCCTGGGTCACTGACACTGGGTACACTGAACACAGTTCCTGCCACCCTATCCCTGGGTCACTGATACTGGGTACACTGAACACAGTTCCTGCCACCCTATCCCTGGGTCACTGACACTGGGTACACTGAACACAGTTCCTGTCACCCTATCCCTGGGTCACTGAACACAGTTCCTGCCACCCTATACCTGGGTACACTGAACACAGTTCCTGCCACCCTATCCCTGGGTCACTGACACTGGATACACTGAACACAGTTCCTGCCACACTATCCCTGGGTCACTGAACACAGTTCCTGCCACCCTATCCCTGGGTCACTGATACTGGGTACACTGAACACAGTTCCTGCCACCCTATCCCTGGGTCACTGAACACAGTTCCTGCCACCCTATCACTGGGTTACTGACACTGGGTACAATGAACACAGTTCCTGCCACCCTATCCCTGAGTCACTGAACACAGTTCCTGCCACCCTATCACTGGGTCACTGACACTGGGTACAATGAACACAGTTCCTGCCACCCTATCTCTGGGTCACTGACACTGGATACACTGAACACAGTTACTGCCACCCTATCCCTGGGTCACTGAACACAGTTCCTGCCACCCTATACCTGGGTCACTGACACTGTGTACACTGAACACAGTTCCTGTCACCCTATCCCTGGGTCACTGAACACAGTTCCTGCCACCCTATACCTGGGTCACTGACACTGGGTACACTGAACAAAGTTCCTGCCACCCTATCCCTGGGTCACTGATACTGGGTACACTGAACACAGTTCCTGCCACCCTATCCCTGGGTCACTGAACACAGTTCCTGCCACACTATCCATGGGTCACTGACACTGGGTACACTGAACACAGTTCCTGCCACCCTATCCCTGGGTCACTGAACACAGTTCCTGCCACCCTATCCCTGGGTCACTGACACTGGGTACACTGAACACAGTTCCTGCCACCCTATCCCTGGGTCACTGAACACAGTTCCTGCCACCCTATCCCTGGGTCACTGACACTGGGTACACTGAACACAGTTCCTGCCACCCTATCCCTGGGTCACTGACACTGGGTACACTGAACACAGTTCCTGCCACCCTATCCCTGGGTCTCTGACACTGGGTACACTGAACACAGTTCCTGCCACCCTATCCCTGGGTCACTGACACTGGGTACACTGAACACAGTTCCTGCCACCCTATCCCTGGGTCACTGACACTGGGTACACTGAACACAGTTCCTGCCACCCTATCCCTGGGTCACTGACACTGGGTACACTGAACACAGTTCCTGCCACCCTATCCCTGGGTCACTGACACTGGGTACACTGAACACAGTTCCTGCCACCCTATCCCTGGGTCACTGACACTGGGTACACTGAACACAGTTCCTGCCACCCTATCCCTGGGTCACTGACACTGGGTACACTGAACACAGTTCCTGCCACCCTATCCCTGGGTCACTGACACTGGGTACACTGAACACAGTTCCTGCCACCCTATCCCTGGGTCACTGACACTGGGTACACTGAACACAGTTCCTGCCACCCTATCCCTGGGTCACTGACACTGGGTACACTGAACACAGTTCCTGCCACCCTATCCCTGGGTCACTGAACACAGTTCCTGCCACCCTATCCCTGGGTCACTGACACTGGGTACACTGAACACAGTTCCTGCCACCCTATCCCTGGGTCACTGACACTGGGCACACTGAACACAGTTCCTGCCACCCTATACCTGGGTACACTGAACACAGTTCCTGCCACCCTATCCCTGGGTCACTGACACTGGGCACACTGAACACAGTTCCTGTCACCCTATACCTGGGTACACTGAACACAGTTCCTGCCACCCTATACCTGGGTACACTGAACACAGTCCCTGCCACCCTATACCTGGGTACACTGAACACAGTTCCTGCCACCCTATCCCTGGGTCACTGAACAAAGTTCCTGCCACCCTATCCCTGGGTCACTGACACTGGATACACTGAACACAGTTCCTGTCACCCTATCCCTGGGTCACTGAACACAGTTCCTGCCACCCTATCCCTGGGTTACTGACACTGGGTACACTGAACACAGTTCCTGCCACCCATTCCCTGGGTCACTGACACTGGGTACACTGAACACAGTTCCTGCCACCCTATCCCTGGGTCACTGAACACAGTTCCTGCCACCCTATACCTGGGTACACTGAACACAGTTCCTGCCACCCTATCCCTGGGTCACTGACACTGGGTACACTGAATACAGTTCCTGCCACCCTATCCCTGGGTCACTGAACACAGTTCCTGCCACCCTATACCTGGGTACACTGAACACAGTTCCTGCCACCCTATACCTGGGTACACTGAACACAGTTCCTGCCACCCTATCCCTGGGTACACTGACACTGGGTACAATGAACACAGTTCCTGCCACCCTATCCCTGGGTCACTGACACTGGGTACACTGAACACAGTTCCTGCCACCCTATCCCTGGGTCACTGACACTGGGTACACTGAACACAGTTCCTGCCACCCTATCTCTGGGTCACTGAACACAGTTCCTGCCACCCTATCCCTGGGTCACTGACAGTGGGTACACTGAACACAGTTCCTGCCACCCTATCCCTTGGTCACTGAACACAGTTCCTGCCACACTATCCATGGGTCACTGACACTGGGTACACTGAACACAGTTCCTGCCACCCTATCCCTGGGTCACTGAACACAGTTCCTGCCACCCTATCCCTGGGTCACTGACACTGGGTACACTGAACACAGTTCCTGTCACCCTATCTCTGGGTCACTGACACTGGGTACACTGAACACAGTTCCTGTCACCCTATCCCTGGGTCACTGAATACAGTTCCTGCCACCCTATCCCTGGGTCACTGACACTGGGTACACTGAATACAGTTCTTGCCACCCTATCCCTGGGTACACTGAATACAGTTCCTGCCACCCTATCCCTGGGTCACTGACACTGGGTACACTGAATACAGTTCTTGCCACCCTATCCCTGGGTCACTGACACTGGGTACACTGAACACAGTTCCTGCCACCCTATCCCTGGGTCACTGAACACAGTTCCTGCCACCCTATCCCTGGGTCACTGACACTGGGTACACTGAACACAGTTCCTGTCACCCTATCTCTGGGTCACTGACACTGGGTACACTGAACACAGTTCCTGTCACCCTATCCCTGGGTCACTGAACACAGTTCCTGCCACCCTATCCCTGGGTCACTGACACTGGGTACACTGAACACAGTTCCTGCCACCCTATACCTGGGTACACTGAACACAGTTCCTGCCACCCTATCCCTGGGTCACTGACACTGGGTACACTGAACACAGTTCCTGCCACCCTATACCTGGGTACACTGAACACAGTTCCTGCCACCCTATCCCTGGGTTACTGACACTGGGTACAATGAACACAGTTCCTGCCACCCTATCCCTGGGTCACTGACACTGGGTACACAGAACACAGTTCCTGCCACCCTATCCCTGGGTCACTGACACTGGTACACTGAACACAGTTCCTGCCACCCTATCCCTGGGTCACTGACACTGTGTACACTGAACACAGTTCCTGCCACCCTATACCTGGGTACACTGAACACAGTTCCTGCCACCCTATCCCTGGGTTACTGACACTGGGTACAATGAACACAGTTCCTGCCACCCTATCCCTGGGTCACTGACACTGGGTACACTGAACACAGATCCTGTCACCATATCCCTGGGTCACTGACACTGGGTACACTGAACACAGTTCCTGCCACCCTATCCCTGGGTCACTGACACTGTGTACACTGAACACAGTTCCTGCCACCCTATCCCTGGGTCACTGAACACAGTTCCTGCCACCCTATCCCTGGGTCACTGACACTGGGTACACTGAACACAGTTCCTGCCACCCTATCCCTGGGTCACTGACACTGTGTACACTGAACACAGTTCCTGCCACCCTATCCCTGGGTACACTGAACACAGTTCCTGCCACCTTATCCCTGGGTCACTGACACTGGGTACACTGAACACAGTTCCTGTCACCCTATCCCTGGGTCACTGAACACAGTTCCTGCCACCCTATCCCTGGGTCACTGACACTGGGTACACTGAACACAGTTCCTGCCACCCTATCCCTGGGTCACTGACACTGGGTACACTGAACACAGTTCCTGCCACCCTATCCCTGGGTCACTGAACACAGTTCATGTCACCATATCCCTGGGTCACTGACACTGGGTACACTGAACCCAGTTCCTGTCACCCTATCCCTGGGTCACTGAACACAGTTCCTGCCACCCTATACCTGGGCACACTGAACACAGTTCCTGCCACCCTATCCCTGGGTCACTGACACTGGATACACTGAACACAGTTCCTGCCACACTATCCCTGGGTCACTGAACACAGTTCCTGCCACCCTATCCCTGGGTCACTGACACTGGGTACACTGAATACAGTTCCTGCCACCCTATCCCTGGGTCACTGACACTGTGTACACTGAACACAGTTCCTGTCACCCTATCCCTGGGTCACTGACACTGGGTACACTGAACACAGTTCCTGCCACCCTATCCCTGGGTCACTGACACTGGTACACTGAACACAGTTCCTGTCACCCTATCCCTGGGTCACTGATACTGGGTACACTGAACACAGTTCCTGCCACCCTATCACTGGGTCACTGACACTGGGTACACTGAACACAGTTCCTGCCACCCTATCCCTGGGTCACTGACACTGTGTACACTGAACACAGTTCCTGTCACCCTATCCCTGGGTCACTGACACTGGGTACACTGAACACAGTTCCTGCCACCCTATCACTGGGTCACTGACACTGGGTACACTGAACACAGTTCCTGCCACCCTATCCCTGGGTCACTGACACTGGTACACTGAACACAGTTCCTGCCACCCTATCCCTGGGTCACTGACACTGGGTACACTGAACACAGTTCCTGCCACCCTATCCCTGGGTCACTGATACTGGGTACACTGAACACAGTTCCTGCCACCCTATCCCTGGGTCACTGATACTGGGTACACTGAATACAGTTCCTGCCACCCTATACCTGGGTCACTGAACACAGTTCCTGCCACCCTATCCCTGGGTCACTGACACTGGGTACACTGAACACAGTTCCTGCCACCCTATCCCTGGGTCACTGAACACAGTTCCTGCCACCCTATACCTGGGTCACTGAACACAGTTCCTGCCACCCTATCCCTGGGTCACTGACACTGTGTACACTGAACACAGTTCCTGTCACCCTATACCTGGGTCACTGAACACAGTTCCTGCCACCCTATACCTGGGTCACTGACACTGGGTACACTGAACACAGTTCCTGCCACCCTATACCTGGGTCACTGAACACAGTTCCTGCCACCCTATCCCTGGGTCACTGACACTGGGTCACTGAACACAGTTCCTGCTACCCTATCACTGGGTCACTGACACTGGGTACACTGAACACAGTTCCTGCCACCCTATCCCTGGGTCACTGAACACAGTTCCTGCCACCCTATCCATGGGTCACTGACACTGGGTACACTGAACACAGTTCCTGCCACCCTATCCCTGGGTCACTGAACACAGTTCCTGCCACCCTATCCCTGGGTCACTGATACTGGGTACACTGAACACAGTTCCTGTCACCCTATCCCTGGTTCACTGAACACAGTTCCTGCCAACCTATACCTGGGTACACTGAACACAGTTCCTGCCACCCTATCCCTGGGTCACTGAACAAAGTTCCTGCCACCCTATCCCTGGGTCACTGACACTGGGTACACTGAACACAGTTCCTGCCATCCTATACCTGGGTCACTGACACTGGGTACACTGAACACAGTTCCTGTCACCCTATCCCTGGGTCACTGAACACAGTTCCTGCCACCCTATACCTGGGTACACTGAACACAGTTCCTGCCACCCTATACCTGGGTACACTGAACACAGTTCCTGTCACCCTATCCCTGGGTCACTGAACACAGTTCCTGCCACCCTATACCTGGGTACACTGAACACAGTTCCAGTCACCCTATCCCTGGGTCACTGAACACAGTTCCTGCCACCCTATCCCTGGGTTACTGACACTGGGTACACTGAACACAGTTCCTGCCACCCATTCCCTGGGTCACTGACACTGGGTACACTGAACACAGTTCCTGCCACCCTATCCATGGGTCACTGAACAAAGTTCCTGCCACCCTATCCCTGGGTCACTGACACTGGATACACTGAACACAGTTCCTGCCACCCTATCTCTGGGTCACTGAACACAGTTCCTGCCACCCATTCCCTGGGTCACTGACACTGGGTACACTGAACACAGTTCCTGCCACCCTATCCCTGGGTCACTGAACACAGTTCCTGCCACCCATTCCCTGGGTCACTGACACTGGGTACACTGAACACAGTTCCTGCCACCCTATCCCTGGGTCACTGAACACAGTTCCTGCCACCCTATCCCTGGGTTACTGACACTGGGTACACTGAACACAGTTCCTGCCACCCTATCCCTGGGTCACTGAACACAGTTCCTGCCACCCTATCCCTGGGTTACTGACACTGGGTACACTGAACACAGTTCCTGCCACCCATTCCCTGGGTCACTGACACTGGGTACACGGAACACAGTTCCTGTCACCCTATCCCTGGGTCACTGAACACAGTTCCTGCCACCCTATCCCTGGGTCACTGACACTGGGTACACTGAACACAGTTCCTGCCACCCTATCCCTGGGTCACTGACACTGGATACACTGAACACAGTTCCTGCCACCCTATCCCTGGGTCACTGAACACAGTTCCTGCCACCCTATACCTGGGTCACTGAACACAGTTCCTGCCACCCATTCCCTGGGTCACTGACACTGGGTACACTGAATACAGTTCCTGCCACCCTATCCCTGGGTCCCTGAACACAGTTCCTTCCACCCTATACCTGGGTACACTGAACACAGTTCCTGCCACCCTATACCTGGGTACACTGAACACAGTTCCTGCCACCCTATCCCTGGGTACACTGACACTGGGTACAATGAACACAGTTCCTGCCACCCTATCCCTGGGTCACTGAACAAAGTTCCTGCCACCCTATCCCTGGGTCACTGACACTGGGTACACTGAATACAGTTCCTGCCACCCTATCCCTGGGTCACTGACACTGGGTACACTGAACACAGTTCCTGCCACCCTATCCCTGGGTACACTGAATACAGTTCCTGCCACCCTATCCCTGGGTCACTGACACTGGGTACACTGAATACAGTTCTTGCCACCCTATCCCTGGGTCACTGACACTGGGTACACTGAACACAGTTCCTGCCACCTTATCCCTGGGTCACTGACACTGGGTACACTGAACACAGTTCCTGTCACCCTATCTCTGGGTCACTGACACTGGGTACACTGAACACAGTTCCTGTCACCCTATCCCTGGGTCACTGAACACAGTTCCTGCCACCCTATACCTGGGTACACTGAACACAGTTCCTGCCACCCTATCCCTGGGTCACTGAACACAGTTCCTGCCACCCTATCCCTGGGTCACTGACACTGGGTACACTGAACACAGTTCCTGCCACCCTATACCTGGGTACACTGAACACAGTTCCTGCCACCCTATCCCTGGGTTACTGACACTGGGTACAATGAACACAGTTCCTGCCACCCTATCCCTGGGTCACTGACACTGGGTACACTGAACACAGTTCCTGCCACCCTATCCCTGGGTCACTGAACACAGTTCCTGTCACCATATCCCTGGGTCACTGACACTGGGTACACTGAACACAGTTCCTGCCACCCTATCCCTGGGTCACTGACACTGTGTACACTGAACACAGTTCCTGTCACCCTATCCCTGGGTCACTGAACACAGTTCCTGCCACCCTATCCCTGGGTCACTGACACTGGGTACACTGAACACAGTTCCTGCCACCCTATCCCTGGGTCACTGACACTGTGTACACTGAACACAGTTCCTGCCACCCTATCCCTGGGTACACTGAACACAGTTCCTGCCACCTTATCCCTGGGTCACTGACACTGGGTACACTGAACACAGTTCCTGTCACCCTATCCCTGGGACACTGAACACAGTTCCTGCCACCCTATCCCTGGGTCACTGAACACAGTTCCTGCCACCCTATCCCTGGGTCACTGACACTGGGTACACTGAACACAGTTCCTGCCACCCTATCCCTGGGTCACTGACACTGGGTACACTGAACACAGTTCCTGCCACCCTATCCCTGGGTCACTGAACACAGTTCCTGCCACCCTATCCCTGGGTCACTGACACTGGGTACACTGAACACAGTTCCTGCCACCCTATCCCTGGGTCACTGAACACAGTTCCTGCCACCCTATACCTGGGTACACTGAACACAGTTCCTGTCACCCTATCCCTGGGTCACTGAACACAGTTCCTGCCACCCTATACCTGGATACACTGAACACAGTTCCTGCCACCCTATACCTGGGTACACTGAACACAGTTCCTGCCACCCTATCCCTGGGTCACTGAACAAAGTTCCTGCCACCCTATCCCTGGGTCACTGACACTGGGTACACTGAACCCAGTTCCTGCCACCCTATCCCTGGGTCACTGAACACAGTTCCTGCCACCCTATACCTGGGTACACTGAACACAGTTCCTGTCACCCTATCCCTGGGTCACTGAACACAGTTCCTGCCACCCTATACCTGGATACACTGAACACAGTTCCTGCCACCCTATCCCTGGGTCACTGACACTGGGTACACTGAATACAGTTCCTGCCACCCTATCCCTGGGTCACTGACACTGTGTACACCTAACACAGTTCCTGTCACCCTATCCCTGGGTCACTGACACTGGGTACACTGAACACAGTTCCTGCCACCCTATCCCTGGGTCACTGACACTGTGTACACTGAACACAGTTCCTGTCACCCTATCCCTGGGTCACTGATACTGGGTACACTGAACACAGTTCCTGCCACCCTATCACTGGGTCACTGACACTGGGTATTCTGAACACAGTTCCTGCCACCCTATCCCTGTGTCACTGACACTGTGTACACTGAACACATTTCCTGTCACCCTATCCCTGGGTCACTGACACTGGGTACACTGAACACAGTTCCTGCCACCCTATCACTGGGTCACTGACACTGGGTACACTGAACACAGTTCCTGCCACCCTATCCCTGGGTCACTGACACTGGTACACTGAACACAGTTCCTGCCACCCTATCCCTGGGTCACTGACACTGGGTACACTGAACACAGTTCCTGCCACTTTATCCCTGGGTCACTGATACTGGGTACACTGAACACAGTTCCTGCCACTCTATCGCTGGGTCACTGATACTGGGTACACTGAATACAGTTCCTGCCACCCTATCCCTGGGTCACTGAACACAGTTCCTGCCACCCTATACCTGGGTCACTGAACACAGTTCCTGCCACCCTATCCCTGGGTCACTGACACTGTGTACACTGAACACAGTTCCTGCCACCCTATACCTGGGTACACTGAACACAGTTCCTGCCACCCTATCCCTGGGTCACTGACACTGTGTACACTGAACACAGTTCCTGCCACCCTATACCTCGGTCACTGAACACAGTTCCTGCCACCCTATCCCTGGGTCACTGACACTGTGTACACTGAACACAGTTCCTGCCACCCTATACCTGGGTCACTGAACACAGTTCCTGCCACCCTATACCTGGGTACACTGAACACAGTTCCTGCCACCCTATCCCTGGGTCACTGAACACAGTTCCTGCCACCCTATCCCTGGGTCACTGAACACAGTTCCTGCCACCCTATCCCTGGGTCACTGACACTGGGTACACTGAACACTGTTCCTGTCACCCTATCCCTGGGTCACTGAACACAGTTCCTGCCTCCCTATCCCTGGGTCACTGACACTGGGTACACGGAACACAGTTCCTGTCACCCTATCCCTGGGTCACCGAACACAGTTCCTGCCACCATATCCCTGGGTCACTGACACTGGATACACTGAACACAGTTCCTGCCACCCTATCACTGGGTCACTGAACACAGTTCCTGCCACCCTATCACTGGGTCACTGACACTGGGTACACTGAACACAGTTCCTGCCACCCTATCCCTGGGTCACTGACACTGGGTACACTGAACACAGTTCCTGCCACCCTATCCCTGGGTCACCGAACACAGTTCCTGCCACCCTATCCCTGGGTCACTGACACTGGATACACTGAACACAGTTCCTGCCACCCTATCCCTGGGTCACTGAACACAGTTCCTGCCACCCTATCACTGGGTCACTGACACTGGGTACACTGAACACAGTTCCTGCCACCCTATCCCTGGGTCACAAACACTGGGTACACTGAACACAGTTCCTGCCACCCTATCCCTGGGTCACTGAACACAGTTCCTGCCACCCTATCCCTGGGTCACTGACACTGGGTACAATGAACACAGTTCCTGCCACCCTATCCCCGGGTCACTGAAAACAGTTCCTGCCACCCTATCCCTGGGTCACTGACACTGGGTACACTGAACACAGTTCCTGCCACCCTATCCCTGGGTCACTGACACTGGGTACACTGAACACAGTTCCTGCCACCCTATCCCTGGGTCACTGAACACAGTTCCAGCCACCCTATCCCTGGGTCACTGACACTGGGTACAATGAACACAGGTCCTGCCACCCTATCCCTGGGTCACTGAACACAGTTCCTGCCACCCTATACCTGGGTACACTGAACACAGGTCCTGCCACCCTATCCCTGGGTCACTGAACACAGTTCCTGCCACCCTATACCTGGGTACACTGAATACAGATCCTGCCACCCTATCCCTGGGTCACTGAAAACAGTTCCTGCCTCCCTATACCTGGGTACACTGAACACAGGTCCTGCCACCCTATCCCTGGGTCACTGAACACAGTTCCTGCCACCGTATCCCTGGGTCACTGAACAAAGTTCCTGCCACCCTATCCCTGGGTCACTGAACACAGTTCCTGCCACCCTATCCCTGGGTCACTGAACAACGTTCCTGCCACCCTATCCCTGGGTAACTGAAAACAGTTCCTGCCACCCTATACCTGGGTACACTGAACACAGGTCCTGCCACCCTATCCCTGGGTCACTGAACACATTTCCTGCCACCCTATCCCTGGGTCACTGACACTGGGTACACTGAACACAGTTCCTGCCACCCTATCCCTGGGTCACTGACACTGGGTACACTGAACACAGTTCCTGCCACCCTATCCCTGGGTCACTGAAAACAGTTCCTGCCACCCTATACCTGGGTACACTGAACACAGGTCCTGCCACCCTATCCCTGGGTCACTGAACACAGTTCCTGCCACCCTATCCCTGGGTCACTGAACACAGTTCCTGCCACCCTATCCCTGGGTCACTGAACACAGTTCCTGCCACCCTATCCCTGGGTCACTGACACTGGGTCACTGAACACAGTTCCTGCCACCGTATCCCTGGGTCACTGAACAAAGTTCCTGCCACCCTATCCCTGGGTCACTGAACACAGTTCCTGCCACCCTATCCCTGGGTCACTGACACTGGGTACACTGAACACAGTTCCTGTCACCCTATCCCTGGGTCACTGAACAAAGTTCCTGCCACCCTATCCCTGGGTCACTGACACTGGGTACACTGAACACAGTTCCTGCCACCGTATCCCTGGGTCACTGAACAAAGTTCCTGCCACCCTATCCCTGGGTCACTGAACACAGTTCCTGCCACCCTATCCCTGGGTCACTGACACTGGGTACACTGAACACAGTTCCTGCCACCCTATCCCTGGGTCACTGACACTGGGTACACTGAACACAGTTCCTGCCACCCTATCCCTGGGTCACTGAACACAGTTCCTGCCACCCTATACCTGGGTCACTGAACACAGTTCCTGCCACCCTATCCCTGGGTCACTGACACTGGGTACAATGAACACAGTTCCTGCCACCCTATACCTGGGTACACTGAAAACAGTTCCTGTCACCCTATCCCTGGGTCACTGAACACAGTTCCTGCCACCCTATCCCTGGGTCACTGACACTGGGTACAATGAATACAGTTCCTGCCACCCTATACCTGGGTACACTGATACTGGGTACACTGAACACAGTTCCTGCCACCCTATCCCTGGGTCACTGATACTGGGTACACTGAATACAGTTCCTACCACCCTATCCCTGGGTCACTGATACTGGGTACACTGAACACAGTTCCTGCCACCCTATCCCTGGGTCACTGACACTGGGTACAATGAACACAGTTCCTGCCACCCTATCCCTGGGTCACTGACACTGGTACACTGAACACAGTTCCTGCCACCCTATACCTGGGTCACTGACACTGGGTACACTGAACACAGTTCCTGTCACCCTATCCCTGGGTCACTGACACTGGGTACACTGAACACAGTTCCTGCCACCCTATCCCTGGGTCACTGACACTGTGTACACTGAACACAGTTCCTGTCACCCTATCCCTGGGTCACTGATACTGGGTACACTGAACACAGTTCCTGCCACCCTATCACTGGGTCACTGACACTGGGTATTCTGAACACAGTTCCTGCCACCCTATCCCTGTGTCACTGACACTGTGTACACTGAACACATTTCCTGTCACCCTATCCCTGGGTCACTGACACTGGGTCACTGAACACAGTTCCTGCCACCCTATCCCTGGGTCACTGACACTGGTACACTGAACACAGTTCCTGCCACCCTATACCTGGGTCACTGACACTGGGTACACCTAACACAGTTCCTGTCACCCTATCCCTGGGTCACTGACACTGGGTACACTGAACACAGTTCCTGCCACCCTATCACTGGGTCACTGACACTGGGTATTCTGAACACAGTTCCTGCCACCCTATCCCTGTGTCACTGACACTGTGTACACTGAACACATTTCCTGTCACCCTATCCCTGGGTCACTGACACTGGGTACACTGAACACAGTTCCTGCCACCCTATCACTGGGTCACTGACACTGGGTACACTGAACACAGTTCCTGCCACCCTATCCCTGGGTCACTGACACTGGTACACTGAACACAGTTCCTGCCACCCTATCCCTAGGTCACTGACACTGGGTACACTGAACACAGTTCCTGCCACTTTATCCCTGGGTCACTGATACTGGGTACACTGAACACAGTTCCTGCCACTCTATCCCTGGGTCACTGATACTGGGTACACTGAATACAGTTCCTGCCACCCTATCCCTGGGTCACTGAACACAGTTCCTGCCACCCTATACCTGGGTCACTGAACACAGTTCCTGCCACCCTATCCCTGGGTCACTGACACTGTGTACACTGAACACAGTTCCTGCCACCCTATACCTGGGTACACTGAACACAGTTCCTGCCACCCTATCCCTGGGTCACTGACACTGTGTACACTGAACACAGTTCCTGCCACCCTATACCTCGGTCACTGAACACAGTTCCTGCCACCCTATCCCTGGGTCACTGACACTGTGTACACTGAACACAGTTCCTGCCACCCTATACCTGGGTCACTGAACACAGTTCCTGCCACCCTATACCTGGGTACACTGAACACAGTTCCTGCCACCCTATCCCTGGGTCACTGAACACAGTTCCTGCCACCCTATCCCTGGGTCACTGAACACAGTTCCTGCCACCCTATCCCTGGGTCACTGACACTGGGTACACTGAACACAGTTCCTGTCACCCTATCCCTGGGTCACTGAACACAGTTCCTGCCACCCTATCCCTGGGTCACTGACACTGGATACACTGAACACAGTTCCTGCCACCCTATCACTGGGTCACTGAACACAGTTCCTGCCACACTATCACTGGGTCACTGACACTGGGTACACTGAACACAGTTCCTGCCACCCTATCCCTGGGTCACCGAACACAGTTCCTGCCACCCTATCCCTGGGTCACTGACACTGGATACACTGAACACAGTTCCTGCCACCCTATCCCTGGGTCACTGAACACAGTTCCTGCCACCCTATCACTGGGTCACTGACACTGGGTACACTGAACACAGTTCCTGCCACCCTATCCCTGGGTCACTGACACTGGGTACACTGAACACAGTTCCTGCCACCCTATCCCTGGGTCACTGAACACAGTTCCTGCCACCCTATCCCTGGGTCACTGAAACTGGGTACAATGAACACAGTTCCTGCCACCCTATCCCCGGGTCACAGAAAACAGTTCCTGCCACCCTATCCCTGGGTCACTGACACTGGGTACAATGAACACAGGTCCTGCCACCCTATCCCTGGGTCACTGAACACAGTTCCTGCCACCCTATACCTGGGTACACTGAACACAGGTCCTGCCACCCTTTCCCTGGGTCACTGAACACAGTTCCTGCCACCCTATACCTGGGTACACTGAATACAGATCCTGCCACCCTATCCCTGGGTCACTGAAAACAGTTCCTGCCACCCTATACCTGGGTACACTGAACACAGGTCCTGCCACCCTATCCCTGGGTCACTGAACACAGTTCCTGCCACCGTATCCCTGGGTCACTGAACAAAGTTCCTGCCACCCTATCCCTGGGTCACTGAACACAGTTCCTGCCACCCTATCCCTGGGTCACTGAAAACAGTTCCTGCCACCCTATACCTGGGTACACTGAACACAGGTCCTGCCACCCTATCCCTGGGTCACTGAACACTGTTCCTGCCACCCTATCCCTGGGTCACTGAACAAAGTTCCTGCCACCCTATCCCTGGGTCACTGACACTGGGTCACTGAACACAGTTCCTGCCACCCTATCCCTGGGTCACTGAACACAGTTCCTGCCACCCTATCCCTGGGTCACTGACACTGGGTCACTGAACACAGTTCCTGCCACCGTATCCCTGGGTCACTGAACAAAGTTCCTGCCACCCTATCCCTGGGTCACTGAACACAGTTCCTGCCACCCTATCCCTGGGTCACTGAACACAGTTCCTGCCACCCTATCCCTGGGTCACTGACACTGGGTCACTGAACACAGTTCCTGCCACCGTATCCCTGGGTCACTGAACAAAGTTCCTGCCACCCTATCCCTGGGTCACTGAACACAGTTCCTGCCACCCTATCCCTGGGTCACTGACACTGGGTCACTGAACACAGTTCCTGCCACCGTATCCCTGGGTCACTGAACAAAGTTCCTGCCACCCTATCCCTGGGTCACTGACACTGGGTCACTGAACACAGTTCCTGCCACCCTATCCCTGGGTCACTGAACACAGTTCCTGCCACCCTATCCCTGGGTCACTGACACTGGGTCACTGAACACAGTTCCTGCCACCGTATCCCTGCGTCACTGAACAAAGTTCCTGCCACCCTATCCCTGGGTCACTGAACACAGTTCCTGCCACCCTATCCCTGGGTCACTGAACACAGTTCCTGCCACCCTATCCCTGGGTCACTGACACTGGGTCACTGAACACAGTTCCTGCCACCGTATCCCTGGGTCACTGAACAAAGTTCCTGCCACCCTATCCCTGGGTCACTGACACTGGGTCACTGAACACAGTTCCTGCCACCCTATCCCTGGGTCACTGAACACAGTTCCTGCCACCTTATCCCTGGGTCACTGAACACAGTTCCTGCCACCCTATCCCTGGGTCACTGAACACAGTTCCTGCCACCCTATCCCTGGGTCACTGACACTGGGTCACTGAACACAGTTCCTGCCACCCTATCCCTGGGTCACTGAACAAAGTTCCTGCCACCCTATCCCTGGGTCACTGACACTGGGTCACTGAACACAGTTCCTGCCACCCTATCCCTGGGTCACTGAACACTGTTCCTGCCACCGTATCCCTGCGTCACTGAACAAAGTTCCTGCCACCCTATCCCTGGGTCACTGAACACAGTTCCTGCCACCCTATCCCTGGGTCACTGACACTGGGTACACTGAACACAGTTCCTGTCACCCTATCCCTGGGTCACTGAACAAAGTTCCTGCCACCCTATCCCTGGGTCACTGAACACAGTTCCTGCCACCCTATCCCTGGGTCACTGACACTGGGTACATTGAACACAGTTCCTGCCACCGTATCCCTGGGTCACTGAACAAAGTTCCTGCCACCCTATCCCTGGGTCACTGAACACAGTTCCTGCCACCCTATCCCTGGGTCACTGACACTGGGTACACTGAACAAAGTTCCTGCCACCCTATCCCTGGGTCACTGAACACAGTTCCTGCCACCCTATCCCTGGGTCACTGACACTGGGTCACTGAACACAGTTCCTGCCACCCTATCCCTGGGTCACTGAACAAAGTTCCTGCCACCCTATCCCTGGGTCACTGACACTGGGTCACTGAACACAGTTCCTGCCACCCTATCCCTGGGTCACTGAACACTGTTCCTGCCACCGTATCCCTGCGTCACTGAACAAAGTTCCTGCCACCCTATCCCTGGGTCACTGAACACAGTTCCTGCCACCCTATCCCTGGGTCACTGACACTGGGTACACTGAACACAGTTCCTGTCACCCTATCCCTGGGTCACTGAACAAAGTTCCTGCCACCCTATCCCTGGGTCACTGACACTGGGTACATTGAACACAGTTCCTGCCACCGTATCCCTGGGTCACTGAACAAAGTTCCTGCCACCCTATCCCTGGGTCACTGAACACAGTTCCTGCCACCCTATCCCTGGGTCACTGACACTGGGTACACTGAACACAGTTCCTGCCACCCTATCCCTGGGTCACTGACACTGGGTACAATGAACACAGTTCCTGCCACCCTATACCTGGGTACACTGAAAACAGTTCCTGTCACCCTATCCCTGGGTCACTGAACACAGTTCCTGCCACCCTATCCCTGGGTCACTGACACTGGGTACAATGAATACAGTTCCTGCCACCCTATACCTGGGTACACTGATACTGGGTACACTGAACACAGTTCCTGCCACCCTATCCCTGGGTCACTGATACTGGGTACACTGAATACAGTTCCTGCCACCCTATCCCTGGGTCACTGATACTGGGTACACTGAACACAGTTCCTGCCACCCTATCCCTGGGTCACTGACACTGGCACACTGAACACAGTTCCTGCCACCCTATCCCTGGGTCACTGACACTGGGTACACTGAACACAGTTCCTGCCACCCTATCCCTGGGTCACTGATACTGGGTACACTGAACACAGTTCCTGCCACCCTATCCCTGGGTCACTGATACTGGGTACACTGAACACAGTTCCTGCCACCCTATCCCTGGGTCACTGACACTGGGTACACTGAATACAGTTCCTGCCACCCTATCCCTGGGTCACTGATACTGGGTACACTGAACACAGTTCCTGCCACCCTATCCCTGGGTCACTGACACTGGTACACTGAACACAGTTCCTGCCACCCTATCCCTGGGTCACTGATACTGGGTACACTGAACACAGTTCCTGCCACCCTATCCCTGGGTCACTGACACTGGTACACTGAACACAGTTCCTGCCACCCTATCCCTGGGTCACTGACACTGGGTACACTGAACACAGTTCCTGCCACCCTATCCCTGGGTCACTGATACTGGGTACACTGAACACAGTTCCTGCCACCCTATCCCTGGGTCACTGATACTGGGTACACTGAACACAGTTCCTGCCACCCTATCCCTGGGTCACTGACACTGGGTACACTGAATACAGTTCCTGCCACCCTATCCCTGGGTCACTGACACTGGATACACTGAACACAGTTCCTGCCACCCTATACCTGGGTCACTGAACACAGTTCCTGCCACCCTATCCCTGGGTACACTGAACACAGTTCCTGCCACCCTATACCTGGGTCACTGAATACAGTTCCTGCCACCCATTCCCTGGGTCACTGACACTGGGTACACTGAACACAGTTCCTGCCACCCTATCCCTGGGTCACTGAACAAAGTTCCTGCCACCCTATCCCTGGGTCACTGACACTGGGTACACTGAACACAGTTCCTGCCACCCTATCCCTGGGTCACTGAACACAGTTCCTGCCACCCTATCCCTGGGTCACTGACACTGGGTACAATGAACACAGTTCCTGCCACCCTATCCCCGGGTCACTGAAAACAGTTCCTGCCACCCTATCCCTGGGTCACTGACACTGGGTACACTGAACACAGTTCCTGCCACCCTATCCCTGGGTCACTGACACTGGGTACACTGAACACAGGTCCTGCCACCCTATCCCTGGGTCACTGAACACAGTTCCTGCCACCCTATACCTGGGTACACTGAACACAGGTCCTGCCACCCTATCCCTGGGTCACTGAACACAGTTCCTGCCACCCTATACCTGGGTACACTGAATACAGTTCCTGCCACCCTATCCCTGGGTCACTGAAAACAGTTCCTGCCACCCTATACCTGGGTACACTGAACACAGGTCCTGCCACCCTATCCCTGGGTCACTGAACACAGTTCCTGCCACCCTGTCCCTGGGTCACTGAACAAAGTTCCTGCCACCCTATCCCTGGGTCACTGAACACAGTTCCTGCCACCCTATCCCTGGGTCACTGAACAAAGTTCCTGCCACCGTATCCCTGGGTCACTGAACAAAGTTCCTGCCACCCTATCCCTGGGTCACTGAAAACAGTTCCTGCCACCCTATACCTGGGTACACTGAACACAGGTCCTGCCACCCTATCCCTGGGTCACTGAACACAGTTCCTGCCACCCTATCCCTGGGTCACTGAACAAAGTTCCCGCCACCCTATCCCTGGGTCACTGAACACAGTTCCTGCCACCCTATCCCTGGGTCACTGACACTGGGTCACTGAACACAGTTCCTGCCACCGTATCCCTGGGTCACTGAACAAAGTTCCTGCCACCCTATCCCTGGGTCACTGAACACAGTTCCTGCCACCCTATCCCTGGGTCACTGACACCAGGAGCACAGAATACAGTTCCTGCCACCCTATCCCTGGGTCACTGACACTGGGTACACTGAACACAGTTCCTGTCACCCTATCCCTGGGTCACTGAACAAAGTTCCTGCCACCCTATCCCTGGGTCACTGACACTGGGTACACTGAACACAGTTCCTGCCACCGTATCCCTGGGTCACTGGACAAAGTTCCTGCCACCCTATCCCTGGGTCACTGAACACAGTTCCTGCCACCCTATCCCTGGGTCACACAGTACATTTGTGGGAAATTGTAAGACTTTTAAAACATCCTAATCTCTCCCTTATTTCTCTGCCTCGCTAGGTTATGACCCAACCAGTTCTGACACCCCATGTCAGTTCTCCAGTGGGTCCACTGCGCTTGATCCTGTTCCCGTGGTGCCAACCAGAAGCTGGTTGCTCTAACTTTTGTGTAGCATGGCCTTCAAAAGCGTGTGCATGATAAGCCTGCAGCCTGTGTGGAGTGCCACCGGGCAAAAAATTAACCGTCATTGATACCTTTTGAGGTCTTTATATTGTCAGTCAACTACATCAGCATGGATCTTGTTGGTCCTCTTCCTCTCTCCGTAAATTTCACACACCTCCTTCCCATGGTGGACTATGCCTCTTTACAAGGTGGCCGGAGGTTGCTCCCCAGGCGTTGACGACAGCTGGAGACGTGAGTCGGGTCTACATCAGCACCTGGGGTGCTTGGATTGACACCTGATCTGATATTTCCTCTGATCACATTCCCCAATTCATATCAGACCTTCAGGCTGTAATGGCCCAGAACCTTGGCATAAGGCTACATCACACCATGGTGTATCACCACAATCCAGTAGCCTCTGTGAGAGGTTTCACTGCTCCTTGACAGCTAACTAGAAATGAAATAAATTGTTCCTGTTGTATTGACCTTATGCCTTTGATGCTTTCTCCTGATGAGTTATAGACAGTCACTAAGTCAGATTTAGACTGAGCTAACTTTGACTAGAATTGATTGCTTCTTGTCAAGTCAATATGCTATTGCTTAGTAGTGAGCGTTCTTAACGAAAGAAAGTTTCAAATGTTAATCAGACACATCCTTGTGCTAATTAGCTGACAGCTCTGAATCAGAATCAGGTGCATGGCCGCTGAATTATGGGGCATGAAATTTATTGGTTGTGACAACAGATTGCTGTAAATTACCTGTCCCCTCCTCAACTCTCAGAATTCCCTCACACTCGCTCCCTCCATTCTCATCCTCTCACATTTCCCCAACCCTCGCTCCCTCCTCAGCATCATTCCTCTTTCCCCATCCTCCCTCCTGTCGCCCCCCTCCCTATTCTCCCACCCTCTCTCACATTGCCTTTCCCATTCCCTCACCCACCTTATCACCACCCCTCCTGCTTCCTCCTCCATCTCTCAGGATTGTCCCGCTCTCTCCCTCACAGTAGCTTACCCTCTTCCACACACTTCCTTCTATTGCCTGACTTCCCAGCCCTACCTCCATCCTCCTTATTGATCCACTCTTCCTCTCCTCCCACTAAAGCCTATCTTTACCCACTAGGACTAGAACCTAATTAATTGAGACAGAATGAGATTAGGAGAGGCAAAGGGGAGGGTCTTCACCATCTTCACCAACCCATCACCAGTCTTCCCATTCTCCACCTCTCCTGTCCACTTCTTCCTCCTTTCCATTGCCTCTATGACTCCCTCTAGACCACCTCTCAAACTTCCTCACCTTCCATCCCTCCCTCCTAGTCATTGCTCCTGGTTCCCTTAAACCCATTACAGCCCCATCTGCTCCACTCCCTCCTCGTCAGGCTCTGACTTGCCCCGTCCATTCCTCTGTTACCCTACAAGCTCGCCCATACACCCTTCTTGCTCGCCCCCCCCACTCAACTTTAGTGTCCCACCCACACCCCATGCCATCTTCACCAACCCTTCTGCTGCCCCTCCTTTCTCCTCTCCTCTGTCCCTGCTGCCCTCCCCTTTGCCTCTCCTAATCTCATTCTGTCTCAATTAATTCCACTCACACTTCCTCTACCCTCCTGATACCTTGCCCATTTCCCTCACACTCCCATTGCCCTCTCTCCCACATTTGTCCTTCTTGCTGACCCCTGCTCCTGCAAATACCCCTCACCATCCCTCTCCCTTCACCCCCATCATAGCTGGCACTTTCAGTCTCCCTCCTCCTCTCACCCCGACCTCTTCCTCTACTCCTTGAGACTCTCCCACTGCCCCATTCTTCTGTTACCCACAACACTCACCCCACTGCCCTCACACTCCCCGTCTCCACCTCCACTCGCTGCTTCTCCCTTCATTTCAGACCACCACATCACTCTGCTCTTGCCAATAAAGGGGAAGAATTATCCTCTCTCCATTATCACTCATCACCCCATCTTTTTGAGGAGTCAAAGAGGGCTGAGTGATGGCTGTTGAGGAGTGTAGGAGCGCAGAGGGGTGAACAGGTAGGAGGTAGGGAGTGCCAGTGGAGGGACTGGGAGGTTACAAGCCACCCAACAATGAAATACCAAACAATTGCTTCATTGGTTATTACAGATGATCTGCCCTCTCCCTCTTGTTCCTGCACCATTTCCCATCTCTTTCCCCACTAACAATCTTTTTCCCTCTCCTTTCCCACTTCCCACACAATAAAAACTCAGACAAGGTCTCTAAGAATTACAGGAGACTTGGGAGGAGCCGGGGCTGAGGAAGTGTTATGACATCGGAGCAGAATTAGGCCATTCAGCCCATCGAGTCTGCTCCACCATTCTATCATGGCTGATCCCATTCAAACCTGCCTTCTTGCCATACCCTTTGATGCCCTGACTGATCAGGACACTATCAATTTCTGCCTTAAATGTACCTACGGACTTGGCCCCCACTTCAGCCTGTGGCGGAGCATTCCACAGGTTCACCACTCTTTCACTAAAAAAATTCCTCCTACTACACAGGATGACTGTGTGGTTAAGAAGGCACACAGTGCATTGGCCTTCAACAATTGTGGGATTGAGTTTAGGAGCCGAGAGGTAATGTTGCATCTCTATATGACCCTGGTCAGACTCCACTTGGAGAAACTTGCTCAGTTCTGGTCACCTCACTACAGGAAGGATGTGGACACCATAGAAAGGGTACAGAAGAGATCTACAAGGATGTTGCCTGGATTGGGGAGCATGCCTTATGAGAATAGGTTGAGTGAACTCGGCCTTTTCTCCTCGGAGCAACAGAAGATGAGAGGTGACCTCATATACCTCATATAAGGGGTGACGACATATACCTCATATACCCTTATAAAGGTGTATCAGATGATGCGAGGCATTGATCGTGTGGATAGTCAGAGGCTTTTTCCCAGGGCTAAATAGCTAGCATGAGAGGGCACGGTTTTAAGGTGCTTGGAAGTAGGTACAGAGGAGATGTCAGGGGTAAGTACAGGGTAAGTAGACAGTGTTTTTTAAATAAACACAGAGAGTGGTGAGTACATGGAATGGGCACAATAAGGTCTATTAAGAGACTCCTGGACAGGTACATGGAGCTGAGAAAAATAGAGGGCTATGGGTAACCCTAGGTAATTTCTAAGGTAGGGACATGTTCGGCACAACTTTGTGGGCCACAGGGCCTGTAATGTGCTGTAGGTTTTCAGTGTTTCTATGTTTACCTCTGTTCTAAGAATTACTCAATTTTGAGGCTGTGCCCTCTAGTTCTAGATACCCCCACCATAGGAAACATCCTCTCCACATCCACTATCTAGTCCTTCCAGCATTCAGTAGGTTTCAATGAGACCCCCCCCCCCCCCCACCATTCTGCTAAATTCCAGTGAGTACAGGCCCAAAGCTGCCAAACCTTCATGTGTTAACTCCTTCATTCCCGGAATCATCCTCGAGAACCTCTCTCCAATGACAACGCATCCTTTCTGAGATACGTTTTGAAACTCCAGAAATTAATGGAAAGAAAAACACAGGAGCCGGGATAACACGTCTACTTGGTTTCTCATTTAGTTTTTTTGTTAGTGAGGTGCTCACATATGATGCGGTGATGTAATGACGTCTGCCATTCATGTACTTCTTACAGAATGAATTATGTAAACAAAGAATGCTTAATCAAATAATATTACTCAAATATTACTGAAATATTAAATAATGCTCTTCAAATATATTTACAATATCTCTGAAATATTATGTAGACTAGAAGGACAATTCAGTCTGTCCCTGGTCTCGCCCGGCGTCGCATCAGCAGCCTCCTGGCAGCCTCCACTCCCTCAAAGTAGAAGCTGGCCCAGTACTCAAGATCGGTGTCAGGCACGCTGATCATCTGAGTAACCCGGATCGGCAAAGGAGAGGCCTGTTCCATTGCAAACCAACTCAGAGCCTGTACCTGACTCTCCACCACCCCATCCCCTTCAGAGCTCAGCAAGCCTGCTGCTCCATACTGCTCACCGTGCGACTGGGAATCGGACCGAAAATGGTCCAGGTACGGATTGAGGAAGTGGTCCCACACCCAGAGGGCCGTGTTGAAGGCCACGTTCCACTCCGGCAAGGTGGGCTCTGATTCCCACACGCTGTTCTCCTGGGCTGACCCCAGTTTTTCGCCAGAATTCCAAGACACATGGACCCAGAAGGAAGAGCTCAGGCTGGGGGTGGAGGCAGATTCGACCTTCAGACCCTCATCACAAGGCTCAGCAGGGGGCTGATTCTCCTCTTCCACAACCTCCTCCTCCCCTACCCACTTCTCCTCATCCTTAACATCTTCATCCTCATCATCTTCAGCACCCTCCTCCTCCTCCTCCTCCTCCTCCTCCTCTCCTGTATAGGAGAAGTCCAAATCCAGGGGTGGCATCTTCATGGGGCATGCAACGTTTTCTTTCTCCTGGCCAAAGCCTCCATCACCATCTCTGGGCTTGACTTCCACCAGCCCCGAGTCTCTACTCTCCACATTGTACCCGAGACACATGGGGACCTCTTCTACTGGAGGAGAGGCACTGAGGGTGAATCCTGTCCTGGGCCCAGATAGTGAGGGGGAAGCCTCTACAGTGGACAGTTGCCACAATGATGGGGAGCTGATGTCAGCATGGCGAGGCGCAAGGTCTGACTCCCAAAGTCCATTAGTGTGGCCGTACGCTGTGGTGGTGAGGGTTAAAACAAGCCTGCCAGTGTTCGGAGGCTGGGACTCCATCACCACCACAGACGTCTTCACCACTGGCACAAGAGTGGACCTGCCGATGAAAGTGACACCTGGCGATGGCCCAAAAACAATGGCTGGTACAATAGCAGCAGGATCCCGCACTGTGGACAGACTTGAGGACTGATGAGGGGGGTCGGAGATGTTAGGGTCATATCCTAGAGAGACGGAGACAGGTGAGAGATTAGGAGTTTAAAAGAAGGTCTTCCAAGGTCCCACAAATGCACTGTGCTCCCGGTGTGTGGCCCAGTTAGAGAGAGAACAGTGCATTTTGCCCCTGGCATGGGTCTGACACAGGTACAGGGTGGCAGGCAGTGTGTACAGTGCTCCCAAAGTGAGTGACCCAGGAACTGGGTGGCAGGGACTGTGTACAATGCTCCCAGTGTGAGTGACCCCATGATAGGGTAACAAGAACGGTGCACAGTGCACTCGGTATGAGTGAGCCTGGGACAAGATGTCAAGAACAGTGTGAGTGACCCAAGAGTCGGGTGGCAAGGACAGTGTTCCCAGTATAAGTGACCCAGGAACTGGGTGGCAGGGACTGTGTACAATGCTCCCAGTGTGAGTGACCCAGGGACAGGGTGGCAGGAATGCTCTTGAAGTGTGTCTGACCAGGGAATCGTACACAGTGCTCCTAGTGTGTGTCTGACCCAGGGATACGGATATAGCAATCGTGGACAATACTCCCATTTGTAGGTCTGACTCAGGCCTTTCCCAAATTCATCTATGTTTGACAGTCCCACGCCCAAACTGTCTTTACCTGCAACTGACATCCCAGAGCAACTCGAGGTTCTTCCATATTCCCTGCTAGTGTGTGGAAGGTTGGAGATTTCCAGCTTGGAACAAAGGCTTGTTTGTGTTCTGGTCATATGAAATTCCTTCCCCTGCTGCCAATCCACCGGAATTGTACTTGGACAGTCACACCTGTGGCAGGGCTGGGAACCCTGTGGAAAGAGATAGCCAAGTTCCTGAGAAATTGCAAATGCAATCCTGATGTGATCTGACCCAGAGATACAGGAACCAGAACCGTGCACAGTGTTCTCAGAAGCAGAGGTTTGGCATAAGCGAAGAGCAAGAGGATAAGACGTGAGAGAATAGGGCCAATCAAGTGTGACAGTGGCAAAGTGTGTACGGACCAGGAGGAAATAGCGGAGGTACCCAATGAATACTTTGCTTCAGTATTCACTATGGAAAAGGATCTTGGTGATTGTAGGGATGACTTGCAGTGGACTGAAAAGCTTAGAACCAGAGAACCATAGAACATTATAGCACAGAAACAGGTCTTTTGGCCCTTCTTGGCTGTGCCGAACCACTTTTCTGCCCTGACCTGCACCTGGGCCATATCCCTCCATACACTCTCATCCATGTACCTGTCCAAGTTTTTCTTATATGTTAAAAGTGAGCCCACATTTACCACTTCATCTGGCAGCTCATTCCACACTCCCACCACTCTCTATGTGAAGAAGCCCCCCCAAGGTTCCCTTTAAACTTTTCCCCCTTCACCCTTAACCCATGTCCTCTGTTTTTTTTCTCCCCTAGCCTCAGTGGAAAAAGCCTGCTTGCATTCACTCTATCTATACCCATCATAATTTTATACACCTCTATCAAATCACCCCTCATTCTCCTACGCTCCAGGGAATAAAGTCCTAACCCATTCAACCTTTCTCTGTAACTCAGTTTCTCAAGTCCTGGCAACATCCTTTAAACCTTCTCTCTATTCTTACAGCCTTATTAATATCCTTCCTGTAATTCGGTGACCAAAACTGCACACAATACTCCAAATTCGGCCTCAGCAATGCCTTGTACAACCTCACCATAACATTCCAACTTTTATACTCAATACTTTGATTTATAAAGGCCAATGTACCAAAAGCTCTCTTTACGACCCTATCTACCTGTGATGCCACTTTTAGGGAATTTTGTATCTGTATTCCCAGATCCCTCTGTTCTACTGCACTCCTCAGTGTCCTACCATTTACCTTGTATGTTCTACCTTGGTTTTTCCTTCCAAAGTGCAATACCTCACACTTGTCTGTATTAAACTCCATCTGCCATTTTCAGCCCATTTTTCCAGCCGGTCCAGATCCCTCTGCAAGCTTTGAAAACCTTCCTCACTGTCCACTACACCTCCAATCTTTGTATCACCAGCAAATTTGCTGATCCAATTTACCACATTATCATCCAGATCATTGATATAGATGACAAATAACAATGGACCCAGCACTGATCCCTGTGGCACACCACTAGTC
The DNA here is from genome assembly GCF_048418815.1 of Hemitrygon akajei. Lineage (NCBI taxonomy): Eukaryota > Metazoa > Chordata > Chondrichthyes > Myliobatiformes > Dasyatidae > Hemitrygon > Hemitrygon akajei. The sequence goes on along the minus strand of NC_133124.1, from coordinate 160,267,143 downwards.
ACAGGCCTCCACTCAGAGTAGCAATCCTCCACTCCAACTCTCTGGCTTCTCCCATTGAGCCAATGTCTAATCCAATTTACTACCTCACCATGTATACCTAGCAACTGAATCTTCCTAACTAACCTCCCATGCGGGACCTTGTCAAAGGCCTTACTGAAGTCCATGTAGATAACATCCACTGCCTTCCCTTCATCCACTTTCCTGGTAACTGCCTCGAAAAACTCTAAATAGATTTGTTAACTATGACCTACCACGCACAAAGCCGTGTTGACTCTCCCTAATAAGTCCCTGTCCATCCAAATACTTGTAGATCCTATCTCGTAGTACTCCTTCCAATAATTTACCTACTACAGACGTCAAACTTACCAGCCTATAATTTCCCGGCTTACTTTTTGAGCCTTTTTAAAACAACGGAACTACATGAGCTATCCTCCAATCCTCCCCCATAGATACCGACATTTTAAATATATCTGCCAGGGCCCCGGCAATTTCAATACTAGTCTCCTTCAAGGTTCGAGGGAATACCCTGTCAGGTCCTGGGGATTTATCTACTCTGATATTCCTCAAGATAGCAAGCACCTCTTCCTCTTTAATCTGTATAGATTCCATGACCTCACTACTTGTTTGCCTCATTTCCATTGACTCTATGCCAGTTCCCTTGGTAAATACAGATGCAAAAAAATCATTTAAGATCTGCCCCATTTCTTTTGGTTCCATACATAGCCAACCACTCTGATCTTCAAGAGACAGACAGACAGACATCCTTTATTGATCCCGAGGGAAATTGGGCTTTGTTACAGTCACATCAACCAAGAATAGTGTAGAAATACAGCAATATAAAACCATAAATAATTAAATAATAATAGGTAAATAATACCAAGTGGAAATTAGTCCAGGACCAGCCTATTGGCTCAGGGTGTCTGACACTCCGAGGGAGGAGTTGTAGATTTTGATGGCCACAGGCAGAAATGACTTCCTCTGACGCTCAGTGTTTCAGAGGACCAATTTTATTCCTTACTATCCTTTTGCTCTTAATATACCTGTAGAAGCTCTTTGAATTATCCTTCACCGTGACTGCCAAAGGAACCTCATGTCTTCTTTTAGCCCTCCTGATTTTTCTTAAGTTTTTTTTGCACTTTTTATACTCCTCAAGTACCTTATTTGCTCTCTGTTTCCTATACATGTCATACATCTCTCTCTTCTTCTTTATTAGAGTTCCAATATCCCTAGAGAACCAAGGTTCCTTATTCTTAAAAACACAAAATGCTGGCAGAACTCAGCAGGCCGGACAGCATCTATGGGAGGAGGTAATAACAATGTTTCGGGCCGAAACCCTTCATCAGGAGTGAAGTAACATGGGATGGTCGAGGGGGGATAAGAAGTGGGGGGAGGGATAAAGTAGAGAGCTGGGAAGTGATAGGCTGAAGGGAAATGGGCTAGGGGGAAGGTGGAGAATTATGGGAAATAAAAGAGGAAGAAAGGTAGGGCTGGGGGAAGATTATAGTGAGGGGGGAAAAGAGAGAGAAAGAGAACCAGACTAAAATAATAGATAGGGATGGGGGTAAGGGTGGGGGGCAAGGGTATCAACGGAGGTCTGTGAGTTGGATGTTCATGCCGGCAGGAAGGCACCTATCACCCTACCAGCCTACAGATCCAACGCATAATCCTCTGTAACTTCCACCACCTCCTACGTGATCCCACCACCAGCCACATCTTCCCCTCCCCCCTCCACTCTCAGCTTTCCGCAGGGATCGCTCCCTACGCGACTCCCTTGTCCACTCACACCCCCCCCCCCCCGTCCCTCCCCACGGACCTCCCTCCGGGCACTCATCCCTGCAAACAGAAGAAATGCTACACCTGCCCCCACACTTCTTCCCTCACCACCATCCCAGGCCCCAGACAGTCCTTTCAGGTGAGGCACCACTTCACCTGCGAGTCAACTGGGGTGATGTACTGTATCCGGTGCTCCCAATGTGGCCATTTATACATTGGGGAGACCCTCGGCAGACTGGGAGACCATTTCGCTGAACACCAGCGCTCAGTCATCCAGCAGTGGCGGGATCTCCCTGTGGCCACACACTTCAATTCCACAGACCACTCCCACTCCGACATGTCTGTCCATGGCCTCCTCTACCGTCAAGATGAGGCCACGCGCAGGTCGATGGAGCAATACCTTATCTCCACCTAGGTAGCCTCCTTCCTGCCGGCATGAACATCCAACTCACTGACCTCCATTGATACCCCTGCTCTCCACCCTTACCCCCATCCCTATCTATTATTTTAGTCTGGTTCTCTTTCTCTTTCTTCCCCCCCCTCACTATAATCTCTCCCCCCAGCCCTACCTTTCTTTCTCTTTTATTTCCCATAATTCTCCACCTTCCCCCTAGCCCATTTCCCTCCAGCCTATCACTTCCCAGCTCTCTACTTTATCCCTCCCCCCACTTCTTATCCCCCCTCGACCATCCCATGTTACTTCACTCCTGATGAAGGGTTTCAGCCCGAAACGTCATTATTACCTCCTCCCATAGATGCTGTCTGGCCTGCTGAGTTCTGCCAGCATTTTGTGTTTTTTATTTATTTCCAGCATCTGCAGATTCACTCGTGGTTCCTTATTCTTATTCACTTTGCCTTTAATCCTGACAGGAACATGCAAACTCTGCACTCTCAAAATTTCTCCTTTGAAGGCCTCCCACTTACCAATCACATCCTTGCCAGAGAACAACCTGTCCAAATTCACGCTTTTTAGATCCTTTCTCATTTCTTCAAATTTGGCCTTTTTCCGGTTTAGAACCTCAACCCGAGGACCAGATCTATCTTTATCCATGATCAAGTTGAAACTAATGGTGTTACCATCACTGGAACCAAAGTGCTCCCCACACACACTTCCGTCACTTGTCCTAACTCGTTTCCTAATAGAAGATCTAATATTGCATCCGCTCTAGTCGGTACCTCTGTATATTGATTTAGAAAACTTTCCTGAACACATTTTACAAATCGTAACCCATCTAGACCTTTAACAGTATGGGAGTCCCAATCAATACGTGGAAAATTAAAATCCCCTACTATCACAACTTTATGTTTCCTGCAGTTGTCTGCTACCTCTCTGCAGATTTGCTCCTCAAATTCTCACTGACTGATAGGTGGTCTATAATACAAACCCATTAGTGTGGTCATACCTTTCCTGTTTCTCAGCTCCACACATATGGCCTCGGTAGACAAGCCCTCTAATCTGTCCTGCCTGAGCACTGCTGTAACATTTTCCCTGACTAGCAATGTCACCACCCCCCCCCCCCCCAACCAATAATCCCTCTGCCTCTATCACGTCTGAAACATCAGCACCCTGGAACATTAAGCTGCCAGTCCTGTCCCTCCTGTAGCCAAGTTTCACTAATGGCTATAATGTCATAATTCCACGTGTCAATCCACACCCTCAGCTCATCAGCCTTCCCCACAATACTCCTCGCATTGAAATAGACACACCTCAGAAGATTATTACCACCACATACAACCCTTCTATTTGTTACTTTGCATGAAACTTTAACATCATTTATTTTCACCCTCGCTCCACTATCTAATCTGTCACTCTGGTTCCCATCCCCCTGCAAATCTAGTATAAACCCCCCCCCCCCAATAGCACAAACAAACATCCCTGAAGGATATTGGTCCCCCTGTAGTTCAGGTGTAACCTGACTCTCTTGTACAGGTCCCACCTGCCCCAGGAGAGGTCCTAATCTGAAACCCTGCCCCCTACACCAGTTCCTCAGCCACGTGTTTATCCTCAAAGCATCCTATTCTTACCCTCACTGGCACGTGGCACAGGTAGCAATCCTGAGATTACCACCCTTGAGGTCCTGCTTTTTAACTTCCTACCAAGCTCTCTATACTCACTCCTCAAGACCTCCTCACTCTTTCTTCCTACGTCATCGGTACCAATGTGTACCATGACATCTGGCTGCTCACCCTCCCACTTCAGAATGCTGTGCACGCGATCAGAGACATCCCTGACCCTGGCACCTGGGAGGCAACAAACCATCCAGGAGTCTCTGTCATGACCACAGAACTTCCTGTCTGCACCTCTAACTATCAAGTCCCCTATCACTACCACTCTCCTCTTCTTCCCCCATGAGCTTGAGCATGTAGATATTAAGAAGGAGGATGTACTGGAGCTTTTGAAAAGCATCAAGTTGGATAAGACACTGGGACCAGACAGGATGTACCCCAGGCTACTGTGGGAAGTGAGGGAGGAGATTGCTGAGCCTCTGGCAATGATCAATGCATCATCAATGGGGATGGGAGAGGTTCCAGAGGATTGGAGGGTTGCAGATGTTGTTCCCTTATTCAAGAAAGGAGGTAGGGATAGCCCAGGAAATAATAGGCCGGTGAGTCTTACTTCAGTAGTTGGTAAGTTGATGGAGAAGATCCTGAGAGGCAGGATTTATGAACATTTGGAAAGGCATAATATGATTAGGAATAGTCAGCACGGCTTTGTCAAAGGCAGGTCATGCGTTACGAGCCTGATTGAATTTTTTGAGGATGTGACTAAACCCATTGATGAAAGTGGAGCCATAGATGTAGTGTATATAGATATCAGAAAGGTATTTGATAAGGTACCACATGCAGGACTTATTGATAAAGTAAGGAGGCATGGGATCCAAAGGGACATTGCCTTGTGGATCCAGAACTGGCTTGTCCACAGAAGGCAAAGAGTGGTTGTAGATGGGTCATACTCTGCATGGAGGCTTGTGACCAGTGGAGTGCCTCAGGGATCTGTTCTGGGACCACTTCTCTTCGTAATTTTTATAAATGACCTAGATAGGGAAGTGGAGGGGTGGGTTAGTATATTGCTGATGACACAAAGGTTGGTGGTGTTGTGGATAGTGTGGAGGGCTGTCAGATTACAACGGGACATTAATAGGATGCAAAACTGGGCTGAGAAGTGGCAGATGGAGTTTAACCCAGGTAAGTGTGAGGTACTTCATTTTCGTATGTCAAATATAATGGCACTCTTGGCAGTGTGGAGAATCAGAGGGCCAGAGTCCATAGGACACTTAAAGCTGATATGCAAGTTGACTCTGTGGTTAAGAAGGCATACGATGCATTGGCCTTCATCAATGCTGGGATTGAGTTTAAGAGCCGAGAGGTAATGTTGCAGCTATATAGGACCTGGTCAGACCCCACTTGGAGTACTGTGCTCATTTCTGGTCACCTTACTACATGAAGGACATGGAAACCATAGAAGGGGTGCAGAGGAGATTTACAAAGATATTTAAAAAGCAAACACAAGGAAATCTGCAGATGCTGGAAATTCAAGCAACACACACAAAATGCTGGTGGAACACAGCAGGCCAGGCAGCATTTATGGGAAGAAACACTGTCGGCATTTCAGGCTGAGACCCTTTGTCAGGACTAACTGAAAGAAAAGATAGTAAGAGATTTGAAAGTAGGAAGGGGAGAGAGAAATGCGAAATGATAGGAGAAGACCTGAGGGGGTGGGGTGAAGCTCAGAGCTGGAAAGGTGATTGGCAAAAGGGATACAGAGCTGGAGAAGGGAAAGGATCATGGGACGGGAGGCCTAGGGAGAAAGAAAGGGGGAGGGGAGCACCAGAGGGAGATGGAGAACAAGGAGAGTGATGGGCAGAGAGAGAGGAAAGAAAAGTGGGAGGCAGGGAAAAAATAAATCAGGGATGGAGTGAGAAGGGGAGGAGGGGCATTAACGGAAGTTAGAGAAGTCAATGTTCATGTCATCAGGTTGGAGGCTACCCAGCCAGTATATAAGGTGTTGTTCCTCCAACCTCAGTGTGGCTTCATCTTGACAGTAGAGGAGGCCATGGATAGACATATCAGACTGGGAATGGGACGTGGAATTAAAATGTGTGGCCACTGGGAGATCCTGCTTTCTCTGGCAAACAGAGCGTAGGTGTTCAGCAAAACGGTCTCCCAGTCTGCGTGGAAGTGTAAGGGCAGGTGTAGCACTTGTTCCACTTACAAGGATAAGTGCCAGGAGGGAGATCGGTGTGAAGGGATGGGGGTGGGGGGACGAGTGGAGAAGGGAGTCACGTACGGAGCGATCCTGCGGAAAGTGGAAAAAAGGGGGGGAGGGAAAGATGTGCTTGTTAATGGGATCCCGTTGGAGGTGGCGGAAGTTACGAAGAATTATACGTTGGACCTGGAGGCTGGTGGGGTGGTAGGTGAGGACAAGGGGAACCCCTATCCCGAGTGGGGTGGCAGGCGGATGGAGTGAGGGCAGATGTGCAGGAAATGGGTGAGATGCATTTGAGAGCAGAGTTGATGGTGGAGGAAGGGAAGCCCCTTTGTTTAAATAAGGAAAACACCTCCTTACACTTCCTCCCTCACCACCATTCAGGGCCCCAGACACTCCTTCCAGGTGAGGTGACACTCACCTGTGAGTCGGCTGGTGTGGTATACTGCGTCCGGTGCTCCCGGTGTGACCTTGTATATATTGGTGAGATCCGACGCAGACTGGGAGACCGTTTTGCTGAACACCTACGCTCGGTCCGCCAGAGAAAGCATGATCTCCCAGTGGCAATACATTTTAATTCCACGTCCCATTCCCATTCTGATATGTCTATCCACGGCCTCCTCTACTGTCAAGATGAAGCCACACCCAGTTTGGAGGAACAACACCTTATATACCGGCTGGGTAGCCTCCAACCTGATGGCATGAACATTGACTTCTCTAACTTCTGTTAATGCCCCTCCTCCCCTTCTCACTCCATCCCTGATTTATTTTTTCCCTGCCTCCCACTTTTCTTTCCTCTCTCTCTGCCCATCACTCTCCTTGTTCTCCATCTCCCTCTGGTGCTCCCCTCCCCCTTTCTTTCTCCTTAGGCCTCCCGTCCCATGATCGTTTCCCTTCTCCAGCTCTGTATCCCTTTTGCCAATCACCTTTCCAGCTCTTAGCTTCACCCCACCCCCTCAGGTCTTCTCCTATCATTTCTCATTTCCCCCTCCCCCTCCTACTTTCAAATCTCTTACCATCTTTTCTTTCAGTTAGTCCTGACGAAGGGTCTCAGCCCGAAACATCGACAGTGCTTCTTCTTATAGATGCTGCCTGGCCTGCTGTGTTCCACCAGCATTTTGTGTGTGTTGTTTACAAGGATGTTGCCTGGATTGGGGAGCATGCCTTATGAGAATTGGTTATTTGAACACAGCCCTTTCTCCTTGGAGTGACGGAGGATGAGAGGTGACCTGATAGAGGTGTTCAAGATGATGAGAGGCATTGATCTGTGGATAGTCAAAGGCGTTTCCCTAAGGCTGAAATGGCTGACGTGAGAGGGCATAGTTTTAAGGTGCTTGAAAGTAGGTACAGAGGAGATGTCAGGGGTAATTTTGTTTTTAAGCAGAGAGTGTGAGTGTGTGGAATGGGCTGCCGGGGGCAGTGGTGGAGGCGGAAATGATAGGGTCTTTTAAGAGACTCCTGGATGGGTACATGGACCTTAGAGAAAGACGGCTATGGGTAAAGCATGGGTAGTTCTAAGGTAGGGATATGTTCGGCACAGCTCTGTGCTGTAGGTTTTCCATGTTTCTTTAAGTCTGTTATTATGCCAGGAATCACATGGGAAGATTAAAGGAAGAATTTGGAAGGATACGGTGCAGAATCAGGTCATGGTGCAGCAAAGCAGACTGGTTGGAGGAGGGTGTGGCACTATTTCCCAGGAGCCCCACGTTCAGGGAGCCCACAATAAAAACAGAGCTCAGGAAAGGCAGGCTTCAGAGTTGGTAGAAATCAGTCAAGATGTGTTGGGGATCCCTGGATGGGTGGGATTAATTCTCTAGTGGTGTTGAAGTTACAGAAAGGGGGGTGGTGGTCAGAATTACAGAGAGTGCAGGAGGGAAGAGTCACTAGTGGGAAAAGGGAATGGGCAGGTTGAGGGGGTCAATTTCTTCCTCACTCTTAATTCCCACAAGGTTCATTCTTGGTGGAGAACTCACCGACAAACATCCACAATGGTACAGAGCTCGCTTGATGGCATCAAAGAATGAAACGATCGGATGCCTTCTTGATCTGTTCATCCTTGAGGGTCTCATGGTCTCTACAGTGGGACAGAAACACAGGGAACTTGACTCTAACACATCGAGGGAGATTCACTCTGTAGTTGATTCCGGAGATACATGATGGGTCGGCGTGGAGGGAGCTTTAGCCTGTGTCCACCTACCTGGGGGAAGCAACGGTGGCTGTGCCTCTGGCTCTGGGGCTCAGAAGGGCAGGAATCTGACGAGGATGGCAGCAGTAACAGGAACTAGACAGACAGGCAATTCCGTAGATGGGAAAAGGAAATATGGATGGCAGTTTGCCTATTGGGTGCCAGAGTCCGTGATGTTTCTGAACGTGTCCACAATATTCTGAAAGGAGAGGGTGAGCAGCCAGAAGTCATGGTACATCATGGCACCAACCACTAGGTAGAAAAAGGGAGGAGGTCCTGGAAACAGACTACAGGGGGCTAGGGAGGTAACTGAGGAGCAGGACCTCAAGGGTAGTAATCTCGAGAATGTTGCCTGCGCATGTGACAGTGAGGATAGGAATAAAATGTGGTGGTGGATAAATGTGTTCATGCAGGGTGCCTTGGTTCAGATTTCTTGATCACTGGGCAGGTGTGACCTGAGGGGGAACAATTACCATTGTGGGCAAGTTTGCTAGAGCTCTTGGGAGTGGCAGGGGGATGGAAGACAGTATGATAGAATGAGGAGGAGAGCCAGGTTTACAAATGGATTGTGTAATATGTAATATGAATGTAAGGAAGGACGAGCCAATGATTGGGTGCAACTGTAGACAGAGCAAAGAGCGAAGCTGTACCACTTAAGCAAAATTCTAAGGGCAAAGAATGCAGGACTGAATGTGCTGTACTTAAATGCACGTAGCATTTGGAATAAGGTGGATGAACTCGTGGAGCACTCAGAGATTGATCGGTATGAAGTTGTGGGCATCACTTAGTCGTGGCTGAAAGAAGGCCACAGTTGGGAGCTTAACATCAAAGGATATACTTTGTATCAAAAGGAGAGGCAGGAAGGCATAAGCAGCAATGTGGATCTGTTGGTAAGAGATGGAATCACATCTTCAGAACAAGGAGACATGAGGAGTCCGGTGATGTCATCGTCGAAAATGGCAGCTTAAGTCACTAGCTCCTCCGGAAAAAAGCGTATTAAACCCCATTAGCCCATCAAATGTAATATTTTTAAAAAAATATTTGAACTGAAAAGAGGGGCAAGAATGGGGAAAAAGAAATGGAAATTAAAAAAGCGACACTGCGGAGCCTGCGGCTGAGAGGAGTGCAGCGGGCGGCTCTCTGACCCGACAGCGTGCGAGCGAGGCGGATACTGGGCCTCGTTCAGGCGAAGCGGCGAATATCTTCGAAATCCTGAAAGAAATAATGGAGTTTCAGAAAGATATAAAGCGGCAGCTCCGTGATATTAAGTCAGAGCTCGCCAGCGTCAATCTAAAAATAGCGGTGGCAGAGACTCGAATTGAGAAGGTGGAAGATCGCATTCAAAACGTGGAACAGATACTGAGTAAGACAATAAAAATATTATATCACCAAGAAGGTAAACTGCTTGACCTGGAGGAAAGATCACGGCAGAAAAATATCAGAATCTGCAACGTTCCCGAAGGAGCGGAGGGTTTGTCTATGATGGAGTTTGTCGGAAAGTTACTGCGGGACGTGCTGGATCTTCTGCCGGATGTGAAGCTGGAAGTCGAAAGAGCCCACCGCGCATTAGTCCCAAAATGCAAATCATTATCATAATTTTTGGGACTGCCCTGTTATCAAAAACTATTGGAGGGGGATACACAATGCCCTACAAGACATCTTTAAATGTGAAATACCCTTGGAGAGTAAGACCATATATTTTGAATATATACCTCAAGAATGGTTGAAAAGAGATAAAGATTTAATGAATATACTGTTGGTGGCTGGTAAAAAGACTCTTACTAGGTAATGGTTATCACAGGAGAGCCCAACTTTAAATACATGGATGGAAATTACAATGGACATTTACAAAATGGAGAAGATAACAGCATCTGTTAATCATAAGCTGGAACAATTTGATTCATACTGGGAAAAATGGTTTAACTATATAATGCCTCATAGGCCTGATTTTATTCTCACAAATCAATGAATATGTTGTAAAAATGATCACTCCCTACTTGTACATAGTTCTTTCCTTTTGCTTGTTTTTTCTTTCCACTCTTTTCTATAAGTGTATACCTCAGATAAATACTTTGTGGAGATTTGTGATATATATGATTATATGATATATATGTACAATGTCTGAAATATCTTATGGAAATGTTTGTTTGATGATGAACTTCAATAAAAAAATAAATGGCCCAAGAATAAATAAATAAATAAATAAATAAATAAATAGATAGATAGATAGATAGATAGATAGATAGGTAGATAGATAGCTAAAAGAACAAACAGACATAGGGTCAGAGAATGTCGAATCCTTGGAGATTCAGTTAAGAAACTGCAAAGGTAAAAAATCGGAATCATATATAGGCCTCCAAATAGTAGCCAAGATGCAAAGGGAGCTGGCAAGGACATGTAATGAGGATAATGTCACAATTACAATGGGGGACTGGGAAAATCAGTTTGGTTTCAGATCATAAGAGAGGGTATTTGTTGAATATCTATGAGATGACCTTTTAGAGAATTTTGTGCTCAAGCTGGGTAGGGGAAAGGCTTTCTTAGATTGGGTGTTGTGTAATAACCCAGATCTTTTTTTGGGAGCTTTACGTAAAGGAGCCCTTAAGAGGGAGTGATCAAAATATGGTTGAATTCTGCAATTTGAGAGGGAGATGCATAACTCACATGTATCAGTATGACAATGGAATAAAGGGAATTACAGAGGCATGAGAGGAACTTGCCCAGGTGGATTGGAGGGGGATACTGGCAGAGGCATGAGAGGAGCTTGCCCAGGTGGATGGGAGGGGGATACTGGCAGAGGCATGAGAGGAGCTTGCCCAGGTGGATTGGAGGGGGATACTGGCAGAGGCATGAGAGGAGCTTGCCCAGGTGGATTGGAGGGGGATACTGGCAGAGGCATGAGAGGAGCTTGCCCAGGTGGATTGGAGGGGGATACTGGCAGGGATGACGGCAGAGCAGAGATGGCTGAAGTTTCTGGGAATAGTTCACAAGGCACAGGTAGATATGCTCACTGAAGGAGAAGTTCTCAAATGCAGGGCTAGGCAATTGTGGCTGACAAAGGAAGTTGGGGACTGCATAAAAGCCAAAGAAAGGGCATATAATGCAACAAAAGTGAGTGGGAAGTTAGATGATTGGGAAGAAATAATAGATGTATAATAGATGCATAATAGATCTTCCAAGAGTTACTTAATTCTGGCATGGCCCCAGAGGAATGGAAGATTACAAATATCACTCCACTCTAAGGGAGAAAGTCAAAAGAGAGGAAATTATAGGCCAGTTAGCCTAATCTCAGTGGTTAGATGAGTCAGCTTACAGAGAAGAGGTGCAGCAGCTAACGGACTGGTGCAGAGCTAACAAGCTGTCTCTGAATGTGAACAGGACAAAAAAGATGGTTGTTGACTTCAGGAGGGCACGGAGCGACCACTCCCCGCTGAACATTGACAGCTCCTCAGTAGAGATCATTAAGAGCACCAAATTTCTCCGTGTTCACCTGGCGGAGAATCTCACCTGGTCACTCAACACCAGCTCCGCTGAGGAAAGTCCATCTCCCACCCCCATCCTCATCACATTCTACAGGGGTTGTACTGAGAGCATCCTGAGCAGCTGCATCACTGCCTGTGTTATGGTCCAGCCCGGGGCCCACATTCTGGGTCTTGATCCCGTCCGCGGACTCCAGACTCCGGGTCTTGTAGCCATCCCTCCTTTCACCCTTGAGCCCAATTAGTCACTCCTGTGGATCATCGTGGCTTGTTGGGGCTCAAGGAGGCGCACCTGATGCCCATCAGCTGGCGGTGTATATAGGGGGCTCTGGGACTGAGTGGAGTTGGGGGGTTGACCTGCTTACCCTGTTCCTCTGGTTGCCCTGGCTTGGAGTTCCCCTTGTTAAAGATGAGTTGTTCGAGTAAGTCTGGCAGTCACCCTGGACCTAGTTCCCTTCCTATCCCTTGCCTCCATCCAGCAAGCCTGGCTGGACTGCCGTTGCCTGTTGGGGGACTCTGCCCCTTCCATCCCTCGCTGCTGATGGGTTGTGCCCCACAACCTACCCAGGTGCCCTGCGATCTGCTCAGGCCCCTGTGTTCCTGCCTGGGAGGTCCGGACCCTGCCCAGGAGTTATGCGGCCCGCCCAGTGAACTCCAAGATCCTGCCTTGCCTGAACTCTGGGATCCTGCCTCGCCTGAACTCCGGGATCCTGCCTTGCCTGAACTCCAAGATCCTGCCTTGCCTGAACTCCAAGATCCTGCCTTGCCTGAACTCCGGGATCCTGCCTTGCCTGAACTCCGGGATCCTGCCTCGCCTGAACTCCGGGATCCTGCCTCGCCTGAACTCCGGGATCCTGCCTCGCCTGAACTCCGGGATCCTGCCTCGCCTGAACTCCGGGATCCTGCCTCGCCTGAACTCCGGGATCCTGCCTCGCCTGAACTCCGGGATCCTGCCTCGCCTGAACTCCGGGATCCTGCCTCGCCTGAACTCCGGGATCCTGCCTCGCCTGAACTCCGGGATCCTGCCTCGCCTGAACTCCGGGATCCTGCCTCGCCTGAACTCCGGGATCCTGCCTCGCCTGAACTCCGGGATCCTGCCTCGCCTGAACTCCGGGATCCTGCCTCGCCTGAACTCCGGGATCCTGCCTCGCCTGAACTCCGGGATCCTGCCTCGCCTGAACTCCGGGATCCTGCCTCGCCTGAACTCCGGGATCCTGCCTCGCCTGAACTCCGGGATCCTGCCTCGCCTGAACTCCGGGATCCTGCCTCGCCTGAACTCCGGGATCCTGCCTCGCCTGAACTCCGGGATCCTGCCTCGCCTGAACTCCGGGATCCTGCCTCGCCTGAACTCCGGGATCCTGCCTCGCCTGAACTCTAGGATCCTCCTTGCCTGAACTCCGGGATCCTGCCTTACCTGAACTCTAGGATCCTCCTTGCCTGAACTGTCTCCCGGAACCCCAGAATCACCTTGAACGTCACGTCCCTCACACACACCACGGTCACCACATCTTGTCTATCATTTAGTTGTTCCCATCCTGCCCCTAGTACTTCAGTGCCTGCGTCCTGCACTTGGGTCCAGCCTCCTGTCCCCTTATGACAACCTGGTTCAGAAATTGCACCATCTCGGATCACAAGACCCTGCAGCGGATAGTGAGGTCAGCTGAGAAGATCATCGGGGTCTCTCTTCCCGCCATTACGGACATTTACACTACATGCTGCATCCGCAAAGCAAACAGCATTATGAAGGACCCCACGCACCCCTCATACAAACTCTTCTCCCTCCTGCCGTCTGGGAAAAGGCACCAAAGCATTTGGGTCTCACGACCAGACTATGTAACAGTTTCTTCCCCCAAGCCATCAGACTCTCCTCAATACCCAGAGTCTGGACTGACACCAACTTACTGCCCTCTACTGTGACTATTGTCTTGTTTATTATTTATTGTAATGCCTGCTCTGTTTTGTGCACTTTATGCAGTCCTGGGTAGGTCTGTAGTCTAGTGTAGTTTTTTTTCTGTGTTGTTTTTATGTAGTTCAGTGTAGTTTTTGTACTGTTTCATGTCCTGAAAAACACTGTCTTGTTTTTACTGTGTAGTGTACCAGCAGTTATGGTTGAAATGGCAATAAAATGTGACTTGACTTGACTTGGGATAGTGCTGGAGTCCATTATTAAAGAAGAAGTTTTGGGGTACAGTACTTGGAGATTAATGATAAAATAAGTCCAAAGTTAGCATCATTTCTGTGAAGGGAAATTTTTCCTGAGAAATCTGTTAGTGTTCTATGAGGAAGCACCAAGCAGGGTGGATAATGGAGAGGTAGTGGACGTTATTTACTTGGATTTTCAGAAGGCATTTGATAAGATGCCTCACTTGATTGCTTAACAAGATAAAATCCTAACGACAATAACACACAAAATGCTGGTGGAGCGCAGCAGGCCAGGCAGCATCTATAGGGACAAGCGCTGTCGACGTTTCGGGCCGAGACCCTTCATCCGAAGTCCTGACGAAGGGTCTTGGCCTGAAACGTCGACAGCGCTTCTCCCTATAGATGCTGCCTGGCCTGCTGTGTTCCACCAGCATTTTGTGTGTGTTGTTGTTTGAATTTCCAGCATCTGCAGATTTCCTCGTGTTTGCAAGATAAAATCCTAAGTTGCTACAGGAAAGATACTGGAATGGATCGAGGAATGGCTGACCGGCAGGAGGCAGCGAGTGATAATAAAGGAACCCTTTTTTTAGTTGGCTGCCAGTGACTGGTGATGTTCCTCAGGGGGTCAGTATTGGGACCCCTACTTTTCACATTGTGTGTCAATGATTTCATTGGTGGAATTGATGGCTTTGTGGCAAAGTTTGCAGATAATATGAAAATAGGTGGAGGGGTAGGTAGTGCTGAGAAAGCAATGTGATTGAAGCAGGACTTAGACAAATTGAAAGAATGGGCAAAAAGGAATACAGTGTTAGGAAATGTATGATAATGTATTTTGCTAAAAGGTGCGAACTACTATCATAATGGGGAAGGTTCAAACATCAGAATTGCGGAGGGACTTAGAAATCCTCCTGCAAGTCTGCGAAAAGGTTAAGTTACAGGTTGAGTCTGTAGTAAACAAGGCAAATGTAATGTTGGCATTTATTTCAAAGGGAATAGAAGGAGATAATGCTGAGCCTTTATAAGACACTAGTCAAGCCACACCTGGAGTATTGTCAACAGCTTTGGACACCTTATCTCAAAGAATGTGTTGTTATTGGAGAAAATCAAGGATGGTTCTGGGAATGAAGGGGTTAAACTATGAGGTAGCTTTGGGCCTATACTCACTGGAATTTAGAAGAATGTGTGGGGATGTCACTGAAACCTACCAAATGTTGAAAGGACTAGATAAGGTGAATGTGGAGAGGATGATTCCTAAGGTGGGCGTCTCCAGAATGAGAGAGCACAGCCTCAAAATTAAGGAGCAAACTTTTAGAACAGAAGAGAGGATTTTTATTAGTCAAAGTGGTGAATCTGTGGAGTGCTCTGCCAGAGGCTGTGGTGGAGGCCAAGTCTGTGGGCATATTCAAAGCAGAAGTTGATAGATTCCTGATTGATCAGGGCATCAAGGGATATAGTGAGAGGGCAAGTATATGGGGTAGAATGGGATCCAGAATCAGCCACAATGAAACGGTGGAGTGGACAGGCTAGGCTGAATGGTCTAATCTGCTACTACGTCTTATGGTCTTATCCCAGGAATCTGTTTTACTTAGATCATGAGACATTGGAGCAGAATTAGTTCATCGAACACTGAGTCTGCTCCAACATTCAATCATGTCTGATTTTATTATCCCTCTCAACCCCATTCTCCTATCATCTCCCAATAACCTTTGACTAAATGAGAACCTATCTACCTCTAATTTAAATATTCTCAATGACCTAGCCTCCACAGCTGTCCATGGCAATGAATTACACACTCTGGCTAAAGAAATTTCTCCTCACCTCTGTTCTAAATGGATATTCCCCTATTTGGGGCCCTCTGGTCTGAGTCAACTGTTATGGAAAAGGCATTTCACTATTCAACAAGTTTCAGTGAGATTTTCCCTCATTCTTCTGAACTCTATCAAATACAGGTCCAGAATCATCAAACACTCATCATACATTATTCCAGGAATGAAAGGGTTTATTCTCGTGAAGCTCCTCTGCATCTTCTCCAAAGCCAGCCATCTTTTCTAAGATAAGAGGCCCTGAACTGCTCATAACACTCCAAGTGTGGGCTGACCAATGCCTTAAGGCTCAGCAATACATCATTACTCCTATATTCTAGGCCTCTCAAAGTGAATGCTAACATGACATTTGCCTTCCTAGCCACTAACTCACTTGCAGGTTCACTTTTGTGGAATCCTAGTCATGTACTCCCAAGTCTCTTTGCACCTGAATTTTGAATTTTGTCCCTATTTAGAAAATAGTGTACACCTTTATTCCTTTGACTAAAGTGCAAGACCATTCACTTCGCTACACTCTATTACAGCTACCATCACATTGCCCATTCTCTTAATCTCTCCAAGTCCTCTGCAGACTCTCTGCTTCCTCAACACAAATTGTCTCTTCACCTATCTTTGTATCGTCTGCAAGCTTGGCCACAAAATCATCAATTCTTACATCCAAATCATTGTTATTTTATGTAAAAAGCCATCCCAATACTGACCACTGCTAATCACCGCTAGTCACCAGCAGCCAAATAACCATTTTGATCGATAGATAGAAACTTTATTGATCTCAAAGGAACTGACAGTGTCACTGTAGCCTTTGGCCCTTCCTGCTATCTCCAACCCTCCTCCTCTTCCTGATCATCCCACTCTGGTCTTCTGCCTGCTCTGGATCCTTTTATTGCCAACTGCCGTTGGGACATCAACTGTTTCAACTTCAACACTCCTCTCTGCAATTCCAATCTCACTCCTTCAGAAAGCTCTACTCATCGTCTGGCGTACTGACCTCTACCATGCTGAGGCCTAGTGACAACTCTCAGACACCTCCTCCTTTTACTTACCCCTCGAACAGGACCCTTCTAAGGAGCACCAGACCATTGTCTCTGTGCGGATTTCCCATCCACTACTACCAAAGTCATAGTTCCTGTAACCCACACCTCCTTTGACAAGGTGCCGCACATGAGGCTGCTTAGCAAGATAAAAGCCCATGGAATTACAGGTGAGTTACTAGCATGGGTGGGGCATTGGCTGATAGGTAGAAAACAGAGAGTAGGAATAAAGGGATCCTATTCTGGCTGGCTGCCGGTTGCCAGTGGAGTTCCACAGGGGTCGGTGTTGGGACTGCTGCTTTTTACAATGTATGTCAATGAATTGGACTATGGGATTAATGGCTATGTGGCTAAATTTGCCGACGATACAAAGATAGGTGGAGGAGCGGGTAGTGTTGAGGAAACGGAACCTGCAGAGAGTCTTAGATAGTTTAGGGGAATGGGCAAAGAGGTGGCAAATGAAACACAATGTTGGAAAGTGTATGGTCATGCATTCTGGTGGAAGAGATAAATGAGCAGACTATTATTCAGATGGGAAGAGAATTCAAAATGCAGAGGTGCAAAGGGACTTGGGAGTCCTTGTGCAAGATTTCCTAAAGGTTAACGTCGAGGTTGAGTCGGAGGTGAAGGCAGCAAATGCAATGTTGGCATTCATTTCTAGAGGTATAGAATACAAGAGCAGGGATGTGATGTTGAGGCTCTACGAGGCACTTGTGAGACCACACTGAATATTGTGTCAAGACGTACAAACAAGCTGGATAAACTCAGCAGGTCGGGCAGCATCCGCTGAAAGAAGCAGTCAATGTTTCGGGTCAAAATCCTTCGTCAGGACTAAAGAAGGAGGGGGCAGGGGCCCTATAAAGAAGGTGGGGAGAGGGTGGAAAACCAATCAGAGGAAAGATCAAGGGGTGGGGGAGGGGAAGCAGGGAGGGGATAGGCAGGAGTGGTGAAGAAGGAATCTAAGAGGAAAGCACTATGGGTAGTAGAAGAAGGCAGAGTCATGAGAGGTGATAGGCAGCTAGAAGAGGAGACAGAGTAGAGGTGGGATGGGGAAGGGAGAGGGAGGGAATTACTGGAAGTTGGAGAATTCGATGTCCATACCAAGGGGCTGGAGACTACCCAGACAGTATATGAGATGTTGTTCCTCCAACTGAAGTTTGGCCTCATCATGGCAGTAAAGGAGGCCATGTATGGACATATCCGAATGGAAATGAGAGGGAGAGTTGCCAGGTGGGAGATCTGTGGGGAGGGACATGTGGACCAGGTAGTCGCGGAGGGACCGATCCCTGCGAAAAGCAGAGAGGGGTAGGGAGGGAAAGATGTCCTTAGTGGTGGGGTCCTGTTGAAGGTGGCGGAAGTTGCGGAGGATAATATGCTGGATCCGGAGGCTGGTGGGGTGTTAGGTGAGGACAAGGGGGATGCAGTCCCTGTTGTGGTGATGGGAGGATGGGGTGAGGGCTGAAGTGAGAGATCTCCCCACAGATCTCCCACCTGGCACTTATCCCTGCAAGCGTAAGTGCTACACCTGTCCCTACACCTCAACTCTTAACAACATTCAGGGCCCCAAACAGTCCTTCCAGGTGAGGCAACACTTCACTTGAGAGTCTGTTGGGGTAATGTTTTGCATCCGGTGCTCCTGGTGCAGCCTCCTCTACATCAGCGAGACCTGACGCAGATTGGGGGACCGCTTCGTCGAGCACATACGCTCCGTCCACCACAACAGACAGGATCTCTCGGTTGCCACTCACTTTAACTCTGCTTCACATTCCCATTCGGATATGTCCATACATGGCCTCCTCCACTGCCGTGATGAGGCCAAACTCAGGTTGGAGGAACAACATCTCATATACCGTCTGGGTAGTCTCCAGCCCCTTGGTATGAATATAGAATTCTCCAACTACCAGTAATTCCCTCCCTCTCCCTTCCCCATCCCACCTCTACTCTGTCTCCTCTTCTAGCTGCCTATCACCTCTCATGATTCTGCCTTCTTCTACTACCCATAGTGCTTTCCTCTTAGATTCCTTCTTCACCTCTCCTGCCTATCCCCTCCCTGCTTCCCCTCCCCCACCCCTTGATCTTTCCTCTGATTGGTTTTCCACCCTCTCCCCACCTTCTTTATAGGGCCCCTGCCCCCTCCTTCTTTAGTCCTGACGAAGGATTTTGACCCGAAACATTGACTGCTTCTTTCAACGGATGCTGCCCGACCTGCTGAGTTTATCCAGCTTGTTTGTACATCTTGATTTGACCACAGCATCTACAGTGCACTTTGTGTTTACTGAATATTGTGTGTAGTTTTGGGCTCCTTATTTTAGAAAGGATATACTGACATTGGAGAGGGTTCAGGGAAGATTCATGAGAATGATTTCAGAAATGAAAAGGTTACCGTATGAGGAACGTCTGGCAGCTCGGGCTGTATTCACTGGAGTTCAGGAGAATGAGGGGGGATCTCATAGAAACATTCTGAATGTTTAAAGGCCTTAACAAACTAGATATGGCAAAGTTATTTCCCATGGTAGGGGAGTCAAGGATAAGAGGGCATGACTTCAGGATTAAAGGACATCCATTTAGAACAGAGATGCAGGGAAATTACTTTAGTCAGAGGGTGGTAAATCTGTGGAATTTGTTGCCATCAGCAACTGTGGTGGCCAAGTCATTGGGTGCAATTAAAGCATAGATAGATAGGTTCTGATTAGCCAGGCCATCAAAAGGTATGGAGAGAAGGCAGGGGAGTGGGGATGACTGGAAGAATTGGATCAGCCCGTGATTGAATGGTGGAGCAGACTTGATGGGCTGAATGGCCTACTTCTGCTCCTATGTCTTATAGTCTTATGATTGGTGAAAGTTATACAGGGCTGGAGAAGAGGGAACATCTAATAGGAGGGGACTGAAAGCCATGAAAGGAAAGAAAGGGGAGAGGAGCACCAGAGGGAGGTGATGTTCAGGCAGGGAGATAAGGTGAGAGAGGGAAAAGGGGATGGGCAATGGTGAAGGAGAGGTCAGGGAATTACTGGAAGTTCCAGAAATTGATGTTCATGCCATCAGTAGAGGCTACACAGATGGAATACAAAGTGTTGTTCTTCCAACCTGAGTGTGGCCTCTTCGTGTCAGTAGGGGCCATGGATAGACATATCCGAATGGGAAATGGAAGTGGGGCAACTGGGAGGTCCCATTTATTCTGGTGATGCAGCGATGTTCAGCGAAGCGGTCTCCAAATCAACATCAGGTCTCACTGTTACACAGGAGGCCATGCCAGGAAGTACCCTATCCCTGGTACGGTGGGGGGAGGATGTGTGAAATGGAAGAGATGCGGTTGAGGGCAGTGTTGATGGTGGAGGGAGGGAAGCCCCTTTCTTTGAAAAAGGAATATATCTCCATTCTGGAATGAAAAGCCTCATCCTGAGAGCAGATGTGGTAGAGACAGTGGAATTGAGAGAAGGGGATGGTGTTTTTGCAAGTAAATTGATCTCAATCTCTTATCTATGGATCTTATCTATGGATGTCTATAATAAACCCATGGTCTCTCACAGCTACCTCTTCCCACCCTGTTACTTGTAAAAATGCCATCCCCTTCTCTCAGTTCCTCTGTCTATGCCGCATTGCTCTCAGGATGAGGCTTTTCATTTCAGAACAAAGAAAATGTTCTCCTTTTGCAAAGAAAGGGGCTTCCTTTCTCCATAATCAATACTGTCCTCAACAGCATCTCTTCCATTTCACACACGTCTGCTTTCACCCCATCCTCGTGCCACCCTACCAAGGTAGGGTTCCTCTTGTCCTTAGCTACCACCCCACCAGCCTCATAATTCTCCGTAACTTCCATTACCTCTGACGAGATCCCACCAGAAAGCACATCTTTCCCTCCACCTTCCCCACAACTTTCTACATTCTGCAGGGATCACACCCTGTGCAACTCCCTTGTTTATTCATTGTTCCCCACTGATCTCCTCCTGGCACTTATCCTTGCAAGCAGAACAAATACTACACCTGCCCCTACACTTCCTCCCTCACTACCATTCAGGGCCCGAAACAGTCCTTCCAAGTGAAGCGACACTTCACCAGTGAGTCTGCTGGGGTCATATATTGTGTCCAGGCTCTTGGTAGGGCCTCCTGTATATTGATGAGACCCAACGTAGATTGGGAGTCTACTTCACTGAGAACCTACGCTCCATCTACCAAAAGAAGCAGGCCACCCATTTTAATTACATTTCCCATTCCATTATGTCAATCCATGGTGCAACGAGGCCACGCTCAGGTTGGATCCCAGTTTGTATTCCATCGATGTAGCCTCCAACCTGATGGAATGAACATAGATTTCTCGAATTTCCTGTAATCCCACCCCCCTTCACCATTCCCCATCCCCTTCCTTTTCTCTCTCGCTCTCTCTCCTTATCTCCTTGCCTGCTCATCACCTCCTTCTGGTGTACCTCTCTCCTTTCCTTTCTTCTATGGACTTCTGTCCTCTCGTCTATCAGATTCTCCCTTCTCCAGCCCTCTATCTCTCACCAATCAGCTTCCCAACTCTTTACTGCATCCCTCCCCCTCCCGGTTTCACCTGTCACCTGGTGTATCTCCCTCTCCTCCCTCCCACCTTTTAAGTCTGCTCCTCATTTTTTTTCTCCAATCCTGCTAAAGGGGAGTAGACAGGAAGAGCAGAGCACCCCTGTGGCCATTCCCATCAACAACAAGTATACCGTTTTGGATACTGTTGGTGGAGATAACCTACCAGGGACAAGTTGCCTCAGCATCATTTTCTGGTGATCTGATATCTACTCTCACCTCTTTTATTCTTTATCATTGGAAAAAAATTAAAGCATCTTCTTTTATATTATTGGCTCGATTACCATAGAGCCACAGAATACTACAGCACAGTACAGACCCTTCAGCCCTCCATGTTGTGCCGACCTATATAATCCTTAAAAAATGTACTAAACCCACACTACCCCATAACCCTCCATTTTTCTTTCATCCATGTGCCAATCCAAGAGGCTCTTAAATACCCCTAATGTTTTAGCCTCCACCACCATCTCTGGCAAGTCATTCCAGGCACTCTCAACCCTCTGTGTAAAAAAACTTACCTCTGATGTCTCCCCTAAACTTCCCTCCCTTAATTTTGTACATATGCCCTCTGGTGTTTGCTATTGGTGCCCTGGGAAATAGGTACTGCCTATCCACCCTATCTATGCCTCTCATAATCTTGTAGACCTCTATCAAGACCCCTCTCATTCTTCTGCGCTCCAAAGAGAAAAGTCCCAGCTCTGCTAACCTTGCTTCATATGACTTGTTCTCCAATCCAGGCAACATCCTGGTAAATCTCCTCTGCACCCTCTCCATAGCTTCCACATCTTTCCTGTAATGAGGTGACCAGAACTGAGCACAGTACTCCAAGTGGGGTCTGACCGGGGCCCTATATATCTGCAACATTACCTCTCGGCTCCTAAATTCAACTCCATTATTGATGAAGGCCAATACACCGTATGCCTTCTTAACCACAGAGTCAACCTGCAGAGCTACTTTGAGCGTCCAATGGACTCGGACCCCAAGATCCCTCTAATCCTCGACACTGCCAAGAGTTTTACCATTAATACATTCTGCCATCAGATTTGACCTACCAAAATGAACCACTTCACACTTATCTGGGTCCCCTTGGATCCCATGCCTCCTTACTTTCTCAATAAGCCTTGCATGGGGTACCTTATCAAATGCCTTGCTGAAATCCATATACACTACATCTACTGTTCTACCTTCATCATTGTGTTTAGTCACATCCTCAAAAAATTCAGTCTGCCACATAAGACACGACCTGTGCCCTTTACAAAGCCATGCTGACTACTCCTAGTCATATTATACCACTCCAAATATTCATAAATCCTGCCTCTCAGGATCTTCTCCATCAACTTACCAACCACTAAGGTAAGATTCATTGGTCTATAATTTCCTGGGCTATCTTTACTCCCTTTCTTGAATAAAGGAACAATACCCGCAACCCTCCAATCCTCTGGTACCTCTCCTGTCCCCATTGATGATGCAAAGATCATCGCCAGAGGCTCAGCAATCTCCTCCCTCGCCTCCCACAGTAGCCTGGGGTACATTACATTCGGTCCCGATGACTTATCCAACTTGATGCTTTCCAAAAGCTCCAGCACATCCTCTTTCTTATTATCTACGTGCTCAAGCTTTTCAGTCTGCTGCAAGTCATCCCTACAATCACTAAGATCCTTTTTTATAGTGAATACTGAAGTAAAGTATTCATTAAGTACCTCTACTATTTCCTCTGGTTCCTTACATACTTTCCCACTGTCACACTTGATAGGTCCTATTCTTTCACAACTTATCCTCTTGCTCTTCACATACTTGTAGAATGCCTTGGGGTTTTCCTTAATTCTGCCCACCAAGGCCTTCTCATGGCCCCATCTGGCTCTCCTAATTTCCTTCTTAAGCTCCTTCCTAGTAGCCTTATACCCTGTAATCTTCTAGATCTCTAACATTACCTAGCTCTCTGAACCTTTTGTAAGCTTTTTTTTCCTTCTTGACTAGATTTATTACAGCCTTTGTACAGCATGGTTCCTGTACCCTACCATAACTTCCCTGTCTCATTGGAATGTACCTATACAGAACTCTACACAAATATCTCCTGAACATTTGCCACATTTCTTCCGTACTTTTCCCTGAGAACATCTGTTTCCAATTTAAGCCCCCAATTTCCTGCCTGATAATTCCCCTTACTCCAATTAAACTTTTCTAACTTGTCTGTTCCTATCTCTCTCCAATGTTATTGTAAAGGAGATAGAATTATGATCACTATCTCCAAAATGCTCTCCCACTGAGAGATCTGACACCTGACCAAGTTCATTTTCCAATACCAAATCAAGTACTGTCTCTCCTCTTGTAGTCTTATCTACATACTGTGTCAAGAAACCTACCTGAACACACCTAACAAACTCCACCCCATAGTGTGGCCCCGTAGTCATGTGCAGCTCCAAATGCATAATGGTAGTCTGTGTAAATATATGTACTGCTGCAGCTTCCAATGTAATTTTACTTTTTTCTGTTCTATTTTTAGTTTCTGCCACAAAAGTGACAAAGCTTAGTTTATCAACAATCCTCACATCCTTTGTTATACAATTATGCAGTCTTTAATCTATCTGTATTCTCTATATTAGACAGACATACTTTATTGATCCCGAGGGAAACTGGGTTTCGTTACAGTCGCACCAACCAAGAATAGTGTAGAAATATAGCAATATAAAACCATAAATAATTAAATAATTATAAGTAAATTATGCCAAGTGGAAATAAGTCCAGGACCAGCCTATTGGCTCAGGGTGTCTGACACTCCGAGGGAGGAGTTGTAAAGTTTGATGGCCACAGGCAGGAATGACTTCCTATGATGCTCAGTGTTGCATCTCGGTGGAATGAGTCTCTGGCTGAATGTACTCCTGTGCCTAACCAGTACATTATGGAGTGGATGGGAGACATTGTCCAAGATGGCATGCAACTTGGACAGCATCCTCTTTTCAGGCACCACCATCAGAGAGTCCAGTTCCACCCCCACAACATCACTGGCCTTACAAATGAGTTTGTTGATTCTGTTGGTGTCTGCCACCCTCAGCCTGCTGCCCCAGCACACAACAGCAAACATGATACATGGTAGTTTCCATTGACATTACTCTCTGTACATGCTGCAGAATCTTTGCATATGATATCCCCATTTCCACCCGAACATACTGTATTTCCAGAACTTTAAGTTCAGGACACTTGGCATAAGCAGAGCTGTATGTTCTCCTCCACAGTTTGTACATTTTAACCCAGCACCTTCTCCATAAATGCCAGAATCAGAACACCCACCCACGATCTTTTTAAACCTCGCGTCGCTTCACCAACAAATGACTTCTTGTGATGTTTGCTGCCTGCCAAAACTCTCCGACAGTTCTTGGTTCTTGGTCCTCCAAAATATTCTGCATGGAATTTTAACTGGAGGTGGCGAAGGGTGGACTTAAGAAGGAGATTTTTGAAGAAGAGCTGTCTTAAATTTAATTGGGTTTGGTTGTGTGACTATTAAAGTGAACACTGTAGCTGCCTCATCAGATTGCTGCCAATTATATGCTCCAAGAGTTTGCAGCAAGTGCTTGTTAATGAAATAGGACGATAATTTGCTGGGTTGGTGGTTCAACACTTTTTAAAGAAAGGGGTGATGTTTGCTTTTCTCCAATCCAGAGGAAGATCACCTGAATCGAGCGACTGCTGGAAGATAAACTGTAGTCTAGTTCTTCAGCTGAGATCCTGAGACTTTGATTCTGAACCTGGTCTAGCCCAATAACTTTTGTCCTACTGATGTTGAGCACCTTCAACCTCAATTTCAATAGGAGGCATATCAATATACGGGTTGGGTGGTAGATCAGGAAAAGATGAAGGTTCTGCATCTTCCCGGGTAAAGACAATTTGAAATTGATTTGCAAGAGCTTCTCCTTTCTCCTGGTCCTCAATGATCACCTTAAACATCCGGACACATTGTTATCTGTCCGTCTGGATTTCACATATCTCCAAAAATCCTTAGGACGCTCTCCTTCAAGAATTGAAGAAACACGTTGTCCATGAGCACTCCAAGCGGGACAGTCGACTTGCTTTTGCACTCTGGTGAATTTGTCCCAATCCAGTCTTGTACGGCTTTCCTCGGCACAGCTGTAAAATTTCTCTTTCTTACTGCAGAGATGTTTTAGTTTCGCTGAAAACCAAGGAGGACGCATCCAGCCCTTAATGAGTTTATGACAAACATGATTTGTAACAATATCATTTAGTGAATCTCTCAGCCATACCCAGTTGTCTTCAACAAATCTTTTGTCTGGTTGTAAGTTAAAGAAGTCTTTTCCAAGTTGTTTTGGTAAGTCTTTGATTTCCTCACCGTTCACCATTCTCCAAAGGGGAATTTTACCAGGCAGTTTAGGAGGAACTTTAGTCTTTGGGTGCAGCTTTGCTTGAATAAGAAAATGATCACCAGTTCCAGCACTGGGTGAAACCTCCAATATTAAATCTGGATGCGAAGTCGGCAATAAATCTAAATTGTTTTCGGTGCCTCTTGTATCATCACGTCTGGTAGGAAAAGTGACTTTCTGAGACAGGTGATTGTTCCGAATCAGGGCTTCCTGAAGAGCGCCTTTTGATTCACTTTGTGTGCCGTCAGTCCAATCTACACCTGGGACATTAAAATCACTCCCCAGGATGATAAACTGAGAGCGCGACGATGCGTTTATTTTGAAAAAGTTTGATTCAAGCTCTAAGAGAGGCCCGGACTTTGCATCAGGTGGACGATAAAAGCTCCCGATCTGTACCGTCTGTCCCTGAAGTGTAGCTTGACACCAGATTTGCTCAGAATCGCTGCCTAAGTCAGTTCTTTCAAAACAAGGAATAGTATTGTTCACACCAATAAAAATACAGCCTCCTCGAGAGCTTCTGTCCTTTCTAAAAACGTGGAGATGGGGAGGGAATATTTCAGCAGATTATTAAATCTCAATTATGAGGGATCAAACCAAGATTCAGTCCCAATTAGAATGTCAGGATTTTCAGTTTCAATAAATGAATTAATTACATCCGATTTTCCTTTTATACTGCGGCAATTAATGATAGCAATTTTAATCCCATTACTTTCACTAGTATCCTTGCGAGCACTGTCTTGTAGTAGTACTTCGTGTTTTATTGTGAGCATTGCATGCATTTCTTTGTCCATCAACATATTGACAGTTAATGTTCCCGAACTCTTTTAAAGCCTCACGTTGGAAGTTTTAGATCATCTCCACTCCCCGTCTAAACACTACTTCCTCATGGGAGAGGAAGGTGTCGACCCACTCGCTTCGTCCTTCCATATCTCCAACACCAACCCCCAGCCCTGCCCCACCAACCCCCTCTTCACCCACCTTCCATCCGTGGTCGGGTCGGGTCCGGTCCGGTCGGCGCCTGAAGTTCGAAGCAGGAATGTAACAGCGTTTTATTGCGGTAGAATCAGAAACGGGTTTAATATGACTGATTGTGAGATAGAGTCCCGGAGAGAGGCCGACTCTCTGGCCAGGACTTAACCTCCGCTGTCTGACGTCACAGAAAGATATGTCACCACACCTCAACATCTCGTCACTCCCTTATTATACTCGCCAGCAACACCCCCCCCCCCCCATCTCTTTCCAGCACGGGCGGGGCATTTTATCCTTTCTTCCCTCTTCCATCGGTCAGAAAATAGAAAAGCATGTTCCACCAGGCTCAAGGACAGCTCCCGTCTCTCGAGATTGAAAGATAGATTCTTAACCCCACGATCTACTTCGTAATGTACTTACTTTCTGCCTGCACTGTACTTTCTCTCCAACTGTAACACTGTATTCTGCATTCCAGGTACTGATGTGCTGAAGTGATCTGTATTGCTGGCACACAAAACAACACATTTCACAGTCCCTTTGTACATGTGATAACAATAAACCAATTTCCTGATATACTATCAAAGAACCAGTTCAATAATAGTCTCTTACACATCAGGGAACCCTGTTAATGAGATAATCTCTCCCCTATGATAGACCCCTGTAAAGAGAGATTCTCTTCCCCCAAGCCATCAGACTCCTCAATACTCAGCATCTAGACTGACATTGTAATTTGTCCTCTACTGTGCCTATTGTCTTGTTTATTAATTATTGTACTGCCCTGAATTGTTTTGTGTGCTTTATGTAGTCCTGTGCAGGTCTGTAGTCTAGTGTAGCCTTGTGCTGTCTCACATAGTCTAGTGTAGTTTTGTGTTGTTTCATGTAGCACCAGGGTCCTGGAGGAACGTTGTTTCATTTTTACTGTGTACTATATCAGCAGTTTATGGTCGAAATGACAATAAAAGCAACGTGAACTTGAACTTGAACTCTCCCCTAAATTCATGTTGTATTAGACTAATGTTGTTCAAGTGCATTGTCATTTTAACATACACGTGTATTGAGTCAATACAGCTCGGTACAGCTCCCAGTATCAGGGATGTCTCAATAGGGTCTACAGGATTAAGATCATAAGACATAGGAGCAGAATTAGGCCATTTGGTCCATCGAGTCTGCTCTGCTATCCCAGATCCCACTCAACCCCATACACCTGCCTTCTCGCCATATCCTTCGTTGTCCTGACCGATCAGGAAACTATCAACTACCGCCTTAAATATAAGCACAGACTTGGTCTCCTACACAGTCTGTGGCAGAGCATTCCACAGATTTACTACTCTCTGGCTCAAAAAATACTCCTTATCTCTGCTTTAAAGGGGCACCCCTCAATGTTGAGGCCGTGCCCTCTAGTTCTGGATACCCCCACCATAGGAAATATCTTGTCCACATCCAGCCAATCCAGTTCTTTCAATATTCAGTAGGTTCAGTGAGATCCACCCACATTCTTCTAAATTCCATTGAGTACAGTCCCAAAGCTGCCAACTTTGCCTCAAAGCTCTCAGTTCCATTATCTAAATCATTGACACACAATGTGAAAAGTAGCAGTCCCAATACTGACCCCTGAACAACACCACTAGTCACCAGCAGCCAATTGGAAAAGGCCCCCTTTTATTCCCACTTGCTGCATCCTACTTGTCAGCCATTCCACTCTCCAGCCAATATCTCTCCTGTAATGCCATAGGATGATTTTATCTTGTTAAGCAGCCTCATGTGTAGCACCTTATCAAATATTCTCTGAAAACCCAAGTAAATGACATCCACTGCCTTTCCTTTGTCCACCCTGCTTGTTACTTCTTCAAAGATCTCCAACAGATTTGTCAGGCAAGATTTCTTTTGGCAGAAGCCATGCTGACTTTGATTTATTTTATGATTAGTTTCCAGTACCATAAAACCTCGTCCTTAATAATAGATGCCAACACTTTCCCAACCACTGAAGTTAGGCTAGCTGGCTTATAATGTCCTTTCTTTTGCCTTCCTCCCTTCTTAAACACTTGCAATTTTCTTGTTCTCCAGGACCATACCAGAATCAAGTGATTCTTGTAAGTTCACGATCAATGCATCCATTATCTCTTCAGCAATCCCTGTCAGAACTCTGGGATGTAATCCTTCTGGACCAAGTGACTTATCCATCCTAAGACCTTTGAGTTTACCTAGCATTTTCTCTTTTGTAATAGCAATGGCACTCACTCCTGTTTTCTGACATTCACTGACCTCTGGCACACTGCTAGTGTCTTCCACAATAAAGACTGATGCAAAGTACCTGTTAAGTTCATCTGTCATTTCTTTGTCCACCATTACTACCTCATCAGCATCATTTTCCAGTGATCCAATATCAACTCTCACCTCCCTTTTACTCTTTATATAACTGAAAACACTTTGGGTATCCTGCTTTTTATTATTGGCTAATCTGCCCTCATATTTCATCATTTCCCTTCTTATAGCTTTATTAATTGCCTTTTGTTGGGTTTAAAAATAAATCCCAATTATCCAACTTTCCACTCACTTTTGCTACCTTATATGCCCTTTTGTTAGCTTTTATGCAGTCCCTAACTTCCTTTGTCAGCCATGGTTGCGTACCCCTGCCAAATGAGTACAACTTCTTCTATGGGACATATCTATCCTGTGCCTTGTGAATTATTTCCAGAAACTTCAGCCACCTCTGCTCTGCTTTCATCCCTGCCAGTATATTCCTGTAATCCACCTGGGCAAGCTCCTCTCTCCTGCCTCTGTAATTCCCTTTATTCTATTGCGATACTAATACATATCACTTATGCTTCTCCCTCTCAAACTGCAGTATGAATTCGATCACTGCCTCTTAAGGGTTCCTTTACGTTAAGTTCCCTAATAAGATCTGGGTTATTGCACAACACCCAATCTAAGATAGCCTTTCCCAACTAGGCTCAAGCACAAGCTGCTCTAAAACATCATCTTGTAGGCATTCAACAAATTCCCTCTCTTGTGATCTGACACCAGCCTGATTTTCCCAATCCCCATATTGAAGTCCCCATAACAATTGTGTCATTGCCCTTGTTCCATCCCTTTACAAACTCCCTTTGCAATCTCAATCTCACATCTTGGCTACTATTTGGAGGCCTATATGTGATTCCCATAATGAGATTTTACCCTTGCAACTTCTTAACTCCATCTGCAAGGATTCGACATTCTCTGACCCTATGTCACCTTTCTCTGAAGGTGTAATTCTTTTTTTTGTAATCTATTTTTTTATTGAAGTTCATCATCAAACAAACATTTCCATAAGATATAGTTCAGACATTGTACATATATATTACATAATCATATATATCACAAATCTCCACAAAGTATTTATCTGAGGTATACACTTATAGAAAAGAATGGAAAGAAAAAACAAGCAAAAGGAAAGAACTATGTACAAGTAGGGAGTGATCTTTTTTTTACAACAGATTCATTGATTTGTGAGAATAAAATCAGGCCTATGAGGCATTATGTAGTTAAACCATTTTTCCCAGTATGAATCAAATTGTTACAGCTTATGATTAACAGATGCTGTTACCTTCTCCATTTTGTAAATGTCCATTGTAATTTCCATCCATGTATATAAAGTTGGGCTCTCCTGTGATAACCATTTCCTAGTAAGAGTCCTTTTACCAGCCACCAACAGTATATTCATTAAATATTTATCTCTTTTCAACCATTCTTGAGGTATATATTCAAAATATATGGTCTTACTCTCCAAGGGTATTTCACATTTAAGATGTCTTGTAGGGCATTGTGTATCCCCCTCCAATAGTTTTTGATAACAGGGCAGTCCCAAAAAATATGATAATGATTTGCATTTTGATTTTCACAAATTCTCCAGCAAACAGGGAGGTTAGTATCATAATGGGATTTCTGAGAGGGTGTAATAAAATATCTTATCAAGTTTTTCCATCCAAACTCCCTCCATTTCTGTGAACTGGTTCACTTCCATTGAATTCTCCATATTGTTGCCCATTCTTCCTCAGATATAATTATCCCACCTTCCTTCTCCCATTTTGTTTTAATGTATGAAGTCGAATGTGTTTGAAGATTTGACAACCCCTTATACATGCTTGAAATGATTCTACTACCATTATCTGAATTATATGCTTTTCTAAAGAGCTCTATCAAGCATGTACTTGCCTTGGTTACATTTTTAAGCATCTTTTTAACATATTGTCGCATCTGTAAATACGGATAAAAATCTTGTTTTTCTAATAAGTGTTTCTCTTTAAGCATTTCAAAACTGAATAGTGTTCCTTCTTTCATTCTGTTGCAGAGAACTGTTATTCCTTTAGCTGTCCAGTCCTTAAATCTAGCATCCAATTTATTTGGTGTAAAATCCAAGTCCTATGTGCACCACTTAAGAATTGCAATATCTTCCTCTAGATTATATTCTTTTATAGTAGTTTTCCATATTTTAAGAGTCAATTTCACCCATGGGTTATCAATAGTATTTATGTACCTTTGCAGGTTGTTATCAGCCAAAATTGCTTGTATGGGGATGGGAAGTACCTGCTCCTCAATGTTTTTCCATTGAGTGTCATATGAAGGGTTGCACCAACATATCACAGCTCTCAACTGTGCTGCAAAATAATAATCTCTAAGAGAAGGTGGGCCCCATCCCCCCTTTTCCTTTGCTAATTGCAAAGATTTGAGATGAACTCTAGGCCTTTTACCTGCCAAATATACCTTGATATCATCTTGTTCCATTCATTGAATTGATTTTGATTAATCTCTGTTGGTAGGGTCTGAAAGAAATATAACAGTCTGGGCAGTATATTCATTTTAATAGACTCAATCCTTGAACTGAGACTGAAAAAAGGAATCAGGTTCCATCTTGTCACATCTTCCTTAATTTTTTTATATAAAGGCTGATAATTACATTCTGATAATTTTGCCAAATCTTTTGGCATAATGATGCCCAAATATTTGAAACACTCTCTGTGCCATGCCCAGGGGTATCAACTTTCAATTTCTCTTGGTGGGCTATAGTAATATGAAAGTAATTAGGTTTTATCTATGTTGATCTTGTATCCTAATAATTGACCATATTGTTCAAAGGATTGCATCAATTTAGCTAAAGAGTATGTTGGTTGCCCAAGATAGATCAAAATGTCAGCCACATAACAAGCCAATTTATGCTCTGTCCCTTTAATAGTAATTCCCCTGATATCTTCATTTTGTCTGATGTATTGAGCTGATGGCTCCAGATATAACGCGAAGAGTAGTGGTGACCATGCACAACCCTGTCTCATGCCCCTTTCTAGGGTAAGACTATTTGATAAATATCCATTGATTTTAATCCTAACAGTACGATTGTCATATAGTGTCTGTATAGTTTTAATAATTGTGTCTTGGAAACCAAATCTATGTAAAACTCTGTAAAGAAAATTCCAATTAACCGAATCAAATGCTTTTTCAGTGTCCACACTTATCACTATTGCTTCGATTTTATTTTTTTGTATATGATCCATAATGTGAAGTGTTCTTCATACATTGTCTTGTGTTTGGCGTTGTTGTATAAAACCTGTCTGATCGTTACGTATCAGTATGGGTAGAAACTCCTCTAATCGTTTGGCCATGATGGAGGTAAATAATCTATAATCTACATTAAGAACGGATATTGGTCTAAATGACCCGCATTCCATTTTATCCTTGCTTTCTTTCGGTATAGCTGAGATTATCGCTTTCTTCCAACTGGGTGGCATTTGTGCCTTTTTTAGAGCCCAGTTCAGTGTGGGGAGTAAAACAGGAATTAACTCATTTTTAAATTCTTTGTACCATTCTGCCATATCCCCATCTGATCCTGGTGACTTGCTTAATTTAAGCCTACTAATTGCAGCTTTTAATTCAACTTCAGTTATGTCAGCAGTCATCGTTCTATTTTGTTCTTCGCTTAAAGTGGGTAACTCTAGAGAATTCAAGAAGGTGTCAATTTGGGTTATGCTTCCCCCGGAACTTTGGAATATAGAGTTTTGTAAAACACTTCAAAAGCTTCTTGAATTTCACTTAGCTTATTTTTTATCATTTTTGTTCTTGGATCCCTAATTCTATGCATTGTATTTTCTGCTGTTTTTTTTTTCAGTTTCCACACCAATATTTTCATAGATTTCGATCCACTTTCATAATGTCTCTGTTTCAGAAACATTAAGTTTTTCTTGATTTCTTGCGTAGCCAAACTATTTACTTCATTCCTAAATCTTTTTATTTCCCCTAATGTATCCTGTGCCAAATTCAATTTGTGTTTTTCTCTAGTTCTTTCAGCCAGTTGCTACATGGAAACCAGGCGTGAACTCCAGAAAGCCATTAAGGGCGCCAGGAGGCAATATCGAGCCAAGTTGGAAGCCCAGGCTAACCAGAGGGATACCAGTGGACTATGGCAGGGTCTAAATGAGATCACTGGGTGCAAAGAAAAGGCTGGGAATATCATTAACTGTAGCGCTTCTCTTCCTGACGAACTTAACATATTCTACACAAGATTCGAACAGAAGAGGAGCGTCCCGCCCCCTCTGGATGAACCGGACCTGATAGATAGATAGATAGATAGATAGATACTTTATTCATCCCCATGGGGAAATTCAACATTTTTTCCAATATCCCATACACTTGTTTTAACAAAACTAATTACATAAAATTACTCAGTAAAAATATGATATGCATCTAAATCACTCTCTCAAAAAGCATTAATAATAGCTTTTAAAAAGTTCTTAAGTAGTTTACTTAGATACATTAAATACAATCAACCCCGGCACTTTTACATATCTTACTCCTGGCGGTTGAATTGTAAAGCCTAATGGCATTGGGGAGTATTGACCTCTTCATCCTGTCTGAGGAGCATTGCATCGATAGCAACCTGTCGCTGAAACTGCTTCTCTGTCTCTGGATGGTGCTATGTAGAGGATGTTCAGGGTTTTCCATAATTGACCATAGCCTACTCAGCGCCCTTCGCTCAGCTACCGATGTTATACTCTCCAGTACTTTGCCCACGACAGAGCCCGCCTTCCTTACCAGCTTATTAAGACGTGAGGCGTCCCTCTTCTTAATGCTGCCTCCCCAACACGCCACCACAAAGAAGAGGGCGCTCTCCACAACTGACCTATAGAACATCTTCAGCATCTCACTATAGACATTGAATGACGCCAACCTTCTAAGGAAGTACAGTCGATTCTGTGCCTTCCTGCACAAGGCATCTGTGTTGGCAGTCCAGTCTAGCTTCTCATCTAACTGTACTCCCAGATACTTGTAGGTCTTAACCTGCTCCACACATTCTCCATTAATGATCACAGGCTCCATATGAGGCCTAGGTCTCCTAAAGTCCACCACCATCTCCTTGGTCTTGGTGATATTGAGACGCAGGTAGTTTGAGTTGCACCATATCACAAAGTCCTGTATCAGTTTCCTATACTCCTATAAATCCATGGAAGGCTACGGGCCCAGATGGCGTCCCAGGACAGGTTCTCCGGGCCTGTGCAAGCAAGCTAGCTGGAGTGTTTGCTGACATCTTCAACTGCTCCCTGCTTCAGTCTAAGATCCCCTTATGTTTTAAGAAGGCAACGATAATCCCGGTGCCGAAGAAAAGCAAGGTGGCATGCCTGAATGACTACCGACCTGTGGCTCTAACGTCAATTGCTATGAAGTGTTTCGAGCGATTGGTTAAGGCACATAACGTACTGGTCAACCTCGACGCTTTGCAATTCGCCTACCGGAGCAACAGGTCAACGGCAGATGCCATCTCTCTGGCACTACATTCCTCCTTAGAACACCTGGAGAATAAAGACGCATATGTAAGGCTCCTTTTCATCGACTACAGCTCTGCCTTTAATACCATCATTCCAAATGAACGGATTCCTAAGCTCCAGAACCTGGGTCTTAGCACTCAGATCTGCAGCTGGATCTTCAACATCCTCACAGACAGGACCCAGTCTGTAAAAATAGGGGACAAGCTCTCTTCTACAATCATTCTGAGCACTAGTGCCCCACAAGGCTGTGTACTCAGCCCCCTGCTGTACTCACTGTACACCCATGATTGTGTAGCCAAGTTTCCATCAAACTCAAAAAATGAGTTTGCTGATGACACCACAATTGTAGGCCGTATCTTGGGAAATGATGAGTCTGAGTACAGAGAGGAAATTAAGAACCTGGTGGCATGGTGCGAAGACAATAACCTATCCTTCAAAGTCAGCAAGACGAAGGAATTGGTTGTTGACTTCAGAAGGAGTAGCGGACTGCACGACCCCATCTACATCGGTGGTGCACAGGTGGAGCAGGTCAAAAGCTTTAAGTTCCTCGGGGTGAATATCACAAATGAACTGACTTGGCCTAACCAAGCAGAGTCCACTGCCAAGAAGGTCCACCAGCACCTTTACTTCTTGAGAAAGCTGTAGAAATTTGGCCTGTCCCCTAAAACCCTCACTAATTTTTATAGGTGCACTGTAGAAAGAAAGCATTCTTCTAGAGTGCACCACAACCTGGTATGGAAGTTGTCCTGTCCAAGACTGGAAGAAGCTGCAGAAGATCGTGAACATAGCCCACCACGTCACACAAACCAATCTTCCGTCCTTGGACTCACTTTACACGCACGCTGTCAGAGCAGTGCTGCCAGGATAATCAAGGGCACGACCCACCCAGCCAACACAATTTTTGTCCCTCTTCCCTCTGGAAGAAGGTTCAGGAGCATGAAGATTCGTACGGCCAGATTCGGGAACAGCTTCTTTCCAATGTGATAAGACTGCTGAACAGATCCTGACCCAGATCTGGGCCGTACCTTCCAAATATCTGGACCTGACTTGCACTACCTTACTTTCCCTTTTCTATTTTCTAATTATGATTTATAATTTAAATTTTTATTATATTTATTTCAATTTGTACTTCAGGGAGCACGAAGCGCAGAAACAACTATCACTCTGATGATTGTACGCTCTAGTATCAATTGTTTGGTGACAATAAAGTAAAGTAAATTGCTACTGCAGGGTAAAAGAGATATTCTGAGATGCGCAGGACAGGAGAAAAGACAGCACAAAGGAGGTAAGGTTTCTGATACCTTACGAGGAAATGATAAATAATATCATAGACAGGCTAGCGAAAACATCCCCCCCAAAAAAATAAGGAACTTGTGTGCTCTGTGTATGCTCCACGGCTACTTTACTATGTGCATGGTACATTGTTATGGTTAAATGGGCATCGAATCCCAAGTTTCTCATGGTTCCTAAGGGGAATACATCGTTGGAATAATACAGCAGCTTTGGAATAAGATTGTTGCCGTACACCAAGTTCACAATATCAGGTGATAAAAGAATTGACATGGATTGCAGTGCATGATGCTCCAAACCACACAGTAATAATTGCTGGGAAACGCAGAGCGGTGAGAGCTCACTTGTGTCATCAACAAGGAGTCCACTGGACTTGTCAAGAGGAGGAATGAACATAGTAGAATCCAGTTGTCGATTTACCAATTACAATGACTGTTTTCTCACAGTTGATGTTAACACTAATGATTCTTTCATGGTGTTGTATTAGCCCAGGGAAAATAGTAATGTAACAACATTGCCTACGTCCTACACCAGAGGCGGACTGAGGCTGTAGCAGACCAGGCTATAACTTGATGATCGAAGGACTTGCACACCAATTTCAATCAGACAGAGGAAACTGGCAGTTCCACCGATAGGAACACCTCAGGTACTTGACTTAATGATTGGAAGGAGTGAAAATGTTGATCCATTGGTGCAACCTTCACCCAGCTGTCGTGCTGCTGTTTGTTTTTGCAGTTTTCGCCCTATTGTTGATCTGATGAAACTGATGTCCACCCAATAAATAGCAGCAACATCTTTGGTTCTTGCACTTGGACACAGTGACATCACTTCTTAGTATGATAAACCAAGACAATGATATTCATAAGTTGGTTTATGGGATGATGGCTTTTGGGGGAATCAAGAATGTTTTTTTGTTTAAATACAGCACGATAATAGGCTCTTCCTACTCAGAGAACCTTAAGTGACCACTTAACGTACTTTCCTATGTGGGAGGAAACCCATGCTGTCACAGGGAGACATGTAAACTCCTTACAGAGAGTGGTGGAATTGAACCCGGGTTGCTGGGACTGCAATGGCATAAGACGAACTACTATGCTATGGTGTTGTCCTTTGAAACCTTTCTCAATCTGCTGCAAGGACCAATTCAACAGGCGATCATTATGAGGCAGAGTGGATCTCTCTGAATGAAGATAAGACAGAAATATTGTCTCCACATCCTGCAGCACACTACACCACTCCACCAAATGCAAATAATCCCTGGCAGAGCAGAGAAAACAATGTTGGAGATGAGGTGAAAACACCTCCTGAAGTGGCAGAAGACCAATTGGAGAAAGACTTGACATTTAAATATATTGCCACAGTGCAGAATTCTGGCAAATGGGAGCAGCAGGAGACCAGTCTGCCCAGGAACAGTAGACAATTTTATTTTTAGTTCTTTTGCAGTTCTTTTTTCTTTTGGAATAGGATCCCCTCAGGTAGGTTGATTAGTCGAATATTGCTTAATCTGATGATTAATGATATTTTTGGTGTTGGTGTTGGTGTTGGTGTTGGCTTTGATTTAGCTTTATATGCTGATGATGGGATGCTGTGGGAAAGGGGTCGAAATACTGCCTATGTGGTAAGGTTTGTGCAAATAATGTTATCAGCAGTGTTTGAATGGTCTTTGGATGGGTTTAAAATTTTCTGTTTCGAAGTCAAAATATATGTTTTTTTTCTTAAAGTATGTGTATTATATTCTCCTTACTCTGCATGGGTGTTTGCTGTCTAGGGTTCCTGTATTTAAATATTTGTGGCTATGCCTGGATGTGAGATGACTTGGAGAACACATATAAAGTATTTTTTGATGATAAATGTACACAGGTCATTATGCTCTATGTGACTGGCTATGACTGGGATGCTTCTAGGGGTGTTTGGTTGATAATTTATCATGCTTTAATATGCTCTTGTTTGGATTATGGTTGTATGATTTGTAGGGAGGCAGCTTGTTCAGTTTTATATTGTATGTTCTACAGACCAGTGCACTTAGAATCTGTAGAGGAGTGTTCCAGATCGCAGCTAGAGATGTATTGGAGGATTAACTAGGTGGGGTGTCTCTTGACCGGTGGAGAGAAAATTTGAGCCTTGCATAACGGACTTCCTAAGTTGGGGAGAGGGGTGTCCCATTTTGATGTATTCTGTTTTAATGGATTGTGGGGAATATACTAGCAGAGTTAGTAAATGTTTTGGGCAGATAATTAGGGAATACATGCCAGAGTACAGTCTTAGGTATTTGAGGATTATCTCAACTGTGACCTGGCCAGGAGTTCCACTGTGGAAATACATTTAATGTTACTGGCAGATAGACTGGGTCCTGTGGGAGATGAGAGAGTGTCTAGTCAGTTACAACAATAGTGTATTTCCTTTTTACCTATCTTTATAGATGGCTCTAAAAATCCAGTTAGTAATTGGTTGGGCTTCAAGATATTTATCCTCTAGTTTAATGCTGAGGAGGGGAAAAAGCTGGCAGGTGGATTGTCTGTCCATACAGCAGAATTTATAGCCATTATTATTAGCCTAAAATGGGTTGAACAAATTAAGCCAAATAGAATTATGTTATGCTCAGACTCTGCCTCATTACCGCAGAATTTGGAACCGAAGTGTTCAAGGAAACCTGATCTGTTGATG
This sequence comes from Hemitrygon akajei, assembly GCF_048418815.1. Lineage (NCBI taxonomy): Eukaryota > Metazoa > Chordata > Chondrichthyes > Myliobatiformes > Dasyatidae > Hemitrygon > Hemitrygon akajei. The sequence goes on along the minus strand of NC_133124.1, from coordinate 160,228,863 downwards.
GAAGAGTATTATCTATGTTCTGGAGAGTGTGCGAATAATAGTATAGTTTTATTAGGTACCTGCACATGTGGGTGTATTGGGTAATGAAAGGGCAGATGTCATAGCAAAACATGCACTTATTAAGTCTGAAATAGCTATTATTGTTAATATGGGGAAAGTATGCAGCCAAATCTTGTATTAGGTTGTCTGGGAAATGATCATGGTGCCTCAGATATTTGTTGGAACCTAGACAATTTAGACAATTATAGGGTAGATTTGGGGCACCTAGTTTGCAGGATATTCTGGCATCTGAGGCAGGGGCAATTAAGTCGTGTAGGGCCATGGTGAACATTTTAATTAAAACATAATTGGGAGGTAGGATTTGATCCTTGTCATTACACCCTGCTTCTTCATTCTCCATTACAGTAGGTGGCAGTAATGCACCTTCCCAATAGGTATGATTTGCCATTAGCACAAAAGATGACCCTTCACATTCAGGCCGTCTCTAGACTCTGTCTGGAATCTGATATAAGAAAGGATCAGGTTGATACTGAGAAGGATTATGATATGCTTTGGAAGGAGAGACTGTTGATGACTGTGAAGTCTTAGGATTGGTGGACAAATATATTGTAATGTTCTCGTGCAGTGCGTTGAAACTCTGACTAAACACCAAGTTAAACGGGAGCCAATGAAGACAGAGTCGCAGTAAGATTAACCGTTTACTGTTCACTCTTCCACATGAACGTATGGTGAAAACTGTTGATAAAATAATACAAAGTATATACAGTATCTGTTTCCTTCTTGGCGTCACATTTGCATCATAAGTACTTGTAAAAGTATAACTATAATGAACTGTATAACGTTAAAGTCTCATTAGAGTACACCATACAGGCAGAATCTGCTGAAGCCATCAACAGTTTTAGGTAGACTCCAACACAATCTTTCCAGTAATGCTTTCAATGGTACAAGAAAACAAACCTCATCAACCGTCATTTCTTTTAACAGAATTAGCATTAACATTTTTACTTCAACATATCGGCTGTCATATGAACTTACGGCGTTGCTTCTATGATGTTTCTTTGTGGGTAGAAATGGAGCTTTTCACGTTGATCCTGCACATGCAGGGCCCCACCTTCCTGTCTCTCCGAACCAGAACTTACCCACAAGACGCAGCGAAACTGGAGGTGATGTCATCTTTTACCTTCATTAAACTGGAGGTGAATTTTACCTTCATTAAACTGTAGCATAGTTATCAACCTTTAACTTTAACAAGAAAATAGTTACAAATGAATTATTTAAAGCGGAAATGTAATAAAGTTAAATAAATGCCTGAAGGGCACAGCTATTGAATAGAATTTTTAATTATGGCTCCCTCTTATGCAAAAGCACCACTGCATTAATATCCTTAATTTTAAGTGATTGCTTGGCAAGAATATCTGCCGACTCATTACCTTTAACCACAATATCTCCTCTGTACCCTTTCAATGGTTTCCACATCCTTCCTATAGTGAGGCGACCAGATGTAAATGTAAATGTAATAGTTTTTTTAAGCTATATAATGAGTCTCAGAATAGAAAGACGTCCCTTTAGAAAAGAGTTGACAGGTAAATCTGTGCAATTCACTGCCACAGATGACTGTGAAGGCCAAGTCACTGGGTATATTTAAAGCAAACGTTGATAGGATCTTGATTAGTAAGGGTGTCAAAGGGGAGAAGGTGAGAAAGATCATGGGGTTGAGAGTGAAAATAAATCATCCATGATGGCATAGAAGAGCAGACTCGATGAGCCAAATGGCCTAATTCTGCTCCTATGTCTTATAGCCTAGTCATACCACATTTGTGAAGGTACTGAGTTTACAGTATATTGCAGATTCACTGCATCTGCAGTGGAAACACTTTGGGATGATCCAGGTAACGTTGAATTATAGTTCTTTTATTTCCAGTTCAGGGATTGCTGCTTTGCATCAGCTGCACATGCCCAAAATGACCCTATTAATCACTGTGCTCAGATATGGTCGTGGTAATGACGGCAGCAGCAGATTAGGACATGAACAATTTATCTCCCTATATTTAGTCATTTGCTTCATCTGTTGTGCTTTGTGTTTTCAGGTTTCACCATGTTAGCCACTGTTGATGTGAAACTTTGTCACACTTTGAGAATTGACATGCTCCCAATAAATAGCTGTGACTCCAGTTTCCACACTCAGACACAGCATTATCACTACCGAGATCTATCGATCAAGACCATGTTATCATCACCCTGGTTCACATTCAGAGTGACTCACACGGGAATCAGGAGTCGAAGAAACTACTTTCAAGCTGCTGAAACAACCACTGTGAGGAATCGAGCTCTCTGAGAGAAGAATCAGTGCAACCTGGTCCAAGTACGGCACCGCATTTCACTGCTCCTCCAACTTTCCTGTCATGGTCCAGATTGGGTTCCCTTTAAACTTACCTAGTTTGTGTTACAATCCGGACCGTTGACTCCTTTTTTCCCTTTCATTCCCTGTTTTCCCGTGTCCCTCGGGCTTGGTGATTAAAGGAAATTTACTCTTAGAAACGTAGAACACTACAGCACAGTACAGGCCCTTCAGCCCTCCATGTTGTGCCGATCCATATAATCCTGAAAAAAAGTACTAAACCCTCATTAACCCCTAACCCTCCATTTTTCTTTCATTCATGTGCCTGTCCAAGAGGCTCTTAAATACCCCTAATGTTTTAGCCTCCACCACCATCCCTGGCAAGTCATTCCAGGCACTCACAACCCTTTGTGTAAAAAACTTACCCCTGATGTCTCCCCTAAACTTCCCTCCCTTAATTTTGTACATATGCCCTCTGGTGTTTGCTATTGGTGCCCTGGGAAACAGGTACTGACTATCCACCCTATCTATGCCTCTCATAATCTTGTAGACCTCTATCAAGTCCCCTCTCATTCTTCTACGCTCCAAAGAGAAAAGTCCCAGCTCTGCTAACCTTGCTTCATATGACTTGTTCTCCAAACCAGGCAAAATCCTGGTAAATCTCCTCTGCACCCTCTCCATAGCTTCCACACCCTTCCTATAATGAGGTGACCAGAATTGAACACAATACTCTAAGTGCGGTCTCACCAGAGATTTGTAGAGTTGCAACAAGACCTCTCTACTCTTGAACTCAATTACCCTGTTAATGAAGCCTAGCATCCCATAGGCCTTCTTAACTACCCTATCAACCCGTGCAGTGACCTTAAAGGATGTATGGATTTGAACCCCAAGGTCCCTTTGTTCATCCACATTTTGAAGTACCTGACCATTAATCCTGTACTCAGTCTTCTGGTTTGTCCTTCCAAAATGCATCACCTCACACTTGTCCGGATTGAACTCCATCTGCCATTTTTCTGCCGAACTCTGCAGCCTGTCTATATCCTCTTGTAACCTTCAACAACCTACAGCTCCATCTACAACTCCTCCAATCTTCGTGTCATTCACAAACTTACTCACCCATCCTTCCACCTCTACATCCAGCTCATTTATAAACATAGCAGGGGTCCCAGGACAGATCCCTGCGGCACTCCACTAGTCACCGACATCCAGGCAGAATACTTTCCTTCCACAACTACCCTCTGCTTTCTTCCTTTAAGCCAATTTTTTTTATCCAAACAGCCAAGGTTCCACTGATCCCATGCCTCATGACTTTCCGGATGAGTCTCTCATGAGGAACCTTGTCAAATGCTTTGCTAATGTCCATGTAGACCACATCCACTGCCCTACCCTCATCAATTTCTTTTGTTACCTCTTCAAAAAACTCAATCAGGCTAGTGAGGCACGATCTTCCCTTCACAAAGCCATGTTGACTATTCATGAGTAGACTGTACTTCTCCAAATGCTCGTAGATCCTATCCTTAAGAATCCTTTTCAGTAGTTTGCAGACCACCGACGTAAGACTCACCGGTCTATAGTTCCCAGGTTTCTCCCTATTACCTTTTTTATCAAGGGAACTACATTTGCTGTTCTCCAGTCCTCCGGCACTACCCCTGCAACCAAAGAGGATCCAAAGATCATAGCTAATGCTCCAGTGATCTCTTCTCTCAATTCCCACAACAATCTGGGGTGTATCATATCCGGCCCTGGGGATTTATCAATCTTAATGTTTTTAAGAAGATCCAGCACTTCTTCTTCCTTAATCTCCACATTGTCCAGCACACAGGCCTGCTCTACTTTGACCTCATCCTGATCAAGATCCTTTTCACTTGTGAATACTGAAGCAAACTATTCATTTAGGACCTCCCCAACTGCCTCTGCTTCCAGGCACATGTTGCCCTCTTTAACCTTTAGCAGTCCCACCTTCATTCTCGTCATCCTCCTATTCTTCACATACGCATAGAACGCCTTGAGGTTCTCCTCAATCCTACATGCCAACGCCTTCTCATGTCCTCTTCGAGCTCTCCTAAGTCCTTTCTTTAGCTCCTTCCTGGCTACCCTATATTTCTCATGAGCCCCTCCTACTTCCTGCTTCTTATATCTAACATATGCTTCCTTTTTCCTCTTGACGAGTTGCCTCACATGTTTCGTCAGCCACGGTTCACTTTTCCTACCATTTTTTCCTTGCCTCAGTGGGACAAACCTATCCTGAACCCAGCTCAAGTGGTCCCTAAACTTCTCCCACATTACTTCTGTGCTTTTCCCTTTGAACACCTGTTTTCGATTTACTCTCGCTAGTTCCTGCCTCATCCCTTCAAAGTTAGCCCTTCCCCAGTTAAGCACTTTACAATTTTGTCTGATTTTATCCCTTTCCATAGCTATGCTGAAGCTAAGGGAGTTGTGGTTACTCTCACCAAAATGCTCTCCCACTGAGAGGTCTGCTAACTGAACAGGTCCATTACCCAGAACTGGATCCAGTATCGCCTCTCCTCTCGTCGGCTGGTCCACATACTGTGTCAGGAATCCTTCTTGAACATATCTGACAAATTCAGCCCCATCTATCCCCCTTGCACTCAGGAGGTGCCAGTCAATGTGAGGGAAGTTGAAATCACCCATAACTACTACCCTGTATTTCCTGCACCTTTCTAAAATCTGCCTGCTTATCTGCTCCTCGGTGTCCCGAGGGCTATTTGGGGGCCTATAGACTACTCCCAGCACAGTGATTGATCCCTTGCTATTTCTGACTTCCACCTAGACTGACTCCGTGGACACTCCCTCTGTAACGTCCTCGCTTTCTACAGCTGTGACACTATCCCTGACCAGCAATGCCACTCCCCACCCCTTTCTACCTCCTATCCTATTCCTTTTAAAACACCTGAATCCTGGGACCTGCATCATCCAATCCTGCCCTTCCTCCAACCAAGTTTCAGTAATGGCCACAACATTGTAGTTCCACGTACTAATCCATGCTCTAAGTTCATCCTCCTTGTTCCTAATACTCCTAGCATTGAAATAGATACTTTTCAATCTCTTTAACTGGCTACAATTATGTTCTGTCCCCTGCCTGTCCTTCCTCATCAATTCAGAACTCTCAGCATCATGCCCTTGTCCTTCTACCTTAATCCCTGCACTCACATTCTGATTCCCACCCCACTGCCAAACTAATTTAAACCCTCCCCAACAGCTCTATCAAACCTGCCCGCCAGGATATTGGTCCCCCTGGGATTCAAGTGCAACCCGTCCTTTTTGTACAGGTCACACCTGCCCCAAAAGAGGTCCCAATGATCCAGAAACCTGAATCCCTGCCCCCTGCTCCAATCCCTCAGACACGCATTTATCCTCCACCTCATTCTATTCGTATTCTCACTGTCGCGTGGCACAGGCAGTAATCCCGAGATTACTACCTTTGCGATCCTGCTTTTCAACTTCCTTCCTAACTCCCTATAATCTTCTTTCAGGACCTCTTCCCTTTTCCTACCTATGTCATCGGTACCAATATGTACCACGACCTCTGGCTGTTCTCCCTCCCACCGCAGGATATCTTGGATGCGATGAGAAACATCCCGGACCCTAGCACCTGGGAGGCAAACTACCATTTGAGTTTCTTTCCTGCATCCACAGAATCGCCTGTCTGAACCCCTGACTATCGAGTCCCCTATCACTATGGCCTTCCTCTTCCTTTCCCTACCCTTCTGAGCCACAGGGCCAGACTCTGTGCCAGAGGCACGGCCACTGTCGCTTCCCCCAGTTAGGCTGTCCTTCCCCCAACAGTACTCAAACAGGAACACTTATTGTCCAGGGGTACAGCCACAGGAGTACTCTCTAGTACCTGACTCTTCCCCTTCCCTCTCCTGACTGTGACCCATTTCTCTGTAGCCCTTGGTCCTGGAGTGACCACCTGTCTGTAACTCCTCTCTATCACCTCCTTGCTCTCCCTGACCAGACAAAGGTCATTGAGCTGCAGCTCCAGTTCCCTAACATGGTCCCTTAGGAGTTGCATCTCGATGCACCGGATGCAGATGTGGCCGTCTGGGACGCTGGGAGACTCCAGGACCTCCCACATCTGACACCGACCACAGAAAACTGGCCTCACACACCGACTTCCTCCTTTTGTAATCAACAACTGCCTCACCTCGTCCCGTTACCACCAAAGCCCTTTCACTCCGCTGCCCGCTGGATATGGCTGCCTTCTTTTTAAACTGTTCGCACTCAACTGGCTGACATCACGCGCCTGCGCAGTCTGGCCTCTCTCTTCCTCCGAGAACTCAAAATGTCTTCCCACTGGAAATCCTTAGGTGTTCTCCCACTGCTTTCTTGTTCCAAATCCGAATCTTGACAGAACAGGCAGTTTATAAGTCTCCAGCTTCATCCGTTCGGGGCGAGGTCAAGATTCAAAGTCACTGAAGCTAGTGCGAGCCAAAACCATCTAGCTGGAGCCAACTAAGTTTCATGCTGGAGCAAACCAAGTCTCCTCCCGAAGCCAGTGCCAGCAAACCGCCTTCCCTCGCCAGAGCAAGGTTAAACCGCCAGGGTGAGTCAAAGGCTCACTGCTGCTTGGAGCGAACTTGTGCCCAGTTATAGTACTGTCTATCATTGTGTGGTCTTCCTATCCACGTCCTGTGTCTAAAAGGGATCCCGGCCCTGAACCCTAGAAGGGTCCTGACCCTGTGTCAAGAAGAGTCCCAACTCCATGCTGTGTCTAAGGAGGATTCCTGGCTCAGTGTTTCATGTCCTGTGTCTGAGTCTGTTCCATGAAGAAGAAGAGTCCTGGCTCCTTGCCCTGTGTCTAAGGAGGAGTCCCAGCTCAGTGTTCTATGTCCTGTGTTTGCGTATCAAGTCCTGGCTCTGGTGTTCCGAGTATCAAGTCCACGTTCCGGGGCTCCAGTCTCAAGTCCAGGCTCTGAGGTCCATGTTCCAAGTCCAGGCTCTGAGGTCCATGTCCCAAGTCCTGGCTCTGGTGTTCCAAGTATCAAGTCCACGTTCCGGGGCTCCAGTCTCAAGTCCAGGCTCTGAGGTCCATGTTCCAAGTCCAGGCTCTGAGGTCCATGTTCCAAGTCCTGGCTCTGAGGTCCATGTCCCAAGTCCAGGCTCTGAGGTCCATGTCCCAAGTCCTGGCTCTGAGGTCCATGTTCCAAGTCCAGGCTCTGATCCCTGAACTTCTAGCCCCCAGACCCTGAGTCCCAGCCTAGTCCTGGGCCTGAGTCCTCATCCATTACTCCTATTCCCGCTTCCTCTTTGCTCTCCTTGATTTCTCTCTGTTCTATCCTTGCGTCACGGCTCTCCTTGTAAATAGTACTAAACTCTATTTAGTTAACCTTACGAAACGTGTTTGTGTCCTGCATTTGGGTCCTCCCCCAGCACCCTTGCCCCCCACATTGTGACATTTCCAGCTTTGTCCAGGCAAAGGTATTTGGAAAACATCACATGCAGATGGTGTCAACTAGTAATAAAACAATATAAATGTTCAAAAACATTGGGGATTGTTAGGAGAATAACAGAAAGAAGAACTAAAATGCATTCTTAACCCTTCAGTTTCTGTGACAGTTGACTTAACATCTGCAACTCATTGGTGCATTCTTTTGGTTTGTAAGAACGTTTGGAAATCCTTTCTAGTTTATAAATCTTTTGGAATTTGGAAATTGTTAATAAGTTGAAGCCTTTTATAAGTTAGAAATCCTCTCAGTTTTAAATATGTGCTAAGAACTATTTGTCTAAATTTAAACAAGTATAATTAAAAATAAAATTAACTGTGTTTAAGTTACTTCATTAAGCTGTAACTATCTCCTCCTTGGTAGGGCAGGGGGACCCACCACTCAAATAGTGGTTATTCACAGCTTGACCTCGCTGCAGAGACTAGACAGGGAAGTAAGCTAGTTTTTGAAGAGTAGATTGATACAGTGCAATCTCCATATATTGAAGGTGCCAAAAGGTACCTATTTCATATAGTGGTTAAAATATCCTTTTGACTTTAAAAATCTGCGGATAGTGAACCCAAAACCATCACACTGTCAAATCATAACTTGTCCCACTGAAGACGGAAACACCATCCCCAGTAGGATTCCTTCTGTGCCACATGCCATGCTGATTCACATTGGATCTGAATCCTGAAATATCCCATCCAACAGCACCATGAGACAATGTTCACTGGAAGGACCAAAGAAGTTCCAGAACATTATAAGTGTAAATAAAACGACAGCACTTTGTTTGTTTGCTGGAATAATGGTTCTTCAGTTAGGTCAGTACTATTGTTACTTTTAAACTGGATAGAATAACAAGAACTGCATACGCAGCAATTTCTCCGAATACAGGTTGAGTACCCCTTACCTGAAATGCTTGGGGCCGGAAGTGTTTTGGATTTTTTCTGGATGTTGTAACGTATATAATGAGATAGCTTGGAATGGCTATCATTTCAGAGCCTGAATTTATGTGCTACCAGTAAGCAGTTTTTGTCTTGCACTTGTTCAGCACACATATGTACTTAACTGTAAAAATTATTACATACCTTTAATATAATAAAAATATAATGTGTGTAGGGTAACAAAGGCAGCACAGGGAGAATACCTGAATCTGATGTTGAACAACAACAATCAACGGCAGGATTTCAGTCTCCAGCTATGATGTTGTGTTGTGATTAAAAGGTTACAGTACACTGTGTATATATTTTACTTTTTTTTAGGTTATATGAAAGGTATAAAAACAATCAGTATTTTCATCAATGGTGATCTTTTCAAGTCTCCCCTTGGCAGCTCATGGAGTAAGGCGCGTTTGTTGCAGCTCCATCTTTTACAACTTACTTTCCATGTTAGATTTGTTTAAAGTTTGAAGATTTGTTACTTTTGCTGAAGGATTTATGATTCAATTATGATGGCTGATACTCGATCTGGAATTGAATTAAGAGGGGTCAAAACTCTTCCTGAAGCTGAACAAACAAAGAAATCAGAGGGAGTCTCTACTTCAGAAAGAATGCTCTCTTTAATAGAAGCTATAAATGCTAATATCAGTATGGCGGACACCAAGATCGATAAACTGACGAATGCTAATGAAAAGCTTGAAAAAACTATTTTTGTTGTTCAGGAATCTTAGAAGAATCTGGAAAGTCAATATTAGATGCTTAAACTGAGCACTCATAGAATTGAAAGAGAACAGGAGTCAATGAGTGAAACTATTAAACAACAAGATTTGAAGATGTCTTCTATGGAAAAGAAAACTAATGAGGTTATCAAGAATTAAGAAGAAAACAATCGATCTGGAAAACAGAAGTCGCAGGATGAATTTACGCATACTGGGTTTGCCTGAAAATACGGAAATCAGTGAGCCATTAAATTCTTTTCGAACATGTTATATTCACTTTTTAGTGAGATTCTCGAAGCCTGTCCAATACTAGACAGAGCCCACTGAATTCGACCGTCCTAAACCTTCAGCCGAAATGAAACCTTGTCCTATATTATTATGTCTGCATTATTTTACAATCAAAGAAGCTATTCTTCGGGATGCAAGGATGTATCCCTTGCATCGGGATGTAATTGAGTGAAGATTTGTACAGTTGAAGATTTTACCCCAGAGATTTATGCTGAAAGAATTAAATATCGGGAAGTCATGGCTGAACTTTACAAGATTAACTGTCATCCCTCTCTGCGTTATCCGGCTCATTTGATAATTACTCCACCTAATTCTTGTTCAAAATGGATTGACTCCCCAGAAGACAGTTGGAAATTTATAAAGGAGTTTAAGCCCATTTCATAAGCAATTTGAATAGTTAATCCTTAGCTGGGAGCTGTTTGTAGCAGCTTCGATGAAAGTCCATTCCAAGTTTTATGAATGCCCAGACACGGACTTGGTTGATTTACTTAGATCTGTGTTGTTTGCTTTAATAGTTAATATAGTTTTGGATTTAATATATATATATTTACTTATTCTTTCTTTGATTTGTAAGTCTTTAACATTAGTTGTAGTATATTAGTTGGTTGTATTAATCTTTTTTGAATACATTGTAACGTATTTTAAATGAATCTAAGATGGCCGTTGTTAGTTCAGTGTTAACTATTGTTAGACATAACATGAAAATATTTGGAATGTGTTTATTTCTTTATATACCCTTTGTTATGTCTTTTTGGTGGTGGCAATGTATTACTTTGTAAGCAGGGGCTGCTAACTGGAGACAGGGGTCAAAGGTTAGAGTAGTATGCTGTCCGCCTATTGGATGGTTTCTGGGCTTTTCGGGGAGGAGATGGGTCTATTAGATTAGTTTTTTTTTGACAGGGCAGTCCTGAGAGGTTTTTGTTTTGTCAATTATCTTGTTTTTCTTTCTGATAGAGTCATGCTTTATTTTTCTTTGAATTTAGTTTCCACCTGCACATTAGCTTACTTTATAAATGTTTTAAATTAAACTTTAAATATGGATCTTAATAAAATTAATGCAATATCTTGGAATCTGAAAGGTATGAAACAACTTATTAAGTGCAGAAAGATTTTTAAGAAATTAAAAACACTTCATGCAGATATTATTTTTGTGCAGGAAACTCATATCGTAGGCAGCATGAAAATCATTTTTTTAAATTTTGGAAGGTTACCTTTATTCCATTCTTCATCAGTAAATAAAATAAGAGGGGTATCTATTTTTATTAATTCTAAAATCCCTTTTGTACATTTTAACACTGTTACTGATTTAATTGTAAGATATTTAATTGTTACTGGTCTGTTAGGTGGTCAAAAGGTGGCTTTGGTGTGTGTTTATGCACCTAATATAGATAGCCCTGAATTTTTTAAGAAGCTATTTTCTGTGCTGCTGAATTTAAATGAATATAAGTTGATTATGGGTGGTGACTTTATCAGCTGTCTTAATCCATCGATTGAGAGATCGTCCACCAATCCGTCACTTCCTAATAAAGCTGCAACTTGTATTAATTCTTTTTTATTAGAATACGGTCTGGTTGATATTTGGAGATTTATGTATCCTAAAGATAGGGATTTTTCTTTTTTTTCACATATATACCATAAATACTCAAGAATTTATTATTTTTTGCTGGACACGTGATTGGTGCCCTCGGTTGCTGATTGTGTGTATGATGTCATTGCATTGTCGGATCATGCACCCATGAAATTAACTTTGAAGTTCTCTGCTAATATATTGAAGATACCTCAGTGGAGATTTATTGCTACATTGCTACAAGATTCAACTTTTGTAAGTTTTATGAAAGAGCAAATTTCTCTATTTTTTGAATTAAATACAATTGAGGAAATGCCAAATTTGGTTATTTGGGACATGATAAAATATTTCCTTAGGGAACAGATAATTTCATACTCAGTAGGTTTAAGGAGGAAAACCAAGGCTGAACTTTTAGTGCTTACTAATAGGATTAAAGAAATAGACAAACTTTATTCAGTAATGCCTAGAGAAGATCTCTATAAGGAAAGGGTGGAACTCCAAACACAGCATGATTTGCTTTTGACTTTTCCCGTTGAGCAGCAACTTCATAAATTTAAAAGTCAATTTCATATACATGGGGACAGGTCAGCCAAATTATTGGCTGGTCAATTAAAAGCAATTATTGCTAGAAGACAGATCCTGAAAATACAAAGACCTGTTAGAAGCAGATGGTAGATCCTGATTAATAAGGTATTTATGGTTTTCTACTTTAACCTTTATAAATCTGAATTTTCAGACAATATTACTTTTATGAAAAGATTTCTGCAGAAGTTGAATATACCTGAAGTTTCTATATGGATACATTAGATGCCTCAAAATGAGCGTAGAAGTTGTTCAGCACACCTGGGATGGAGGCGTCACCTGCACAGTCAGGTGATGTCGTCCTGTAATTGGTGATGTCCTGAATGCCCTTCCACATGCGCCGCGTGTCACCACTGACCTGGAAGTGGCTGAGGATTTGCTGGGTGTGTGCACGCTTTGCCCCTCTGATGGCCCGGGATAGTTTGGCCCTTGCTGTTGTTAGGGCTGCCTTATTGTCTGCTCTGAAGGCAGAGTCACTGGTCCTCAACAGTACACGCACCTCCGCAGTCATCCATGGCTTCTGGTTAGTGCGGGTAGTGATGGTCTTGGACACAGTGACGTCATCAATGCACTTGCTGATGTAGCTGGTCACTGATGCTGTGTACTCCTCTAAGTTAGTAGAGTCACCATCAGTTGCAGCCTCCCTGAACATGTGCCAGTCAGTGTGCTCAAAGCAGTCTTGAAGAGCAGAGATGACTCCTGCTGACCAGGTTTTCACCTGCTTCTGAACTGGTCTGGAGCGCCTGACGAGCGGTCTGTATGCTGGGATTAGCATAACAGAGATGGGGTCTGAGTATCCGAGATGGGGGCGGGGCTCTGCCCGGTAAGTGTCGGGGATGTTTGTGTAAACAAGGTTCAACGTGTTCTCCCCCCTCATTGCAAAGTCCCCCCACTGATGGAATTTGGGGAGCACTGAGTTAAGGTTCACATGATTAAAATCTCCGGCAACAATAAACAGACCATCAGGGTGTGCGTTCTGCAGCTCGCTAATAGCCTCGTACAGTTCACAGAGCGCCTCCTTAGCATTAGCGCTGAAGGGAATGCAGACATCATCTATGAGGACAGTAGTGAATTCCCGTGGCAAATAAAATGGTCTACATCTAACAGTCATAAACTCCACTAGGGATGAGCAGTATCTGCAAACCAGCACAGAGTTCTTACACCATTCCGTGTTGATGTAAGTACACAAGTCACCACCACGAGTCTTACTGGAGAGCTGCATCCCTGTCCCCTCGAAACAAGTCAAACCCGTCCAGCTGAACGGCAGCGTCCGGAATTCCATCAGTGAGCCACGTCTCTGTGAAAACATACGCACAGCAGACTCTGAACTCCCGCCGAGTATTTCATTGCAATCAGATGTAGTCTAATTTATTGTCCGGGGAGCGGACATTGGAGAGCAGAATGGATGGGAGAGCGGGCCGGCTAGGGTTTGCTTTTAGCCTGGCACGGACCCCTGCCCGCTTGCCTCGCTTCAGCTTCCTCGCACATCGCTTACGACGTCCCCACCCCCAGCCACTAGCATCAGGTGACTCCAAGGACTGTAGGCCCGATCCCCTCAGCAAGCCAAGATCGTGTAATTTAACCAGCAGATCTTCATGAAGGTTTGTTTTGGGCAATCTCTGTATTGTAGCAGTATCTGGTGATGGTAGATAGTCGCTCTGTTATCCTGATCAAAATCGCCCTGATCAAAAATTGTGTCTCAAAATTAAATTAGAAACACCAGGTCTGAGAGGCCACTGCTGCCTGCTGGGTAACACTTCATCTACTGAGGACTCATACTGTATCTGGTGCTCCCTCTCTTTCCAAAGACTCGTGGACAAGATTTGAGATGTCACTGACCCTGGCACCTGAGAGGCATTATGTGTCCTGTTCACCTTCACAGAATCTCCTATCTGTTCCTCTCATTATTGAGTTCCCTATCATTACCGCTCCCTTCTTCTCTTTCCTTCCCTCCTGCACCACGGTGCATGTAACCCAGTTGCCTTGGCATTCTCCGGGGAATTCATCCCCCAGAAAAGTATCGAAAGCAGTGTACTTGTTTTTGAGGGAATGGCCACAGGGGTGCTCTGCTCTAACTGCCTATTTCCATTTCACCCAGCTACTCACCTCCTGCAAATTCGGGGTGACTACTTGGATTTGTCAGTGGAAGGTCATGTTTGACAAATCTTATTGAATTTTTTGAAGAGGCTACGAGGAAAGTTGACGAGGGTAAAGCAGTGGATGTTGTCTATATCGACTTCAGTAAAGCCTTTGACAAGGTTCCACACGGGAGGTTAGTTAGGAAGGTTCAGTCGTTAGGCAGTTGATACAAAGATAGGTGGCATTGTGGATAATGAAGTAGGTTTTCAAAGTTTGCGGAGAGATTTAGGCCAGTTAGAAGAGTGGGCTGAGCGATTGCAGATGGAGTTTAATGCTGATAAGTGTGAGGTGCTACATTTTGGCAGGAATAATCCAAATAGGACATACATGGTAAATGGTAGGGCATTGAAGAATGCAGTAGAACAGAGTGATCTAGGAATAATGGTGCATAGTTCCCTGAAGGTGGAATCTCATGTGGATAGGGTGGTGAAGAAAGCTTTTGGTATGCTGGCCTTTATAAATCAGAGCATTGAGTATAGGAGTTGAGATGTAATATTAAAATTGTACAAGGCATTGGTAAGGCCGAATTTGGAGTATTGTGTACAGTTCTGGTCACCAAATAGAGAGATTACAGAGAAGATTTACTAGAATGTTACCTGGGTTTCAGCACCCAAGTTACAGGGAAAGGTTGAACAAATTAGGTCTTTATTCTTTGGAGCGTGGAAGGTTGAGGGGGGACTTGATAGAGGTATTTAAAATTATGAGGGGGATAGATAGAATTGACGTGGATAGGCTTTTTCCATTGAAAGTAGGGGAGATTCAAACAAGAGGACATGAGTTGAGACTTAGGGGACAAAAGTTTAAGGGTAACATGAGGGGGAATTTCTTTAATCACAGAGTGGTAGCTGTGTGGAACGAGCTTCCAGTAGAAGTGGTAGAGGCAGGTTCGGTGTTGTCATTTAAAGTAAAATTGGATAGGTATATGGACAGGAAAGGAATGGAAGGTTATGGGCTGAGTGCGGCTCAGTGGGATTAGGTGAGAGTAAGCTTTCAGCATGGACTAGAAGGGCCGAGATGGCCTGTTTCTGTGCTGTAATTGTTATATGGTTATATACTTTCCTGTAATCTGATCGATTATCTCCTACACTCCCGTACAAGCCGAAGGTCATCCAGCTGCTGCTCCAGATCCCTAACATGGTCTCCAAGGAGCTGCAGCTGGATGCTCTTCATGCAGATGTATTTCCCAGGAGACTCTCGGTCTTCCTGGATTCCAATACCTGGCATGAAGAACACACAACCAGGATTTACTATTCCAGGTAGAGTAAGAGAAAAATGAAAAGGAAATCTTAACAGAAGCCAATGCCTCCTCCGAGCTGAAGCCTCTTTGAGACAAAGCCTGTCACTCGCACTCTTGCCACCGGCCTACTCCTGACAATGGCCCTCTTGTACCTTTATTTAGCTTGCAGTGAGGAGGAGATGTTATTTTGAATCCTCACTGACTGTGGTTTTCCAAGGAAAAAGTCAAGGGACCATGACTGTAACAGTGAGAGATTAAAGATGTCCATGAACATTTCCGCCAATTATTTCATATGGGTTTTCAGAACCCTAGTAGTTACACCATTGGGGCCTGACGCCTTGGAAGTGTGCATCCTGCTGAAAGATGTTCTGGCGTCAGCCTCCAAGACAAGTATGACAGGGTCACCAGATACTCCAGGTGTGGCCTCACCAACTACAACATAACTTTCCACCTCCCGTAATTTCTGACCTGACTAATGGAGGCCAGGGTGCCAAATGCATTCATCACCACACCATATTCCCGTGGTTCCATTTTCTTAGTTCTGTTCTGAAGACATATCCCTGGATGGACTCTGTCTTTGCCTCTTGCTGCCTTAGTAAAGGAGCCAGCATAATCAAGCTTCTCTCAGTCCGACAGTCTCTCTCTTTCCACTCTGCCACAGGCAGGGAATGCAAAAACCATGAAGGCATGGACCACCAGTCTGAAGGGCAGCAGAGGCCTCACAGTTATAATATTAAACAGATCCCTCGTGTGATAATGTGGACTCCTGACCTCACACATTTCCTTGTTTTGATCTTGTACCTTATTGTTTCCCTGATCTGCACTTTCTCTGAAGCTGTTACACTTTATTCTGCTTTCTGTTATTGATTTCCCTTGTTCTGTCTCATGGCAGTGTGTAATGATGAGTGTGTATGAATGGTAGACAAGACATTATCACAGTATCTTGGTACATGTGACAACAATTAATCATTTCTAATTCCAATAACTTTCTAGTGTTATAGCGTCTCAGAACACTAGAGCATGAAAACAGGCACTTTGGCCATCCAGTTGATGCCGAACCATTTATCTGCATGTCCCATTGACCTGCCCCTGAACCGTAGCCCTCTATGCTCCACAATCGATCTGCATAGATTTCTCTGAAATGCTGAAATCAAACTCTTATCCATTAACCTGCACCTTCCACACCCTCATGACCCTCCAAGTTTCCAACATATACCCCTTAAACTTTTCACCTTTCACCTTCAGACTCAGTGATTACATAAAGGTATTGGGAGCTTCATGTCCAAGGATACACACTGTATCAAAATGACAGTAGTAAATGACAAGTAGAACAGAGTGATCTAGGAATAATGTTGCATAGTTCCCTGAAGGTGGAATCTCATGTGGATAGGGTGGTGAAGAAAGCTTTTGGTATGCTGGCCTTTATAAATCAGAGCATTGAGTATAGGAGTTGGGATGTAATGTTAAAATTGTACAAGGCATTGGTAAGGCCGAATTTGGAGTATTGTTTACAGTTCTGGTCACCGAATTATAGGAAAGATATCAACAAAATAGAGAGAGTACAAAGAAGATTTACTAGAATGTTACCTGGATTTCAGCACCTAAGTTACAGGGAAAGGTTGAACAAGTTAGGTCTTTATTCTTTGGAGTGTAAAAGGTTGAGGGGGGACTTGATAGAGGTATTTAAAATAATGAGGGGGATAGATGGAGTTGACATGGATAGGCTTTTTCCATTGAGAGTAGGGGAGATTCAAATGAGGACATGAGTTGAGAGTTAGGGGGCAAAAGTTTAAGGGTAACACGAGGGGGAATTTCTTTACTCAGAGAGTGGTAGCTGTGTGGAATGAGCTTCCAGTAGAAGTGGTAGAGGCAGGTTCGGTATTGTCATTTAAAGTAAAATTGGATAGGTATATGGACAGGAAAGGAATGGAGGGTTATGGGCTGAGTGCGGGTCAGTGGGACTAGGTGAGAGTAAGCGTTCGGCATGAACTAGAAGGGCCAGGATGGCCTGTTTCCATGCTGTAATTGTTATATTATTATATAGGAAGGAGGAGGGAGTCGTTGCTCCGTTGGGAAAAAATGAAATCAAAATATTAGAAAGAGTTGACATAGGATCGGAATGGTTGAGTCAATGTGGATAGAGCTGAGGAACTGCAAGGGTAAATTCTCCCTTGTGGAAGTTAGAAAAAGACCCCCAAGCAGCAGTAAGTGTATGACCTATAAATTACAATAAGAGATGGAAAATGCATGCTAAAAATGCAATGATACAACAGTTTGGGTGTCTTTAATATGCAGATAGAAAGGGAAAGTCAGGTTGGTGTTGGGTTCCAGGAAGGGGAATTTCTACAGTGCCTAAGAGATGACTTTTTCGTGCATCTCATGTTTGAGCCCACTAGAGGATTTTCCCACTGGATTGGGTATTGTGCATTGAACCAGAGTTGATCAGAGAGCTTAAGGTAGAAGAACCTTTAGGGGGAAGTGATCGTAGTCGGATCAAATTGATCCTGAAATTTGAGAAGCAGCAGCTTCAGTCAGATATATCAGTATTATAGTGGAGTAAAAGGAATCACAGAGGAATGAGAGAGGATTTGGCCAGAACTGATTGGAACAGAACCCTGCCAGGAATGACAGCAGAGCAGCAGTGGCTGTAATGTCTGGGAGCAATTTGAAAGGCACAGGATATATGCATCTGGAAAGGGAAGGAGTAGTTGAATGGAATGGTAATACAACTGTGGTGAACAAGAGAAGTGTTACGTATCCTGTAATGGATTAAAAAGGACCAGCAGAAATGGATACACCTGGAATCTGAGTCTTCCATTATAAACTCTATTTTATTTGTAACTACGTGATAAAGTAATATAAAACAAGATAAGGCAAACAGGTTAGCAGAGTATATGCATACATAATGTTCCCAAGCTTCTCCCAGCTCAAGTGATAATAAGTCACAGTCTTGCGATGGTATGGTAGGAAGTCAGTTCAGTTCTGGAATTTTAATTGAGTAGAGTTGGAGAGAGAGAGGGAGATGTTTTGTCTTGCCAGTGCCAATGCCATCGAATCTTGCACGTTGTCCTCCTGCTCCTGAAACGTAGTAAAGTCACCGACTGTGATCACACAAACAAGAATGCTGGTCTTCAAGGTAAGCTATCAACCCAGGCAAGGGTTAAACACGCTGATAGCTCCCCACTGGTCACTCCTTTATCTACAATGTCAGCAAAAACCCCACCTTTGCCGTGGGCACACGAAGCTCAACCAGCGTCAGTGTCTTCCTTGTCTCTGGTGTGTCTGATTACAAAGCCAGTTGACCTTGTATATATTCCACAAGTGCTGAACACCAGCTGTCCATCATATAGCTCCACCTTGCCGTTTCCAAGGCAACTCACAGAACTTTTGTTGCTCTCTCTCTCTCCCCGAAATAACACACTCGCTGTTCGCTCTGCCTCTCTCTCTCTCTCTCTCTTTTTAAAGGAACAGTCCACTTTGGATAATCCTTCAGATCTCGTCACACTTCCCTCCTTTAAAGAAAAAAAATTGATGAAGTGGCAAAATTTTTGTCTTAACTATCGATTATATAGCTTAAAGCAATACATGTGTAATTATCAGGTAACGTAGCAAAGCATATACAAACTTAAACTTAACATCTAGACAAACAGTCTGCTATAATATTGTCAATACCTTTCACGTGTTTTATTTCCATGCCATACTCTTGCAAGATCAGACTCCAGTTAAGTAACCTTCTATTCTTATCCTTCATTTCCCTCAGAAACACCAGTGGATTATGGTCAGTGTAAACCACAAGTGGTTTCTGCACAGG
Source organism: Hemitrygon akajei (assembly GCF_048418815.1). Taxonomy (NCBI): domain Eukaryota; kingdom Metazoa; phylum Chordata; class Chondrichthyes; order Myliobatiformes; family Dasyatidae; genus Hemitrygon; species Hemitrygon akajei. The sequence continues at coordinate 160,209,794 of NC_133124.1, read as the reverse complement.
ACACACGTAAACATCAAAATGTAGCAATGCTAAAATGAGTGCTAGCAACTCTTTTTCAACAGTGGCGTAATTTTTCTGATGCACATTAAATTTCTTTGAGAATTAAGCTGCTGGATGTTCAATTTCATCATCATCCTTTTGCAACAATACTGCCCCAGCAGCTTCATCACCACCGTCTACCGCGATTGAAAAGGGTTTATTGAAATCACGTGCTTTGAGCACAGGGTGATAACACAAAATGGTTTTCAGGTGGTCAAATGCCTCCTGGCAAAGGTCAGTCCACACAAATCTTCCACTCTTCCCTAGGAGTTTCGTTAGGGGGAGAGCGATGTCTGCGAAATTCTTACAAAACTTACGGTAATACCCAACCATTCCTAAAAACCTTCTTAATACTTTCTTGCCCATCGGAACGGGAACCTCAGCAATAGCCTGAACCTTGGCCTGCACAGGAGCCAGTTGGCTCTGGCCTACTACATAGCCTAGATACGTGACAGTGGCATGGCCAAATTCACTTTTAGCAAGGTTTACAATGAGATTTTCCTTGGACAGCCGTTCAAACAGTTTCCCTACTGCTGAGATATGCTTTTCCCAGGTGTCATTCCATACAACCAAATCATCAATATAAGCCCCTGAATTTTCTAAACCCTGAATCACTGAATTCATCAACCTTTTGAACGTCCCTGGAGCAATTTTCATACCAAAGGGTAAAACATTGTAATCATACAGTCCAGATGGTATCACAAATGCAGATATTTTCTTTAGCCCTTTCTGTCAAAGGAACACACCAATATCCTTTTAACAGGTCAAACTTTGTAAGGTATTTAGCCACTCTATCAATACAGTCATCCACTCTTAGGATAGGATGAGCATCTGTCTAGGTTATTGCATTAACTTTCCTGTAGTCAGTACAGAATCTCATGCTCCCTCTGGCTTAGGAACAATAATGCAGGGCGACACCCAGTCTGAGGTACATGGTCTAATTATGCCGGCTGTTAGAATGTATCCAATTTCTTGTTCAACCATTTTGTTTTGGTCTTGGTTCATTCTGTAAGGGTGCTGCTTAGTGGGATCAACTTTATCTACAATTACGTCATGCACCACAGCTGTGCACGGTCTTGGAATGTCAGGGAATAAATCTTTATACTTGCTAAATAAGAACATAGAACATAGAATACTACAACACATTACAGGCCCTTCAGCCTGCAATGTTGTGCTGACCCTCAAACCCTGCCTCCCATATAACCCCTCACTTTAAATTCCTCCATATACCTGTCTAGTAGTCTCTTAAACTTCACTAGTGTATCTGCCTCCACCACTGACTCAGGCAGTGCATTGCACGCACCAACCACTCTCTGAGTGAAAAACCTTCCTCTAATATCCCCCTTGAACTTCCCTCCCCTTACCTTAAAGCCATGTCCTCTTGTACTGAGCAGTGGTGCCCTGGGGTAGAGGCGCTGGCTGTCCACTCTGTCTATTCCTCTTAATATCTTGTACACCTCTATCATGTCTCCTCTCATCCTCCTTCTCTCCAAAGAGTAAAGCCCTAGCTCCCTTAATCTCTGATCATAATCCATACTCCTAAACCAGGCAGCATCCTGGTAAATCTCCTCTGTACCCTTTCCAATGCTTCCACATCCTTCCTATAGTGAGGCGACCAGAACTGGACACAGTACTCCAAGTGTGGCCTAACTAGAGTTTTATAGAGCTGCATCATTACATCGCATCTCTTAAACTCTATCCCTCAACTTATGAAAGCTAACACCCCATAAGCTTTCTTAACTACCCTATCTACCTGTGAGACAACTTTCAGGGATCTGTGGACATGTACCCCTAGATCTCTCTGCTCCTCCACACTACCAAGTATCCTGCCATTTACTTTGTACTCTGCCTTGAAGTTTGTCCTTCCAAAGTGTACCACCTCACACTTCTCTGGGTTGAACTCCATCTGCCACTTCTCAGCCCACTTCTGAATCCTATCAATGTCGCTCTGCAATCTTCGACAATCCTCTACACTGTCTACAATACCACCAACCTTTGTGTCGTCTGCAAACTTCCAACCCACCCTTCTACCTCCACATCCAGGTTGTTAATAAAAATCACAAAAAGTAGAGATCTCAGAATAGATCCTTGTGGGACACCACTAGTCACAACCCTCCAATCTGAATGTACTCCCTCCACCATGACCCTCTGCCTTCTTCAGGCAAGCCAATTCTGAATCCACCTGGCCAAACTTCCCTCGATTCTATGCCTTCTGACTTTCTGAATAAGCCTACCATGTGGAACCTTGTCAAATCCCTTACTAAAATCCATGTAGATCACATCCACTGCACTACCTTCATCTATATGTCTGGTCACCTCCTCAAAGAACTCTATCAGGCTTGTTAGACACGAGCTGCCCTTCACAAAGCCATGCCGACTGTCCCTGATCAGACCATGATTCTCTAAATGCCCACAGATCCTATCTCTAAGAATCTTTTCCAACAGCTTTCCCACCACAGACGTAAGGCTCACTGGTCTATAATTACCTGGACTATCTCTACTACCTTTTTTGAACAAGGGTACAACATTCGCCTCCCTCCAATCCTCCGGTACCATTCCCGTGGACAACGAGGACATAAAGATCCTAGCCAGAGGTTCAGCAATCTCTTCCCTCACCTCGTGGAGCAGCCTAGGGAATATTCCATCAGGCCCCGGGGACTTATCCATTTTATTTTAACAACTCCAACACCTCCTCTCCCTTAATATCAACATGCTCCAGAACATCAACCTCACTCATATTGTTCTCACCATCATCAATTTCCCTCTCAGTGGTGAATACCAAAGAGAGGTATTCATTGAGGACCTCGCTCACTTCCACAGCCTCCAGGCACATCTTCCCACTTTTATCTTTAATCGGTCTTACCTTCACTCCTGTCATCCTTTTGTTCTTCACATAATTGAAGAATGCCTTGGGGTTTTCCTTTACCCTAATCCCCAAGGCTTTCTCATGCCCCCTTCTTGCTCTTTTGGGCCCCTTCTTAAGCTCCTTTCTTGATACCCTATATTCCTCAATAGACCCATCTGATCCTTGCTTCCTAAACCTCATGTATGCTGCCTTCTTCCAACTGACTAGATTTTCCACTTCACTTGTCACTCATTGTTCCTTCACTCTACCATTCTTTATCTTCCTCACCGGGACAAATTTATCCCTAACATCCTGCAAGAGATCCCTAAACATCGACCGCATGTCCATAGTACACTTCCCTGCAAAAACATCATCCCAATTCACACCCACAAGTTCTAGCCTTATAGCATCATAATTTGCGCTTCCCCAATTAAAAATTTTCCTGTCCTCTCTGATTCTATCCTTTTCCATGATAATGCTAAAGGTCAGGGAGTGGTGATCACTGTCCCCCAGATGCTCACCCACTGACAGATCTGTGACCTGACCTGGTTCATTACCTAATACTAGATCTAGTATTGCATTCCCCCAAGTCGGCCTGTCAACATACTGTCCACAGTCCAACTGCCAAAACTGCCAGAATCCCTCGAGTCAAAGCCTCAAATCTCCACTTCTTCACTAGCCCACTCACTCACTGGCCGCTTTCCACAGGCCACTCCGCTTGAGCTACCCCTCTATTTATTTGTTTGAGTTTTTCAAACTGCTTGGTCACCTGACCTCGATTGCCCAATCAGCTGCTTTCTGTTGAGTGTGAGCTATTCAAATCTTGATTGCCTAATCAATGGCTTTCTGCTGAGCTACTCAAATCTTGATTGACTTGATTGTACAGTCCAACTGCCAAAACTGCCAGAATCCCTCGAGTCAAAGCCTCAAATATCCACTCCTTCACTGGCCCACTCACTCAATGGCCATTTTCCATTAAGCTCTTCAATTGTTTTTGCTGCTTTGGCTCCAAATGACGGATCTTTCTGTCAATATTTTCCAAAACATCAGAATTTCCGAGTCTTGTGGAAACTGCACTGAGCTCATTAAAATTATCTGGTCTCCCAGTACCAGGTGCCACAATTTTATCTGTTGTCATAACCGTTCTTACAGGTGCTGGTTTGGGGTCATGATAAGGCTGGATCATATTTACGTGCATGACTTGAGTAGCCTTCCGTCCGTCAGGAGTTCTAATTACATAATTCAAAGAATCAATTTTCTTAATTATCTCATATAGTCTACTAAATCTCACTTGAAGGGGGTTGGTAAGGAGGAGGAACACCACCAAGACCTTATCTCCAACGCAATATCTCTGCTCCCCTACTTCCTTGTCATACCACAGCTTCATCTTTATCTGAGAGTGCTGTAAATTCTGCTTTGCAAAGTCACAATCCTTGTTAAGTCTGTCTCTGAATTCCAAAACATAACTAAGCACGCTCACACATACATTCTGATCTGACCACCGCTCTCTGAGTAGGGTCAAAGGTCCCCTAGCTTTGTGACCAAAAACAAGTTCAAACGGGCTGAACCCCAGGGATTCTTGAATTGAATCTCTAACAGTGAATAGGAGTAGGGGAAACCTGTCATCTCAGTTTCTTCCATTTTCCACACAATATGTTTTAATTATGGTCTTACGAGTGGAGTGAGACCGTTCCAACGCTCCCGGGACTCTGGGTGATATGTAGATGGCAGAATCTGCTTAGCTCCCAACTCACCAACTATCTGCTGGAATGTTTTCGAAGTAAAGTTACTACCCTGGTCAGATTGGATTTCTTTAGGTAAACCTACCAGTGTGAAAAACTTGCTAAGTGCTTTTACAACAGTCTTGGCCCTGATGCTTCTGAGAGGCACTGCTTCAGGGAACCTAGACGCAGCACATATGATGGTTAACAGATACTCATAGCCAGCTGCAGTCTTTGGCAATGGGCCAACACAATCCACTATGACCCTAGAAAAAGGTTCACTAAAAGCAGGTATCGGTTTCCGTGGTGCTACTTGAATAACCTGGTTAGGTTTCCCCACAACTTGACAGGTATAGCAAGTCCTGCAAAAATTCACTACATCCTTTCTTAAATTAGGTCAGTAGAATTCCTTCATAATCCTGTTCACTGTTTCTCACTCCGAAGTGTCCACCTATGCGCCATGTCGTAGGCATTGAACCTCTAACTTCCTCAGCTGACTTGATCTTTATGAGGTTTATAAAATAATGAGGGGTATGAAAGCTTCAGTTTCCCTCTCGTATACACTGCCTCCCTCACTCACTCTCTCCCTCACTCACTCTCCCTCCTTCCCTTCCATTGTCACTCCCTCCATTTATCACTCACCCTCATTGCACACTCCCTCATTCATCCCCTTGTCCCCCCTCTCTGTCCGTTCATTGATTCAGTCCCTCCCTTCTTCACTCATTTATTCAGTTTCTTTTCTTTTCCCCAGAGAGTGAAATGTGTCGTTTGTGTTCAGAACCAGGGCTCCATGGTAGCAGAGCAGTTAGCACGACGCAATTAAAGCTTAGGGCATTGGATTCTGGTGTTCATTCCCGGTCTCCTCTGTAAGTCCTCACTGTGGAAAGAGAGAGTGGGTTTCCTCTGGGTCCTCCAGTGTCACATATTCAGAGGAAATGACAGTGAAATGTGTCATTTGTGTTAACAACCAACACACCCAAGGATGACAGCAGAGCATGTCCAGAATGGACTCACAGACATTGTGCCTTCTGATTCCCCAGTCGACTCACAGACATTTTTTCAGCGGGTTCTGGTGCCGGATATCTATGTTGGCCAGAGGAAGGAATTCCACTAACCCCCTGGGTTCATCAATTAGTGAGAATGGAGTTTGGTGCCCAGTGTTTGCCACTGCAAAGTCCAGAGTTCAAAGTCCTTTTGTTTGTTGATTGGCGTGCCCTTGTATTGATGCCAATGATCAACTTCCAAGGAAAAATTGGGGTTCTGGAAGTTGAGGCCCAGAAACTGGAATATGTGGGAACACTTTGGGCCAGTCCCCTGCACAACATGAGGTGTGTTGGTTGCATTGCATTGTCTGTTCCAATGCACATGTTACAAATAACCTTGAATCATGAATCTTGTTCAATTCTGGACTTCCGATTGAACTTCGTGGTCCGACCTGCACTTCAGATGTCCTGCACACTTTCTCCTACAGTTCCTCCTTCCATCTCTCCCTCTCTTACCTGTACCATTCTCAGTTGAGTGATCCCCAGTGAATTTTCTACTGACCCCCCCCTTGTCTTCTCATCCCCTTCCATTTGTCCCATCATACTTGGGTAGTTCACCTTCTATGTTCATATCCTGCCAATATTCATACCATTCAATCTACTTTCCTTACATGGAATGAGTTCTCGATCAAAGTCTCCTCACCCTTGTTCACAATTTTTTAAACCAGTTATCTGTTGATGAAAAGAATTTAAAAATAAATTTCAAGATTCAAGTTTGGATGTGAAAAAAGAACATAAGAAATAAGAAATAGGAGCAGGAGTTGGCCATCTGGCCCGTTGAGCCTGCTCCTCCGTTCAGTAAGGTTAAGACTGATCTGGCCATGGATTCATCTCCACCCACCTGCATCTCCTCATCGCCCTTAATTCCCCTACTATGCAAAAATTTGTCTCACGTTGTCTTTAATGTATTTACTGAGGTAGCCTCCACTGCTTCATTGGGAAGAGAATTCCATAGATTCACTGCACATATGTTTTCCATATTTCTCTGGGAAAAGCAGTTCCTCCTTATCACCGTCTTAAGTGTATCTTCCAAAGTCTTGAGGCTATGTCCCCTAGTTCTAGTCTCACCTACCAGTGGAAACAACTTTCCTGCTTCGATGTTATCTACACCTTTCATAATTATATATGTTTCTATAAGATATCCTGTCAATCTTCTGAACTCCAGTGAGTACAGTCCATAGTGACTCAATCGCTCCTGTAGCAATCTTTGCCTTAAATACACATAGACTTGGCCTTCACAAGTTACGGCGAAGCATTCCACAGATTTACCACTCTCCAGCTGAAGAAATTCCTCTTCATTTCCATTCTAAAAGGACATCCCACTATTGAGGCTCAGTCTCTGGTCTTAGACTCTCCCATCATAGGAAACAACTTCTCCTCATCCACTCTATCAAGCCCTTACACTATTTTGATCGGTTTTAATAAGATCACCCCTCGTTTATTTGAATTGCAGCATGCTGCTGTGCAGAGGGACTTTGAGTGCTTGTGTATGAATCACAAAACGTTGGTTTGCAGGTGCAGCTGGCTATCAAGAAGGCAAATGGAATGTTGGCCTTCATTTGAGCGATTGAACCGAAGAGTGGGGATGTTATGCTGCAACTGTACAGGGTACTGGTGAGGCTACACCTGATTGCCAACCAGAGTAACACCCATGTATCCCAACTCTGCTTTCTATGAGTTAACCAATCCTCTATCCATGCTTATACAACTCTATGCATCCTTATGAATAAGTCTTATCAAACGCCTTCTGGAAATCCAAGTAAATAACACCCATCTGTTCCCTTCTATCCACTGCGCTCATTATAGCAGAATCAGGTCTATTATCACTGGCATGAGATGTGAAATTATTGCAACAGCAGTTCAATGCAATACAGAATCTAGCAGAGAGAAAAAAGAGTAAATAAAATATGAGTAATCATAACAATAAATAAACAAGTAAATCAATTGCATATATTCAATAGATTTAAAAGCATACAAACACAGAAATACTGTATATTTTTTTAAAATGAGGTAGTGTCCGAAAATTCAATGTCCATTTAGGAATCGGATGGCAGAGGTGAAGAAGGTGTTCCTAAATCACTGAGTGTGTGCCTTCAGACGCCTGTACCTCCTACCTGATGGTAACAGTGAGAAAAGGGCATGCCCTGGGTGCTGGAGATCCTTAATAATGGATACTGCCTTTCTGAGACATTGTTCCCTGAAGATGTGCTGGGAACTGACTAGATTTACAACCTTCTGCGGCTTCTTCTGGTCCAAAGAACTCCAGTAATTTTGTCAAGCAGGACCTGTCTTTGCTAAATCCATGTCGTGTCTGCCTGATGGATCCATTTCTTTCCAGATGCCTCACTATTTCTTCTTTTATGATAGCTGCAAGCATTTTCACAACTACAGGTGTTAAACTAACTGGCCTATTAGTTACCTGACTTTTGACTCCATCCTTTTTTGAATAGTGACGTGACATTCACCATCTTCCAATCTGTCAGGACCTGCCCAGAGTCCAGGGAATGTTGGTAAATCATCACCAAAGTCTCAACTGTAACTTCTGTCATTTCTTTCAGAACCCTGGGATACTCCCATCAGGACCAGGGGACTTATCTATCTTCAGGCCCACTTGTTCTCAGCACTACCTCTTTCGGGATAGCTATTGTATCGAGGTCCTCACCTCCCATCGCATCCATAACATCTCTCTTTGGCATGCTAGGTGCGTCCTCCACCATGAAGACTGCCACAAAATAGTTGTTCAAACTTCGGCCATTTCCTCCTGACCCAATATCAATTCCCCCTTCTTGTCCACATGTTTACATACGAGCATGTAATGAGGTTTACTGATTTTAAAAAAAAAGAGAATTTGAAAAAAAGTCTCTGAGAGGGCGGGGCTGGCTGGACATAGCACGGACAAGGAAAGAAACTCAGCAATGATTAGAAGCTGAAGACATGAACAGTTTAAGGAGCAAGTAGTAGTGAGGATCTTAACCCAACTAACTTGAAAGCCTCAGAGTAAAACCCCTGGAGGAGAGACATTAGCCTATCGAATATTGAAAATCCTAGATAGACTGAATGTGGAAAGGAAGTTTCCAATTATGGGAGAGTTTTTGACAAGAGATCACAACCTCAGAATAGAATAATTCCTTTTAGAGAGAGATGCAAAGGAATTTCTTGAGCCTGTGGGTGTTGAATCTGTGGACATTGTTGCCACAGATGACAAACATTGTATATATTTTAAGCAGCGGTTGATAGGCTCTTGATCTATAAGGCCATCAAAAGTTAGAGAGATGATGGAGGAGAATGGAGTTTGGAGAGTTAAATCATCCATGATGAAATGTTGGAGCAGGCTTGATGGGCTGAATGGCCTCATTCTGCTCCTGTATCTTATGGTCATGTTTTCCGTTCCTGGAAGAAGCTCTGAAGCCTTCATTTGGCAATGTTTCATGCCGAGGCTCTTCATTGGGTCTGCTAGTTCTCCCCTTTGATGCTGCCTGATCTGCTGAGTTCCTCAATCATTTATTGTGTGCTGCTTTGAATTTCCAGCATTTTGTCTTCACATTTGAACAAACCCATTTTCCTATTGCAACCACCCTACCTATCCAGAACACTGTCCAACAAGTAAGCAGGGCTTACCCGGTGAGCTGGAGGACAGACCCCTCCAACGACTCCGCCATTGACATGTGGAATACCAGCTGCCAAATGGGTCAACCTGTCGGCTGTGTCACCAGCCCTTCCTTTGAACATCTGATCACCCCATCTCCGATGCTTCATTGCCCATCACTGGTCAGCCGAAGTGTCCGTCATGCTCAGCCCCACCTTCCTACATTGGAACTGGTCCCTGACTGGTAAGAGTGATCCAGTCTGTCAAACGAATTGGCCGACTGCATTGCAAGGTTTTTCTGTGCGCTCCACAAGTTCAAGTTATCATGGTGGGTGGAAACACCATGAAGATAAACATTTTGCAGCCATAGTACTTCACAGTACAAAATATGTCAAACATAAATTGTGGAAATTTAGGCTAACTTATTTGAAACAGAACTTAATTGGCGCAATTAGAGTCAAAGTTTCGAGAAACATCAAAAACCTACAACAAAATGCAGGCCCTTCAGCTCACAATGCTGTGCCGAACATGAACTTACTTTAGAAATTACCAAGGGTTACCCATAGCCCTCTATTTCTTGAAGCTTCATGTATCCACCCAGGCGTCTCTTAAATGACCCCATCATATCTGTCTCCACCACTGTTGCTGGCAACCCATTCCACACATTTGTCACTCTGTGTAAGAAACCCTTACCCCTGACATCTCCTCTGTACCTCCTTCCAAGCACCTTAAAACTGTGCCCTCTCATGCTAGCCATTTCAGCCCTGGGAAAAAAGCCTCTGATTATCCATACGATCAATCCCTCTCAACATCTTATACACCTCCATCAGGTCACCTCTCATCCTTTGTCACTCCAAGGAGAAAAGGCCAAGCTTGCTCAACCTATTCTCATAAGACATGCTCTCGAATCCCGGCAACATCCTTGTAAATCTCCGCTGCACCCTTTCTATGGTTTCCACATCCTTCCTGTAGTGAGGTGACAAGACCTGAGCTGTGGATAGTCAGAGGTTTATATAACCATATAACAATTACAGCACGGAAACAGGCCATCTCGGCCCTTCTAGTCCATGCCGAACGCTTACTCTCACCTAGTCCCACTGACCTGCACTCAGCACATAACCCTCCATTCCTTTCCTATCCATATACCTATCCAATTTTACTTTAAATAACAATACCGAACCTGCCTCTACCACTTCTACTGGAAGCTCATTTCACACAGCTACCACTTTCTGAGTAAAGAAATTCCCCCTCGTGTCATCCTTAAACTTTAGCCCCCTAACTCTCAACTTATGTCCTCTTGTTTGAATCTCCCCTACTCTCAATGGAAAAAGCCTATCCATGTCAACTCTATCTATCCCCCTCATAATTTTAAATACCCTATCAAGTCCCCCCTCAACCTTCTATGTTCCAAAGAATAAAGACCTAACTTGTTCAACCTTTCCCTGTAACTTAGGTGCTGAAACCCAGGTAACATTCTAGTAAATCTTCTCTGTACTCTCTCTATTTTGTTGATATCTTTCCTATAATTCGGTGACCAGAACTGTACACAATACTCCAAATTCAGCCTTACCAATGCCTTGTACAATTTTGACAGTACATCCCAACTCCTATACTCAATGCTCTGATTTATAAAGGCCAGCATACAAAAAGCTTTCTTCATCACCCTATCCACATGAGATTCTACCTTCAGGGAACTATGCACTATTATTCATAGATCACTCTGTTCTACTGCATTCTTCAATGCCCTACCATTTACCATGTATGTCCTATTTGGATTATTCCTACCAAAATGTAGCACCTCACACTTATCAGCATTAAACTCCATCTGCCATCACTCAGCCCATTCTTCTAACTGGCCTAAATCTCACTGCAAGCTTTGAAAACCTACTTGATTATCCACAACGCCACCTACCTTAGTATCATCTGCATACTTACTAATCCAATTTACCACCCCATCATCCAGATCATTAATGTATATGACAAACAACATTGGACCCAGTACACATCCCTGAGGCACACCACTAGTCATCGGCCTCCAACCTGACAAACAGTTATCCACCACTACTCTCTGGCATCTCCCATCCAGCCACTGTTGAATCCATTTTATTACTTCAATATTAATACCAATGATTGAACCTTCCTAACTAACCTTCTGTGTGGAACCTTGTCAAAGGTCTTACTGAAGTCAATATAGACAACGCCCACTGCTTTACCCTCGTCAACTTTCCTTGTAACCTCTTCAAAAAATTCAATAAAATTTGTCAAAAATGACCTTCCACGCACAAATCCATGCTGACTATTCCTAATCAGACCCTGTCTATGCAGATAATTATATACACCATCTCTAAGAATACTTTCCATTAATTTACCCACCACTGACATCAAACTGACAGGCCTATAATTGCTAGGTTTATTCTTAGAACCCTTTTTAAACAATGGAACCACATGAGCAATACACCAATCCTCCGGCACCATCCCCGTTTCTAATGACATTTGAAATATTTCTGTCAGAGCCCCTGCTATTTCTACACCAATTTCCCTCAAGGTCCTAGGGAATATCCTGTCAGGACCCAGATATTTATCCACTTTCATATTCCTTAAAACCACCAGTACTTCCTCCTCTTTAAATGTCATAGTTTCCATAACTTCCCTACTTGTTTCCCTTACCTTACACAATTCAATATCCTTTTCCTTAGTGAATACAGAAGAAAAGAAATTGTTCAAAATCTCCTCCATCTCTTTTGGCTCCACACATAGCTGTCCACTCTGATTCTCTAAGCGACCAATTTTATCCCTCACTATCCTTTTGCTATTAATATAACTGTAGAAACCCTTTGGATTTATTTTCACCTTACTTGACAAAGCAACCTCATATCTTCTTTTAGCTTTTCTAATTTCTTTCTTAAGATTCTTTTTCATTCTTTATATTCCTTGAGCACCTCATATACTCCATGCTGCCTATATTTATTGTAGATCTCCCTCTTTTTCCTAACCAAGTTTCCAAAATCCCTTGAAAACCATGGCGCTCTCAAACTTTTAACCTTTCCTTTCAACCTAACAGGAACATAAAGATTCTGTACCCTCAAAATTTCACCTTTAAATGACCTCCATTTCTCTTTTACATCCTTCCCATAAAACAAATTGTCCCAATCCCAGGGCTGAAAAGGCTAGCGGCAGAGGGCACAGTTTTAAGGTGCTTGAAAGTAGGTACAGAGGAGATGTCGGGGTAAGTTTTTTACATACAGAGTGGTGAGTGTATGGAATGCCGGCGACAGTGGTGGAGGCAGAGTCTTTTAAGAGACTCCTGGCTACGTACATAGAACTTTGAAAATTGAAGGGCTAGGTAATTGTTCGGCACAGCATTGTGGGCTGAAGGTCTTGTAATGTGCTGTAGGTTTTCTATGTTTCTATGTAATATCCTTTCACCCAACCTCCCAAATTTAACCCTCTGTAAACTTGATATCATGCCTGTCATTGCACCCTCATAGACGCCAGGTCCTGATCACCTGTCAGCAGTGTTAAGTTCCTGGGTGTTGGCAGAGTGGATGACCTGCCTGGGGCCAAACACATATCTACAATCAAGGAACGAGCACAAGAATCCTTACTTTCTCAGTTGGTTAAGGAGGTTTGGCTTATCACTGCACACCCAAACAATCGATGTGCTTTCGTTGTGATGGGGCTGAGATAAAAGTGATGAACTTATGTTGTTTTCTCTGGAGTGTTTGAGGCTGAGGGAAGATTGATATGTATGTTTAAAACCAGAGCGAAAAGGCTACTAGAGAAGCCAAAAACCAGAGAGAAAAGGCAAGGATAGATGCAGAGTTAGAAGTGCAGATGCTGCGACGAAAAGCTGATGCTGTCGCGGTGGAAGCAGAAGTGTTGGAAAACCCTGAAGAAATGCACGTTCTAGATGAAGCAGTAAAATCTACATCAGAAAGGGCCAAATTGGAACACACCAGCGGATATGTCCAATCTCAAATTGACCTGCAGATTCGTTCTCCCTCTCCGTACTTACCAGCTGGCATCCCATCTCATGTGGATTCCCAGGGAAGCTTTGTTGCATCACGTCCACTTGGGGAAGACAACTCACAATTGTGACTTTGCAACAAACTCAAGTATGAAAGGGCCGACGACAAATACTTCCCGACACCAGACTTACCAGATCCGGCGAGAACAGTGACAAAGGCTGAAGTCAGAACAGCAAATTCCATCATCACGTACACGCTCAGTCATATGCCCCCCAACGTATTCCCCCAACCAGCACGCCACCTGCAGCAGAACCCTTGGTGCAGTATTTAGCACGATGAGACCTATACCAGTTTGACGATAAGCCTGAAAATCACTGTGCATGGTACTCCTCATTCACCAGTGCAGCTGGCAGAGTCTAGCTCACAGCAACCCGAGAGTTGGATCTTATGACTAAATGGCTGGGAAAGGAACCAAGTGAACAGGTGAAACGCATACGTTCAGTGTACGTCAATGACCCCAAGCTTATGCGAATCATGGGAGAGACTTCGGGAGTGCTAAGTGGCCCCCGAAATTATTGAAAGGGCGCTATTTCAATGGCTGGACAATTTTCCTAGTGTGTCAGCCAAGGACCACACTAAATTAAGAGAACTCGGAGATTTATTCTATTTAACTGGCCTGTCATATCTAGATACTTCACACGGAATTGGACCAAATGTGGACAAATTTCCATTTGGGCTGCAGAAAAGGTGGGTATCTATTGGCTTAGAGTGCAAGGAAGAAAACAGTGGTAGATTCCCTCCTTTTAATTATTTTAGTAGGTTTGTGTGCAAGGAGGCGAAGAGGCAAAACGACCCTAGCTTCATGAATCAAGGTAGCTCCACAACTCACAACAAACCAATCAAATCTATTTCAAACAATTTTGACATCAATACACCCATCTCAGTGCATGAAACGGAAGTCTCCACAACCACCGATGACACTAGCACGAATTGTTCATTGCACAACAAACTCCACCCCCTCAAAAGATGCAGAATGTTTAGAATCAAACCCTGACGGAAGAAAGGTCCTTCTCAAGGAAAAAATAATATGTTTTAAGTGCTGTTCCTTTATTTCCCACCTCACTAGAGAGTGTACGTTCCCCGTAAAGTGCTCAGAATGCAACAGCACTAATCACGATGGGGCCATGCATCCCAGCCCATCACCGCAAACTGCCAAGGCTCCTTCACCCTCACAAGAGGACAGCGGGGAGGGAGAGGATCACCCTGGTACAACTGTTGTCAGCTCGAGCTGCACAGAAGTTTGTGGTCAAGCTCAGTCAAGCTATTCATGCTCAAAGATCTGCCTCACTAATGTATACCCTGAGGGAGCCAAAGACAAGGCCATCAAAGCCTATGTAATTCTGGACAACCAGAGCAACTGCTCACTAGTCAGACCAGAGTTCTTCGAGTTATACAGCGTAGAGAGTAATCAATTCCCATACTACCTCAGAACTTGCTCTGGCATTGCAGAAACATCTGGCAGGAAGGCAGAAGGCTTCCAGCTCGATTCGCTGGATGGTAAAGTCATCATCTGTAACCTCCACTCTTGGAGTGCAACGAGATCTTGAATAACCAATCCAAGATTCCGACGCCAAGGGCAGTGCTACACCAGCCGCATCTCCACCATATTGCCAAACACATCCCAGAACTGGATCCAAAAGCAGAAATACTCCTGATACTCGGAAGAGACATTCTTAGGGTGCACAAAGTCAGGCAGCAGGTCAATGGACCACACAATGCCCCTTTGGCCCAACGTCTGGATCTGGGCTGGGTGGTGATAGGAAAGTTGTGCCCTGGCAACGTACACAAACTGACAGTTAGCACACTCAAGACTAACGTGTTAGATAGTGGCCGCCATTCAACCTTTCAGCCCTGCACAAACATTATGTGTATCAAGGAAGTACAACAAAAGCACAAGCATAGTAAAGTAACTGAGAAGACACTGAGCCAGTCAGTCTTCGCTCAAACTGAGCACGACAATAAACTTGCTCCATCAGTGGAAGACACCATCTTCTTAAAAATAATGGACACCAAGGTCTTTAGAGATGAAGCAAACAACTGGGTCGCCTCACTACCATTCAGAGAACCACGCCACTGCTTGCCAAACAACAAAGAGCAGGCACTCGTGGAGGCCTGCCCACTTGATGTCTGTGCTCCAGCGATCAAGCACCTAGATCTAGTTGGAGAAACTATACTCACACAAAGGAGTTTGGGTCTCCTTTGGAAGATCACGACCGACACATTCACGTTGTCCGTACCAACCACCAACAAACCATTCACCCACTGTGGAGTTCTCTCCACTGTCAACAGTGTTTGTGATTCCCTGGGTCTACTGGTGTCAGTTATGATCCAGGGAAGAGCCCCCCTCAGAAAACTCACCTCTGAGCTCTCCGACTGGGACACTCCTCTACCCAAAGACAAGCTAAGCAGATGGGAAGCTTAAAGAGATTCACTTCAAGACCTAAGAGAGTTTCATGTCCCATATGGTGTTCCCCACTCTCAGAAACCAGCCAAAGCAATAGAAACCTGGATTGGTCATGACAAAGAAAAACGAGCTCAATACTTTGAGAACCTGATATCCAGTTTAAAGGAAATTGGTGTGTTATGAATGTGAAGCAACTCTGAGGGGCCGAAGGGTACAAAGTCGCCCCCTCCTTTTTGAGAATCGCAAGATCGCTATTAATTCAGGTCTGGGACCCAGGAAATGAGAGAGAGACACGCAGAATACACAAGGTTTGGAATGTGTCCTGGCCTCAGCGAAATGGAACCACCGTTATGGCCATTGTCTCTTGGAGACGGAATTGTGTATTGGGTACTGTACTATTCATTGAAAACCCTCAGGGGACAATCAGAGTGGTCTGGTTGAGGGATTGCATCATCCCAACCTGATTGACATCTGAGACCCCGTGAGTAAGGATAAAAGAGGGGTCTGGGGAACAACCCCTTTAGACGCACCAGGAGAAACGCTGGAAATCCAGTGACAGTGTTTTATAGCGAAGGCCGGTGAGAGTTCATGTTCATCCTCCCTTGCCAGGGTGGTGGGCTCATCATGGAAGAACGGTTTAGCTAAAGGAGAGGCCACACTTGAACGGCCACGACAACGAGACACCTGACGGATCAAAATCATAAAAGGAAAGTCGGCAAGTTTTTCTCCAAATCTCTCTCTCTCCAACAATTGCAACCCAGCGGTCCCCAAAGGCTGCAGCCTGCATGAACTGAGTGAACTTTATATTTCCATCAGACAATACATTATGCCCTAGACAATGATAGAGCTTATTTCTTATTGATTATTATTATACCCGCACTTTTAGATTTAGTATTGACGACGTATATTATCTGTATATTTACATTGATATTATTTTTGTGTATTTTTACTATTAAATTGTTAAAAATAGTATCATCAGACTTCAACGGACGTCTCTATCTTTGCTGGTAAGTGACCCAGTTACGGGGTTTGTAACAACGTGTGGGCTCGTCTCGAGATATGATACCAAATTGGAGGGCCAGTAAATCGGGCTTTTAAGTCCAAACTTGGATCTGGTTGCACGAGTAATCAGACAGGAAGCCAGCAAAGATGGACGTAGACGAATTTATAGAAAACCCGACTCTGGAGGCGCTAGAGGCAGCCACAAAGTCGGACTTGATAAATATTGCGAAAGGACTAAACCTCGCAGAGGTGAGGTTGTCTGTGAAAAAGCGGGAGGTGTGGAGGGCCATAACTCAGTATTATATTGTGAAGAATGTGTTTTCGGCTGAGGTATTGGAAAATATCCCTGAAAAGGTACCAGCTAGTGGGACAGTCAGTTAGAGTTGGAGAAATTAAGGTTGGAACATGAAATTAAGTTAAAACAGCTGGAAGCAGCCGAAAAGGAAAAAGAAAGAGCTGAAAAGCAAAGGGAGCATGAGCTCCAGCTAAAGGAGTTAGACGTGAAAAGGGGGCAGGAAAGAGCTGAGAAACAGAGGGAGCATGAAATTTAAAACAGCTGGAAGCAGCTGAAAAAGAAAAGAGTTGAAAAGGAGAGGGAGACGGAGAAACAGAGGCAACATGAGATGGACATGGAGAAGTTAAGGCAAGAGCGAAGAGCTCAAGGGTCAGACCGAGAGGAGAGATTTAATGTTAGTAGGGAGTTTAGGTTGGTACCTCCATTTGAGGAGACGGATGTTGATAGTTATTTCTTGCATTTTGAAAAGGTGGCAGTGAATCAGAAGTGGCCCAGAACACAGTGGGTGGCGTTGTTACAAAGTGTGTTAAAAGGGAAGGCACAACGGGCATATGCGGCGTTGTCTGTGGAAGAGGAGGAGTCTGAGAATTATGAGAAAGTAAAGGAGGCAATTCTTTGGACCTATGAATTGGTACCTGAGGCCTATAGACAAAAGTTCAGAAATTTAAAGAAAGGGTGGAATCAGACGTATGCAGAGTTTGCCTAGGAGAAGGGTGTGCTCTTGGATCGTTGGTGTGCAGCAGAAATGGTGGAAGAGGATTTTTGGCATCTCAGGGAGTTAATTCTGATTGAGGAATTTAAAGGTTGTGTTTCGGATGATATCCAGATGTATTTGAATGAGAAGCCAAATGTCCATATCTGAATTTGCTAGGTTCGCAGATGAATATGCCCTAATCCACAAGACAAAGTTTTCCTCGAATAAAAATTACCAGAAAGACCGTGGGAACGTTAGAGAAAGCCCGCCGGCTGAGGCAGAGATCCAGCCAGGAGCTAGTGGTAAAAATAAGGAGGAGGAAAGGCAAGATGGCAGGAGAGGTCCTGGCTTGACCTGTTTTAATTGTGGAAAGGTGGGTCATATTGCCTCTAAGTGCCTTGCACTTAGGAAGGAGACAGGAAAAGGGAAAGCAGCAGTCCCTACAGGATGTATTGTGGTGATCAGTAAATCGATGAGATAGCCCCAGGTAGACAGAATATGAGAGGGGCCTGAGAAATTTATTTCAGAAGGAACTGTGTCTGTGAAAGAGGGAGACACACCAGTTCCAGTGCGGATCTGGAGAGACACTGGAGCTGAGCTGTCATTGATTCGCAGTAAGGTACTAGATTTTGGTCCCAAGACTGGAGAGGTAGCTTTGAGAGGCATAGGAAAAGGGACAGAAGCTGTGCCTTTGCATGGGATCATTATAAATTGTGAGCTGGTATCTGGACCAGTTGAAATAGGGGTGCAATCAGAATTTCCAAGAACTGACGTAAACATCCTTCTGGGTAACGATTTAGCTGGTGGTGACGTTTGGTCGGCCATGGAGCTGACGAGCCAGCCTGTGAATGTTGAGGACCCGCCCCTAGATTCCAAGATCTATCCCGCATGCGCGATCACTAGCAGCATGTCGAGAAAGGCAGCTGAGAAAGAGACCAGTTTAAATCAGGCCAGTATCGATTTGGCTGAGACGTTTTTACCGACCCTGTACCAAGAGGGGTTAGAGGGTGGTAAAACTGATAATAGGGAGGTGAAAGAGAGTAAGGGAGAGGGGGTAGTCCTGCCCTTAGCCAGGAGGAAATTTGTAGAGGCACGGAGTAAAAATGAGAAACAGATAAGGTTGTTAGAAGGTCTAGGGTTGGACATGGATGATCTGTCTGGTTTGACAGAACTGTTGGAAGAAGTTGAAAATTTTAAATGTGTTCCCGATAATGAAATGAGGGCAGTCCTAGATGAAAAGGATGCCATTACCTTGAAGAAGTCTGCTGGGTTGGCAGATGAGGTTGTTTCAGCCCGCAGGGTTGAGTTTACTCTGGAAGGGAGTTGCCCAGAGAGTAACTGGGAGGATCAGGGGAACTTAGAATTTGAAAAGGGGACGGGTATTGAAAGCCTGGAAGAGGCAGATGTCCCATTTGAGTGTGTTCAAGATGTGAATGCACGTGGTACTGAACCTAGTAATGGAACTCAGGAAAAGTCTGAGGTATTTGATTCAGCTGAAAAGGAATGCAGTCCTTGTGGGTCAGATGGACTTGGTTCAGTGAAGAAAGGGTTAACCTTGGTAATAGTGGGAAGTGAGAATTCCCAGTTGTTTGTGCTCGAAGGTGTGTTAAAAGTTAGTGAGGAGATAAAAGGTGGTGAGGTGAATATTATTATTGAAGGAAAAGGGAAAAGTGTAGTTCCTAAATTGAATGAAGAAAATTTAAAGTCTGGATTGGTGTCAGAAGCAGTAACCAGGCTGAAGGGACAATGGCTTGTTAACACGGTGCCTGCGAATCAATTACAGATTGATTTGGAATGTAAAGGTGCCCCACGCGCTATTGTTATTCAAGAGTGTGCTGTGAAGAGGCAGAATTTGAAATGCTGTTTGGACAAAGAGGGATCGCTTGCAGATCTTAAACAGAAAACTAATAGAATGAAGGGTCCTGAAGATAAAACTAACGACTTGCTTATAAATAAAGAATTGTGTGGAAATTCAGCCAATGGGCTACGTTTGGAAAACATTGTTGATAAAATAACTCCTATGAAAGGAGCATGCAAAAGCCTATTCCACACTGGTGCACAAGCTAACCACGTGGGAGTTAACTGGAAAAGGGGCGAGGGTTGACGGGATGCCAATTTAAATAACAGGATCCGGTTTTAAGGGATTTTGACAAAGCATGTAACTAATAAAGACAACCCCATGGAAGATTGACTGTTAAGTTTGAAAGTAAAATAAAGATTAGTATTTGAATGAACTTTTGTAGTATACACGTAAGCCAAGATCACAACTCTTTAGTTTTGTTTTGCTGAAGAAAAAGAAAAAAAAGGTGGTTATTAAATTGGAGTCTGATGCTACAAGAATTTATTAAGGTACAAGATGTTAAGATATTAAAGGAAGTGACAATGTAATCACTAACTGTTTAGATGCTGAATTGAATGTATAACTTTATTACTCTGTAGTGAAAAAAAAACTCTCTGGTATTGTGTTAGATTCTGAAAATCCTGTAAGACTCTGTATTAATTAATTTTACCTGTGGGAAAAATCTTAGAAGGAAGGGGGTGTTATGAATGTGAAGCAACTCTGAGAGGCCGAAGGGTACAAAGTTGCCCCCTCCTTTTTGAGAATCGCAAGATCACTATTAATTCGGGTCTGGGACCCAGGAAATGAGAGAGAGACACACGGAATACACAAGGTTTGGAATGTGTCCTGGCCTCAGCGGAACGGATCCACTGATAATGGCCATTGTCTCTTGGAGACAGAATTGTGTATTGAGTACTGTACTATTCATTGAAAACCCTCAGGGGACAACCAGAGTGGTCTGGTTGAGGGATTACATCATCCCAACCTGATTGACATCTGAGATCCCGTGAGTAAGGATAAAAGAGGGGTCTGGGGAACAACCCCTTTAGACGCACCAGGAGAAACGCTAGAGATCCCGTGACAGCGTTTAATAGCGACAGCCGGTGGAGGTTCGTGTGCGTTCTCCCTTGCCAGGGTGGCGGGCTCATCACGGAAGAATGGTTTAGCTAAAGGAGAGGCCACACTTGAACGGCCACGACAACGAGACTCCTGACGGATCAAAATCATAAAAGGAAAGTCGGCAAGTTTTTCTCCAAATCTCTCTCTCTCTCTAACCATTGCAACCCAGCGGTCCCCAAAGGCTGCAGCCTGCATGAACTGAGTGAACTTTATATTTCCATCAGACAATACATTATCCCCTAGACAACGAAAGAGCTTATTTCTTATTGATTATTATTATACCCGCACTTTTAGATTTAGTATTGACGACATATATTATCTGTATATTTGCATTGATATTATTTTTGTGTATTTTTACTAATAAATACTGTTAAAAATAGTATCATCAGACTTCAACGGACGTCTCCATCTTTGCTGGTAAGTGACCCAGTTACAGGGTTCGTAACAGGTGAAATTGCCCATATTTACCTGATGGGAAAAGAAGACACTCGGACACACTCACTGGCAGTGTCTTTGCACTGTGATGATGATGCTATCAGTGTCACTGGTCAAAATCAATGGTGGGATCAGATTACTGCTGCATGCAAGCAAGGAAGTGACCCGTATGTTGTAGGTGGCCTTATCCCATGACAGATGTGGAGGTGCAACATGGAGACAATAGACTTGGAACAATGCACGTCACTGCCAAGAGATTGTCTTCAGCACACGCTTGTCTTCATCCAAGTGAAGATGCCATTTATTCATTGGGTGGAAAAACCTTTCAGGATACACCTTCCAGTGCTGTCATTATTATGTGGTCTGTGATAATGTGTGGGTTGAGACTAATCAGCTGGAGACTGCAGTGTCTTGTGCTGCAGGTGTTAACCATATAACCATATAACAATTACAACATGGAAACAGGCCATCTCAGCCCTTCTAGTCTGTGCCAAATTCTTACTTCCACCTAGTCCCACTGACCTACATACAGCCCATAACCCTCCATTCCTTTCCTGTCCATATACCTATCCAATTTTACTTTAAATTACAATATCGAACCTGCCTCTACCACTTCTACTGGAAGCTCGTTCCACACAGCTACCACTCTCTGAGTAAAGAAATCCCCCCAAACTTTTGCTCCCTAACTCTCAACTCATGTCCTCTTGTTTGAATCTCCCCTACTCTCAATGGAAAAAGCCTATCCACGTCAACTCTATCTATCCCCCTCATAATTTTAAATACCTCTATCAAGTCCCCCCTCAGCCTTCTACTCTCCAAAGAATAAAGACCTAACTTGTTCAATCTTTCTCTGTAACTTAGGTGCTGAAACCCAGGTAACATTCTCGTAAATCTTCTCTGTACTCTCTCTATTTTGTTGACATCTTTCCTATAATTTGGTGACCAGAACTGTACCCAATACTTCAAATTCGGCCTTACCAATGCCTTGTACAATTTTAATATTACATCCCAACTCCTATACTCAATGCTCTGATTTATAAAGGCCAGCATACCAAAAGCTTTCTTCACCACCCTATCCACATGAGATTCCACCTTCAGGGAACTATATACCATTATTCCTAGATCACTCTGTTAAACTCAATGGAACTATTTATCTACTGTGTGGGGAATAAAACGACATGGACTTCTTTACCAAACCATCTCTTCTCATTCAGTGTTTTTGACACGCATTCCAGGACATGCCATTTGAAGTCACATCACCTCCCTTTTACAGGCCGTGTGCATGCTGCTATTCACAAGGACCTGATTTTTATAGTAGCTGAAAAAGATTTTCTGGTATGTTACAATCTACTGCTTGACAGCTTCACCCGACCTTGCTTCCCAGAGGTTTGGAATCCTGTGCCCTCCCTGTGGAAGATTGCCAGCTGCAACGGGTGTATTTATGTTTTCAGAGACAAGTGTAAAAAGGGTGATGTCAAAACATTAAAACTGAACCCAGCCACATCTGTAGTATCAGTGATAAGTGGAATTGAGATATTGTTGACAAATTGGCAATTTCTTTTGGTGTGATTCTAACCAAGTACAGTAAACTGCAGTTTTTAGGATTTAATTTGTTGTGTGCATGAAGTTATTTTTCTAAATTTCTGCAGATGCCAACAAAATTTCAGTACTATGTTAGTTTTCTAAGACATTAATTGACCTAAACAATGTCGAACTATTGTCATGTTCTATTCCAGACTGAGACCATTTGCACAGGTAGCTCTACTTCTACTTAAAGACTGGTCTAAAGATTAAAGTTCTGTACCATGTTCATAGTGACCTTACAAAGGTCAGGCGGGTAGTGTGTTGCTGTTAAGGCATTTATTTAAGTTTATTACATTTCCGCTTTAAATAATTTGTTTACGACTATTTTGAGTTAAAGATAAAGATGTATCTCGGCATGTGATGATGTCACCCCCGGTTTTGCCGTGTCTTGTGGGTAAATTCAGGTTCGGAGAAGGTGGAAAGGTGCCGTGCATGCAGCAGGATCGTGAAGAGCTCTGTGTCTACCCACAAAGAAACATTATAGAAGCAACGCCGTAAGTTCATATGACAGTATTTGAAGTAAAATATTAACGCAGATTCTGTTAAAGGAAGCAGCAGTTGGAGCAGCGCACGTGGCGGCTTTTCAATTTCAAATGCGGGGGCAGCTTGAGCCCGGCAGCAGTTTGACGCGACCCCTCCCTCCGCTGGGGTGACACTCGCTAAAAGAAAAGAGTGTGCATGGTCTCAAGAATGAAACAGATACTGTAGATATTTTGTATTATTTTATCAACAGTTTTCACGATATGTTAATGTGGAAGAGTGAACATAAACGGTTAATCTTACTGCGACTCTGTCTTCATTGGCTCTGGTTTAATTTGGTGTTTAGTCAGAGTTTCAACACACTGCACGAGAACACTACATAAATACTATCACAATTAAATAATTAGCTGACGTGCAAATTCACAAATGCAATTGCCCTATCTACTTCATTGCCGAATCCGTGGTTGTGACACAAAGTATCTAAAATGAAACTACTTTGAAATTTGCCACAATCCCAAATGCACTGACACCTTGAAATCTGTGTGCAGCCCTATTCCGCTAACACCCCGAAATGTGTGTTCACCCCAATATTTGCCAGCACGCCCCTAAACCTGCGTACATACCCAAATTTGGCTGCATCCAAACTCATGCATACTTCAGATCTGCTGACACTCCCACATGCACATTAGACTTTCCCAGAGCAAAGATTCAGACAAGTGTGATGTGTTTGAAAGAGTGAAGTTTTGAGAGAGCCAACTAAGGTAGGACTTACACAGTGAATTGCAGGGAATTGATGAGTGGGGGAGAACAGACAGATCTGGAATACAATTCCATAATCCCTAGATAGGTTGTCAATTTGGTCATAAAGAGCAGTTTTGGCACATTGACCTTCATAATGCCATAAGACCATACATATTGGAGCAGAATTAAGGCATTTGTCTCATTGAGTCGTCTTCACCATTTTATCATGGCTTATCCATATTCCCACATTGCCCCCATGTCCTGCCTTCTCCCCATATCTTTTCATGCCCTGGCTAACCAAGAATCTGCCAAGCTCTAATTTAAATATACCCAATGACTTGGCCTCCAAAGCTGCCTGTAGCAGCAAATTCCTCAGATTCACCATTTTCTGACTCAAGAAATTTCTCTTCATCATTGTTCTAGAAGTATACACCTCCATTCTGAATCTGTGTCCTCATGTCTTAGACTCTCCCACCATAGGAAACATCCTCTCCACATCCACTCTATAGAAGGTTTTCAACATTTGATAGTTTTCAATGAAGTTGCCCTCATTCTTCCGAAATCCAGTCAATACAGACACAGAGCCATTAAATGCTATTCATATGACAAATCTTTCCATCCTGCAATCATCTTTGTGAACACCCTTTGAGAGTTCTACAATGTCATCAGGTTCTTGTTTTAAATAAGGGGCCCAAAACTGCTTACAATACAGCATGTAAGGCCTCAACAGTGCTTTATAAAGAATCAATGTGACATCCTTGCTTTTATATTCTCAAAATGAATGGTAATAGTGCATTTTCTTTTCTCACCATCAACTCAAACTGCAAATTAACTTTTAGGGAAGCCTGCACGAAGACTCTTTGCTCCACTCTATTTAAAAGTAATCTACTCATTTCTTCTACCGAATTGCATGACCATACGCTTCCTGACACTGTATTGCATCTGCCACATCTTTCGTCATTCTTCTAATCTATCAAAGTCTTTTTGTAGATGTGTAGCTGTGGTTACCAGTGGCAGCCAAACACAAAAGGTTCCATCTATTCCCACACTTCGCCTCCTGCCAGTCAGTGAATGCTTTATCCATGCTTGTATCTTACCTGTATTACCACGCACTCTTAACTTGTGAAGTCACCTCACACGTGGCACCTTGAAAAAGGGCTTCTGAAAATCTGAGTACACAACATCAACCAATTATCACACACAAAATGCTGGTGGAATGCAGCAGGCCAGGCAGCATCTGTAGGGAGAAGCGCTGTCAACGTTTCAGGCCGAGACCCAATTATCCTTTGTCTATCTTGCTTGTCATTTCTTCAAAGAATTCCAACAGATTTGTCAGACAAGATATTCCCTTGAGGAAACCATGCTCACAACAGCCTATTTTATCATATGCCTCCAAGTATATATTGAAACCACGAAAATCCATTCCAACATCTTTCCTGCAACTGAGGTCAGACTTTCTTCTAGCTAACACATTTCTTGAAGAATACAGTGACATTTGAAATTTCCCATTCCTCCAGAACAATGACTCAGAATAAAT
Source organism: Hemitrygon akajei (assembly GCF_048418815.1). Classification (NCBI taxonomy): domain Eukaryota; kingdom Metazoa; phylum Chordata; class Chondrichthyes; order Myliobatiformes; family Dasyatidae; genus Hemitrygon; species Hemitrygon akajei. The sequence continues at coordinate 160,184,401 of NC_133124.1, read as the reverse complement.
TGATTCTTGAAAGATTTTTACAAATGCCTCGAGAATCTCTTCAGCCATCTCTTTTAGAGCCCTGAAATGTATCTTATCTGGTCTAAGTGTATAAGTTGCCTTCAGACCTTTGATTTTCCCAAGAAACCTCTCTCTAGTAATGGCAAATCCACACAGTTCTGTCATTTGGCACTCTAGAGCTGCCGCCATACTGCTAGTAACACACTGCGTGGTGCTCGGACACAGTGGCACTGACAAGCTCCTGCAGTCCGGACCTGAAACATCTGTCGGTGAAGTGTCGTCCCTTTTATCTGCCACGGGAATTCACCTCGGTCATACTGACAGCAGTCTACATTCCTCCCCAGGTGGATGTGGAGTGTGCTGTGAATACACTGTATGCCAACATCAGTGAACTTGAGACCAGGTATCCAGAGGCTTTGCTCATTACAGCCGGGGACTTTAACCAGGCCAACCTCAGAAAAGCGCTGCCAAAGTTATACCAACATGTCTCCTGCTCCACTAGAGGCCCGAATATACTTGACCACTGCTAAACAGCAGTCAAGGATGCCTACCGTTCTGTCCCACGATCTCACCAGAAAATCGGACCATCAGGCTATACTCCTCCTCCCAGCTTAAAAAACAGAAACTGAAGCGGGAGGTCACGGTGTCAAAAGTGGTGTCGCCTTGGACAGAGGAAATGGATGAGGTCCTCCGTGACTGCTTTGAATCGGTGGACTGGTTAGTATTCAAGGAATCGGCAGCTAACCTCGATGAGTATGCCTCAGCTGTCACGGACTTTATCTGGAAGTGCACAGAGGACTGTGTGTCTCACAAGACGATCTGGGTATTCCCTAACCAGAAACTTTGGATGAATTATGAGGTCCAGTCCCTTTTGAAGGCTAGAGCTGCAGCTTTTAGGTCCGGAGATACCAGTCACTGCAGGGAATCCAGGCGTGAACTCCGGAAAGCCATTAAGGGCGCCAAGAGGCAATATTGAGCCAAGTTGGAAGCCCAGGCTAACCAGAGGGATACCAGTAGACTATGGCAGGGTCTAAATGAGATCACTGGGTGCAAAGAAAAGGCTGGGAATATCAATAACTGTAGCGCTTCTCTTCCTGACGAACTTTGTGTATTCTACGCAAGATTTGAACAGAAGAGGAGCGTCCCGCTCCCTCTGGATGAACCGGACCTGATGACATCAAGATTCATTGTCACCGAGGAAGACGTTAGAAGAGCCTTCCTGAAGATAAATCCAAGGAAGGCGATGGGCCCAGATGGTGTCCCGGGACAGTTTCTCTGGGCCTGTGCAAACGAGCTAGCTGGAGTGTTTGCAGACGTCTTCAACTGCTCCCTGCTTCAGTCTAAGATGATCCCCTCGTGTTTCAAGAAGGCAACGATAATCCCAGTGCCGAAGAAAAGCAAGGTGGCATGCCTGAATGACTATCGACCTGTGGCTCTGACATCAATTGCAATGAAGTGCTTCGAGCAATTGGTTATGGCACACATCAACCATAACCTACCGGTCAACCTTGACGCTTTGCAATTCGCCTACCGGAGCAACAGGTCAACGGCAGATGCCATCTCTCTGGCACTACATTCCTCCTTAGAACACCTGGAGAATAAAGACGCATATGTAAGGCTCCTTTTCATCGACTACAGCTCTGCCCTTAATACCATCATTCCAAATAAACTGATTCCTAAGCTCCGGAACCTGGGTCTTAGCACTCAGATCTGTAGCTGGATCTTCAACTTCCTCACAGACAGGACCCAGGCTGTAAAAATAGGGGACAAGCTTTCCTCTACAATCATTCTGAGCACCGGTGCCCCACAAGGCTGTGTACTCAGACCCCTGCTGTACTCACTGTACACCCATGATTGTGTAGCCAAGTTTCCATCAAACTCAATATATAAGTTTGATGATGACACCACCATTGTAGGCCGCATTGTAGGGGGTAGAAGGGTGGGTTGGCAAGTTTGCAGACGACACAAAGGTTGATGGTGTTGTAGATAGTGTAGAGGATTGTCAAAGATTGTAGAGAGATATTGATAGAATGCAGAAGTGGGCTGAGAAGTGGCAGATGGAGTTCAACCCAGAGAAGTGTGAGGTGGTACACTTTGGAAGGACAAACTCCAAGGCAGAGTACAAAGCAAATGGTAGGATACTTGTTAGTGTGTAAGAGCAGAGAGATCTGGGGGTACATGTGCACAGATCCCTGAAAGTTGCCTCACAGGTAGATAGGGTAGTTAAGAAAGTTTATGGGGTGTTAGCTTTCATAAGTCGAGGGATAGAGCTTAAGAGATGCGATGTGATGATGCAGCTCTATAAAACTCTAGTTAGGCCACACTTGGAGTACTGTGTCCAGTTCTGGTCGCCACAGTATAGGAAGGCTGTGGAAGCATTGGAAAGGGTACAGAGGAGATTTACCAGGATGCTGCCTGGTTTAGAGAGTATGGATTATGATCAGAGATTAAGGGAGCTAGGGCTTTACTCTTTGGAGAGAAGGAGGATGAGTGGAGACATGATAGAGGTGTACAAGATATTAAGAAGAATAGACAGAGTGGACAGCCAGCACCTCTTCCCCAGGGCACCACTGCTCAGTACAAGAGGACATGGCTTTAAGGTAAGGGGAGGGAAGTTCAAGGGGGATATTAGAGGAAAGTTTTTCACTCAGAGAGTGGTTGGTGTGTGGAATGCACTGCCTGAGTCAGTGGTGGAGGCAGATACACTAGTGAAGTTTAAGAGACTACTAGACAGGTATATGGAGGAATTTAAGGTGGGGGGTTATATGGGAGGCAGGGTTTGAGGGTCGACAGAGCATTGTGGGCTGAAGGGCCTGTAATGTGCTGTACTATTCTATGTTCTATGTACCTTGGGTATGATGAGTCGGAGTACAGAGAGGAAATTAAGAACCTGGTGGCATGGTGTGAACATGGTGAGCAGGTGGAACAGGTCAAAAGCTTTAAGTTCCTCAGTGTGAATATCACAAATGACCTGACTTGTTCTAACCAAGCAGAGTCCACTGCCAAGAAGGCCCACCAGTGCCTTTACTTCCTGAGAAAGCTGAAGAAATTTGGCCTGTCCCCTAAAACCCTCACTAATTTTTACTGATGCACTGTAGAAAGCATTCTTCTAGGGTGCATCACAACCCAGTATGGAAGTTGTCCTGTCCAAGACCAGAAGAAGTTGCAGAAGATAGTGAACATAGCCCAGCACATCACACAAACCAATCTTCCATCCTTGGACTCACTTTACACCGCACGCTGTCAGAGCAGTGCTGCCAGGATAACCAAGGATAAGTCCCACCCAGCCAACACACTTTTTGTCCCTCTTCCCTTCGGGAGAAGGTTCAGAATCATGAAGATTCGTACGGCCAGATTTGGGAACAGTTTCTTTCCAACTGTGATAAGACTGCTGAATAAATCCTGACCCGGATCTGGGCCGTACCTTCCAAAGATCTGGACCTAACTTGCACTACCTTACTTTCCCTTTTCTATTTTCTAATTAATATTTATAATTTAAATTTTTTATTATACTTACTTGGATTTGTACTTCAGAGAGCGCAAAGCGCAGAATCAAATATCGCTGTGATGATTTTACGCTCTAGTATCAATTGTTTGGTGACAATAAAGTGAGTAAGTAGTGTCTTCGCCTATGAAGCCTGATGTAAACAGTATTTTGGAATTGGGTGAGCTGCGGATTTGGGGGTGTCCACAGATTCAGTACTACGCATGGATTTTGCCAAAGTAGTATAGGGTTAGGTAGTGTAGAAAACCTAGAGAAGGAGGTTGCTATGGTCTGAAATACATACGGCAGAATTGCTTGCCATCATTTTAGACTTACAGTGGGTGGAGGAAATTTGGCCATGTCATGAAATTTGTTTAAAGCTCTTTTGGGTTTTCATAAATTTTAATACAGGTCATTCTTGCAGTAGGACCAAATTTACTGTTGGAAACTCGTCGCCAAACATTATTTCAAATACAAAGTATTGATTTTCATGTCAGCTTCTTATGAGTCCCTGCACATAGATGTGTTGAGGGGAATGAGCGGGTGGATTGTTTAACTGCAAAAGGTGCTGGAATTTCAGCTGTGGTTAACCGCCTTCCACTTATCAAATCAGAAGCTAAAGGGTTGCTTATGGAAAGAATTGTGAGATAAGTAAGATTTGGGTGTGCTCAGGGATTTACAGTGCACACAGATTTGGTGGTGCACATGGATTTTTGGGTTCACACTGATCTGGGGTGCAGGCAGATTTGGGGTTTACACTTGGACTTTGCGGTGCACACAGACTTGGGGTTGCATGCGGATTTGGAGATATGCAGTGTTGGCGCTGCCCACGGATCTTAGGGTACACACAGATTTAAGGATGCACACGGGTCTCGGAAGTGTCGGCGTATTTCAGAGAACGGACTGTAAAGTGTCTATGTTGGCATCGCTGTTTTCATACAGTGATGTTTATAATAGATACGGCGAATTGTGCAGCTCAGACATCGAGTCGTATTAAGGAAATTAAAATTATTGTGAAAGCTGCAGAAAGTTATCTTGGTGTAACAAGTAAACACGAGGAAATCTGCAGATGCTGGAAATTCAAACAACACACACAAAATGCTGGTGGAACACAGCAGGCCAGGCAGCATCTATAGGGAGCAGCACTGTCGACTTTTCGGGCCGAGACCCTTCATCAGGACCCGAAACGTCGACAGTGCTTCGCCTTATAGATGCTGCCTGGCCTGCTGTGTTCCACCAGCACTGTGTGAGTGTTGGTGTAACAAGTGTTATGTGGAAAGCTATAAAAAAAAGAAGGAAGTGTTTTATTTCCAGGTTCTCTACATCACACTTCAGTCCAGACACTGGCGGGAATACGCCTTGAAGCTGGAGAGTCAACCGCCTTCTATCCATACCGCGACCTGTTTCTTCATGTTAGCCAATCATTCAAGGGGAAAGCGCAGACTGGTGTGATTGACATTCGATAGTCCAACCACCAACAAACTAGCTCATCGCCTTCCTCTGGGACTGTCGGACTGTGAGGTTGATGGGCGTGAATAGGGATATATGGACATAGCCAGAGACCAATGGACTGGCGGCATTCCAGAGTAGTTCTTTGAATGAAGTCTGGATGGGCCAATGAGATACTGAGTCTTGCCACCCCCCCCCCCCCACACACACACACACACACTGGCCTAATGTCACGGAGCTGCTGGTCAATGGGAGAATCCACCAGGGAATAACATCTGTAAGGTCAGGCGGCGAACGTGAGGTGCTGGATCCCGGCTTCGAGACCCTGCGGCTGCCGTTGCCTTCTGCTTAGGATTCGGCTTTATTGATGAACTGAAGCAGCAAGATGAGCGGATATTTCACCGCACTGATCACCTGCTCCCTGAATTTCGACTGAGTCACCGCGTAAATAAATGTGTTCGTGCAGCAGCTGAAATCTCGCAGCACAAAACCGAAGTTGTGAAAGATCCATTCAGAATCATTGAAATTGTGTCCTTTTCCTGTGACCTGATAATATATGAAATTTAAAACATTTGTCATCCACAGGAGGATGAAGTTGCCGGAGAGGGTGAAGAGTAAAACCACAGACCTCCTCCTGCTCTCCATCTCCGGGTCACTGCTGTTCTCCCCCTTGCTCTGACCCCTCAGCCCCTTACGGACCCGACTGGCCACTAAAATGTGCCTGACTGTCAGAGCGTTGAGCAACAAGATCCCAGTGAATGGGAGTAACGGAGTTAAAACTCTATCAAGCCAGTCGTATCCTATCCAACCTGGGTCAGTGAAATAATTGTCCTTGTAGGTGCAGAGCCACGGTACATTGTCTTTGATCTCTCTGGGTTCCCGGGTGAAGTATCGAGGAATGTTTTTCAGACAGAACAGTACGCTGGCTGTTGTTAGAACTAAAGCTGCAGTTTTCCCCGTGCAATACTTTGTTTTCAGATTCTGGCAGCAAATGGCGACAAATCGATCAAAAGTGAACGTGACCGTGAACCAGACAGAACAGTCTGTAGCTGTATACCTCAGTATATCGATAACACTACACACAGGGGTGATGATCAGAAAATGCCACAGAAAGTAATACCATTTGATTCGATACAAAATGACTTCGGTGACAATGGTCAGTAGATCCGCCGCTGCCATGGCCACCAGGTAGCGAGTGGTGCAGGTGGAGAGGCCGCACTTTCCCCGGGACAGGATCACAATCGCAACTAAATTTACTGGGGAGAGAGAGAGAAGAGAACAGAACTGATACTGATCACATTCTCCGGGTATTAACACAGGATCGGGTTTCAGTTAAAGATTGTGAGTCTGTGAACGGGGGCTAATATAACAGACACGCGTCATACTGTCTCTTTCAGTTTGGAAATAAGACGATGTGTGGGGAATTGTCGGGGATAAAATCGAGCTGCATGAACAACAACAATCAGTGCTCATCCCGATTCCAGTCGCTGATTTAACCGTGACCGACCAGGACTCCGGAATCTCAGTATCTGATGGGGCCGAGAAGCGATGCAGAGAGGAGCAACACACACAAAGCACTGGCGAACTCAGTAGGTTAGACAGCATTCATAAAATTGAACAAACTCTGGTTTCAGGACGAGACCCAATTTATGAAGGGCCTCGGAGGAAATGCAGGGACAACAGGGACAACCTCGGGGACAAATGCAGACTGAGTGGCAGCTTTAAAGCATTAATTCTACAGCGCAGTTTAATTCGATAACACACATCAGCAGAACCGTGGATACTGTTTCAGGTGATCAGACCCAATTTATTGACCAACATGCAGGGGATCCGACTGTGACAGACGTCACGGGGAGACATGAATCACGGGATCAGGTGTTCTTTCTGATCAATAACTCAGAAGAGTGAACTTCACAATTTAAACCTCTCCTAGTCCCCCTACGGCAAGAGCTGGCTGACCCCCGCACTGGGACAACCCTGGGCAAAGACCCATTAAAACCCTCCAAGTCACCCCTTCCTGGAGAGCTGGCTGACCCCCGCACTGGGACAACCCTGGGCAAAGACCCATTAAAACCCTCCAAGTCACCCCTTCCTGGAGAGCTGGCTGACCCCCGCACTGGGACAACCCTGGGCAAAGACCCATTAAAACCCTCCAAGTCACCCCTTCCTGGAGAGCTGCCTGTCCTCAGCACTGGGACAGCTCTTGAGAAGGTGTCATGAAAGCCAGTAACAACGCAGGAGTTTCGTTTCTTATTAAAAGAGGAAAAAATTAGAATGTTGAATTGATGGAATGGATACCACTGACGGATATTTGTGCAATGAACATCAAGTTGGAAGTTCTTAAAATGATCTTAAACAGGTTCACACCGGTTAACACACAGAAATACCAAACACGAATTGCTGTCCTCACTCACCAGGTACTCCAATGACCGCAATGAACACGAAGGATAGTTTCTCCGCACTCTCGTACCTCTCCCACAATGCAGACATTTTCTCTGTCCAGAGACCCCCACCCCGCCCCCCGTGCTACAAGGGATCTCGGAATGAAATGTTGAAGCACCGCCTGCCTAAGATTTTAATACCATTTAGCGACTCCTCAGGGACAGATTTGAACAGATTTAAAAATAAAGATTTTTAAGTTATTTACACACCGATTACGTCAGACAAATGCAATCCCTGCGGTGTCAGATTAATTTAGTGCGTTAAATTTCAGACCATTTGTGGAAGTTAGTTTGTACCAACAAAGGTACCTGAACCTTCTGACCTGTCTTATCAATTAATTGCGCTTCCAATGTAAACATGTACTTCAAAGGAACCATTTGTCAGACACAGAATATTGAAGTAAATTATGTCATTGTAGCTTGTGAAATTATATTGAATCACCAACTGTTATCATTTTCTTCAGGAGTATAAACTCTTGATGTAGTTTGTACGAAGGAGACTCTACCAAGAGAGCCTCTAAATGTCTGTTTATTTTGATAAGTAACCACTTTCATATCCACTAAACCCTGCAACTTCTTCAGTGAGTTGGTCATAGTCTAAACTTTTGGGAACTCGTACACGACCCACCCCTAAACCTAACGTATGGCCATCAATCTCAGCAGTCTAGTGAAAGGACACGGAGGAACGCTGGAGAGGCGGAAAAGAATGCATACTTGTGTGTACGTGGATGTGTGTATCTATATGTATTTTTATCTCTGTGTGTTGTGTGTGTGTGTGTGTGTTTGTGTTTCTGTGGTGTGCATGTGTATATGTTCATATGCATCCACTTGTGTATGCCAGTCTGTCCTTTTGGGTGTCTGTGCGTGCTTGTGTCTGAGACCACGGTCTTTGTCAAGATGGCGTGGCAATTGAGAACACTTAGCTAATGTGGAAGCAACCATTCAGAACTCCAGAGGGATGAGTTTGGGGAGTATTGCCTTCTTTGTTAGGGATACAACAATATCATGGGCTTAATTCCGAAGAGGGAAGAGCCCGAACAGTCGCTACCCAATACACTTCAGGACGTTGAACAAGGAGTGACAGAGGAGCCTTCGGTAGCTCCGGGCCTGAATAAGTTGAGTTTAGAAGAATGAGGTGAAATTGAAGCCAATCGAATATTGAAAGCTCACAGAACACAGTAGAGAGCTGGGGAGGCAGATGTGAAAGTGTTGTATTTGCGTGTGTGCATGTGTGTATGTGGGGTGTGTGTGTGTGTGTCTGTGTGTGTGTGTGTGTGTGTGTCTGTGTGTGTGTGTGCGTGTGTCTGTATGTTGGCGTGCATGTGTGTGTGTCATTTTGTGTCTGTGTCTCTGTGCCTGTTTTTCTGTCTGTGTCACACTCCCATCCATGTACTTATCGAAGCTTCTCTTCAATGCAGTCAAACCTGCATCTGGCAGTTGTGCACTTGCACTACAATCTGCGTGAAGAAATTTCTACTCAGGTTCCCCTTAAGTATTTCACCTTTCATCCTTAAATTGCAGCCTCTAGTTACAGTCTCACCCAACCTCAGTGGAAAAACTTTGTCTGCATTTACACTATCTAGACATAAATAATTTTGTATACCTCTGTGAAATCTCCTGTCACTTCCGTACGTTCCAGGAAATGAGGTCCTAACTTATTCAACCTTTCACTACAACTCAGGTCCTCAAGTCCCAGCAAACATATCGCAAATTTTCTCTGCACTAATTTTATTGCTATTTTTTTCTGTAGGCAGATAACAAAAACTGCACATAATACTCAAAATTAGGCCTCACTAACATCTTATTCAACCAACATAACATCCCATCTTTTACTTAGTACATTGACATTTGAAGGCCACTGTGCCAAATTTTTCCATATGACCCTATCAACCTGCAATGCAACTTTTAAGTAATTATGAATCTGTGTTGCCAGATCCTTTTCTGCTACCGCACTCCTCGACCCCTACTACTCACATTAACTTCATGCACCCCCTATCTGTGTGCGCCCCCCAAATCTTTGCGCACCCTGAACCCACTGATTGCTGCACGAACAAATTAGATTTTCTCAGAATAGGAATAATTTCAAATAGTTCACAAAGTGTCATAAAAATCAAAGTAGAGGTCAAAGTTCAAATTGCTTTTATTAAAAAATTATGTATAAATGAAACACACTTGAGATTAGTCACAGCTATAAATCCATGAGAAGCACGAAATACATGTGTATCCTCAAATCTGTGTACACCTCAAATCTACGTGCAGCCACAACATTACTGACACCCTTAATGCCCACTTAATTACTAACCCAGAGCAAGAATAATTTCAAACTGTTCATAAAATAGCTGCCTCCTCCTTAAAAAAGAAAAACATCAAAGTTCAAAATGTATTTACTCTTCATGCATCAAAAATGAAACAACTTTGAGATTCGCCACAAACCCAAATTCACCGCCACCCAAAAATCTGTATGCACCACCGTAATTCGCCGACACACATGGAATCTGCATGCATCCAGAATCTGTGTGGACCCCCAAAACCACAGGCTCCCCCAAAACAGTGTTCCCCCCCCATATTTTCGACATACCCTTAACTACGAAAATCTACCTAACCAAACCCCTTAGTTTTAGGTTTGCTTCATTGAAGATCTATATACACAGTTGAACTTTTAACAACATTTGTAGCTAAGCAGTCAACCACTTCATTCCCCTCAACTCCTCTATGTGCCTGAACCCAAAAGAAGTAGACATGGAAACCAATACTTTGTATATGAAATGACGTTTGATGAGTTTACAACAGTCAAGCTGACCTACTGCTAGAATGAACTGTTTTAGGACTTATCAACTCCAAAAAGGAGTCTGAACAAATTATAAACTTACATGAACATTTTCCCCCTACCCATGGTAAGCCTATTCTGCTGTTAAAGTGTTAAGTGGTTGGTAAGTAATTCTGTATCACTACCTGTATTTCAGGCACAAGAACAACCACACCAACTTCCCAGTGCTTTTGATGCAAGTGTAAAAACAGTTAACACATAATAATATTTTTACTTATTATACTGATGAACCAATAGACCTTCAGGCATAACAGTATCTTTGGACTTTATTCAACCGTGTAACCAAAAGTCAGCAAAAGTAATTGGGAAAAATTGCACAATTTACCTATATTCTTCGTGGGACATATTGCACAATCCAACACACATGTAGTCCTAGTAATGAGGATCCAGCCATCCAAAACTAAAAACATTCTAATTGTGATGTTCCCAACAGTCCTCTAACACACATTTAACAGGATGATAATTTCTGTGTCCCCTCAGACTAATCAGGTTTTTTAACATCAGCTTCAAACTCCGCAATTGTAAGGGCAGGTGTCCAATTTCAACCAGTAAAGCCGAAACAGGGACTTTACTGCACACCAACAAGATATTAAAGCCTGTTCTTGTATCAAGTCCAAGCATTTCAAAGTTGAAGATGAATCTGATCCAGAAGCCACACAGCCACAATCAAGAACAGATCTAATTAAAAACAAATATAAACCGTCAACAATGATTTACGCGCTCTACCCCAGTATCCTTGGAAATACCTGATAACATTTAATGCTATTTTACATTTATCAATGATTTTACTGATGCAGTGCTCCCGTATCAGCTTTTTATCCATGCATTTGACTAAAAATCTTACCACTGGTACATCTTCAAGAGTTTAACTATATAAAACTATATAGATATATACTATATATAGATACAATATATACAGTATGCCATATATAGAACTGTAACTGTATTATGGTTGTATTACAGACAGACAGACAGACATACTTTATTGATCCCGAGGGAAATTGGGTTTTGTTACAGTCGCACCAACCAAAAATAGTGTAGAAATATAGCAATATAACACCATAAATAATTAAATAATAATGTTAATTACGGCAAGTGGAAATTAGTCCAGGACCAGCCTATTGGCTCAGGGTGTCTGACACTCCGAGGGAGGAGTTGTAAAGGCAGGAATGACTTCCTATGACGCTGTGTTACATCTTGGTGGAATGAGTCTCTGGCTGAATGTACTCCTGTGCCTAACCAGTACATTATGGAGTGGATGGGAGACATTGTCCAAGATGGCATGCAACTTGGACAGCATCCTCTTTTCAGACACCACTGTCAGAGAGTCCAGTTCCACCCCCACAACATCACTGGCCTTGTGAATGAGTTTGTTGATTCTGTTGGTGTCTGCTACCCTCAGCCTGCTGCCCCAGCACACAACAGCAAACATGATAGCACTGGCCATCACAGACTCATAGAACATCCTCAACATTGTCTGGCAGATGTTAAAGGACCTCAGTCTCCTCAGAAAATAGAGACGGCTCTGACCCTTCTTGTAGACAGCCTCAGTGTTCTTTGACTAGTTCAGTTTATTGTCAATTTGTATCCCCAGGTATTTGTAATCCTCCACCATGTCCACACTGACCCCTTTGGATGGAAACAGGGGTCCCCAGTGCCTTAGCCCTCCTCAGGTCCACCACCAGCTCCTTAGTCTTTTTCACATTAAGTTGCAGATGATTCTGCTCACACCACGTAACAAAGTTTCCCACCGTTGCCCTGTACTCAGCCTCATCTCCCTTGCTGATGCATCCAACAATGGCAGAGTCATCAGAAAACCTCTGAAGATGGCAAGACTCTGCGCAGTAGTTGAAGTCCGAGGTGTAGATGGTGAAGAGAAAGGGAGACAGGACAGTCCCCTGTGGAGCCCCAGTGCTGCTCACCACTCTGTCTGACACACAGTGTTGCAAGCACACATACTGTGGTCTGCCAGTCAGGTAATGAATAATCCATGACACCAGGGAAGCATCCACCTGCATCACTGTCAGCTTCTCACCCAACAGAGCAGGGTGGATGGTGTTGAACGCACTGGAGAAGTCAAAAAACATGACCCTCACAGTGCTCGCTGGCTTGACCAGGTGGGCGTAGACACGGTTCAGCAGGTAGACGATGGTATCCTCATGTCCTAGTCGGGACTGATAGGTGAACTTGAGGGGGTCTAAGTGTGGCCTAACCATAGGCCGAAGCTGCTCTAGAACAAGTATCTCCAGGGTCTTCATGATGTGGGTGGTCAATACCACCGGTCTGTAGTCATTGGAGCCACTGGGGCGCAGCGTCTTTGGTACAGGGACGAGGCAGGATGTCTTCCACATCACAGGAACCCTCTGGAGACTCAGGCTCAGGTTGAAGACATGGTGAAGTACTCCACATAGCTGGAGGGCACAGGCTTTGAGCACCCTGGGGTTGACACCATCCCTGTTTAATCTCTTTGGAAAACACATAATGTGTGTTTTAGCTCCTGAAAGCTTAAATCTTCATCTATTTACCTCATGTTCGACCACATTAATTGTTAATTGCATCCAATATACAGTAAAATTTAAATATCTACCTCCAGTCCATAACACTCCATCATCTGCATATAGTGATCTACACACCCCTGTTCCTACCTCAGAGAAAATATATTTAATCATAATATTAAATGATACAGGGCTACATATACTGCCTTGTTGGGGTATCTCAGAGAAACCCGAATATAACTTGTCCACCGTACCTGCACAAAACGTCTTCCCCTCACTCCTAAATTCCATAATTTGATCAAAAGTCCTTCCTACTAATAACATATCATGTGTATTTTCAATTTCAAAAAGTACTATTGTTACTACATCTTTATTTCACCGTGCTTTGCTAATATCTTCCAAACATAAAACTGAACCGAATGTAATTTTCATTTTTAAATCTGTTTATTAATTATTATTGAAGATCAACAAAAAAGATACATTAAGTCAATATGTCATTATGTACAATAAAGAATTAAATTAGCATATAACTGATTAACAAAACTAAGCAATATATCAATAATAATAAGAAAAAATAGTGTTAAGAATATTTTTGAAAGAAAAAAGAAGGAAAAAGAAAGAACACCTACTAACTAAAAAAAAAATCCTACAACTGAAAAAAAAAACAAACCAAAAAAAACCATTGGGAGAACAACCCCGGAGCTATGCATCATACAAGCTTCCACAAAAAAAATCAGTCCGCCAACTCAAATCCATTTAAAGAATAATCAGCAGGAAATTATATTAACTAACTCAAATCAGATGATAGTAACGGGAGTATGAACCCCACCTTTTCTCAAAATCAAATTGAGGATCAAAAGTTCGACTTCTGATTTTCTCCAAACTAAGACATAGCATCACCTGACAAAACCATTGTATCAAAGTAGGAGCAGAAGCATCTTTCCATTTCAACAAAAATAGCCCTTCTGGTCAATATTGTAACAAATGCAATTACATGTTGGTCTCATGGAGAAATACCATGAATATATTGAGGGATTATACCAAATAAAACTGTCAATTTATTAGGTTGTAAATTAATTTTTAAAGCATTAGAAATTGTAGAGAAGATAGACTTTCAAAAATGTTTCAATACAGAACACGACCAAAACATATGTGTCAATGTGGCTGGCTCAGTTTTACATCTATCACACTGACTATCAACATTAGGAAACATTTTAGACAGTCTTTCCTCTGTCAGATAGTAATGATGTACAATTTTAAATTGAATTAAAAAGTGATTGGCACAAATCGAAGAAGAATTGACTAACTTCAAAATCTGCAACCAATCTTCCGTTATCCGGGTCATGTTAAGCTCTCTCTCCCAATCTTGCTTGCTATTCATGAGAATTAAGTTAGTCTGCAGTGTGGTGGGATCAAAAGCAGATATGTGTTATATTGGGAAATTGATAGGGCACATCACAAACTGGTATGGAAGCTGTCCTGTCCGAGACCGGAAAAAGCTGCAGAAGATAGTGAACACAGCCCAGCACATCACACAAACCAATCTTCCATCCTTGGACTCACTTTACACCGCACACTGTCAGAGCAGTGCTGCCAGGATAATCAAGGACACGACCCACCCAGCCAACACACTTTTTGTCCCTCTTTCCTGCGGGAGAAGGTTCAGGAGCTTGAAGACTCATCCGGCCAGATTTGGGAACAGCTTCTTTCCAACTGTGATAAGACTGCTGAATGGATCCTGACATTTTAAAAACTTTAGAAGTTGTAGAGAAAATAGACTTCCAAAAATGTTTCAATACGACCAAAACATATGTGTCAATGTGGCTGTCTCGGTTTTACATCTGTCACACTGAGTATCAACATTAGGAAACTTTTTAGACAGACTCTCCTTTGTCAAATAGTAACAATGTACAATTTTAAATTGAATTAAAGAGTGATTGGCACAAATCGAAGAAGAGTTAACCAACTTCAAAATCCGCAACCAATCTTCTGTTATCTGGGTTATGTTAAGCTCTCTCTCCAAGTCTTGCTTCATCTTATGTGAAGGGTAATTGTGCGGTTGTAACAATAAATGAGTTTCAATATAATTATGGACTGGACCCACGATTGAGATTTTTGATTGGAGAAAGGCTAACTTTGAGGAGATGCAAAAGGATTAAGAAGGAGTGGATTGGGACAATTTGTTTTATGGGAAGGATGTAAAAGAGAAATGGAGGTCATTTAAAGGTGAAATTTTGAGGGTACAGAATCTTTATGTTCTTGTTAGGTTGAAAGGAAAGGTTAAAAGTTTGAGAGAGCCATGGTTTTCAAGGGATATTAGAAACTTGGTTCATAAAAAGAGAGGTATCTACAATAAATATAGGCAGCATGGAGTAAATGAGATGCTTAAAGAATATAAAGAATGTAAGAAGAATCTTAAGAAAGAAACTAGAACAGCTAAAAGAGCCAAAAGAGATGGGGGAGATTTTGAACAATTTCTTTTCTTCCGTATTCACTAAGGAGAAGGATATTGAATTGTGTAAGGTAAGGGAAGCAAGTAGGTAAGTTATGGAAACTATGATTATTAAAGAGGAGGAAGTACTGTTGCTTTTAAGTAATCTTAAAGTGGATAAATCTCTGGATCCTGACAGGATGTTCCCTAGGACCTTGAGGGAAATTAGTGTAGAAATAGCAGATGCTCTGACAGAAATATTTCAAATGTCATTAGAAACTGGGATGGTGCTGGAGGATTGGCGTATTGCTCATGTTGTTCCACTGTTTAAAAAGGGTTCTAAGAGTAAACCGAGCAATTATAGGCCTGTAAGTTTGACGACCGTGGTGGGTAAATTAATGGAAAGTATTCTTAGAGATGGTATATATAATTATCTGGATAGACAGGGTCTGATTAGGAACAGTCAACATGTATTTGTGCATGGAAGGTTATGTTTGACAAATCTTACTGAATTTTTTGAAGAGGTTGCTAGGAAAGTTGACGGGTAAAGCAGTGGATGTTGTCTATATGGACTTCAGTTAGGCCTTTAACAAGGTTTCACATGGAAGTTTCATTAGGAAGGTTCAGTCGTTAGGTATTAATATTGAAGTAGTAAAATGGATTCAACAGTGGCTGGCTGGGAGATGCCAGAGAGTAGTGGTGGATAACTGTTTGTCAGGTTGGAGGCCGGTGACTAGTGGTGTGCCTCAGGGATCTGTATTGGGTCCAATGTTGTTTGTCATATACATTAATGATCTGGATGATGGGGTGGTAAATTGGATTAGTAAGTATGCAGATGATACTCAGATCGGTGGCTTTGTGAATAATGAAGGAGGTTTTCAAAGCTTGATTTACTTAGGCCAGTTAGAAGAGTGAGGTGAAAGATGGCAGATGGAGTTTAATGCTGATAAGTGTGAAGTGCTACATTTTGGTAGGACTAATCAAAATAGGATATACATGGTAAATGGTAGGGCATTGAAGAATGCAGTAGAAAAGAGTGATCTAAGAATAATGGTGCATAGTTCCCTGAAGGTGGAATCTCATGTGGATAGGGTGGTGAAGAAAGCTTTTGATATGCTGGTCTTTATAAATCAGAGCATTGAGTATAGGAGTTGGGATGTAATGTTAAAATTGTACAAGGCATTGGTAAGGCCAAATTTGGAATATTGTGCGCAGTTCTGGTCACCGAATTATAGGAAAGATGTCAACAAAATAGAGAGAGTACAGAGAAGATGTACTAGAATGTTACCTGGGTTTCAGCACCTAAGTTACAGGGAAAGATTGAACAAGTTGGGTCTTTATTATTTGAAGCATAGATGGTTGAGGGGGGACTTGATAGAGGTATTTAAAATTATGAGGGGGTAGATAGAGTTGACATGGATAGGCTTTTTCCATTGAGAGCAGGGGAGATTCAAACACAAGGACATGAGTTGAAAGTTAAGGGGCAAAAGTTCAGGGGTAACACGAGGGGGAACTTCTTTACTCAGAGAGTGGTAGGTGTGTGGAATGAGCTTCCTGTAAAAGTGGTAGAGACAGGTTTAACATTGTCAATTAAATTAAAATTGGATAGGTATATGGACATGAAAGGAATGGAGGGTTATGAGCTGTGTGAACGTTGGTGGGACTAGGTGAGAGTAAGCATTCAGCATGGACTAGAAGGGCCGAGATGGTCAGTTTCCATGCGGTAATTGTTAAATGGGTAAATAATGTTTTCCTATTAAAAGCGTTCCCTAAAGGATTCATTATTAAATTAATATCTAACAGGTCAGAATCCTGTATATATATAAAATTACTTCAGTATCTTGTAAGAAGTGCATGAACTGAAGATATTGCTGGAAATGTGAATATGAGAGAGAGTATTTAGTTACTAATTTCTGAAAAGACATCAATCAGCCATCTTGGAACAGATCCATGAAGGAATAAATTCCTTTATTCCTCCAAAGAAGAAAGGTAGGATTGAAGGTTTAATTAATTAATTTCAATAAATTGAACTAAGAAGTTTAAATTTATTGAGATTAAAGAAATTATGAAACTGGAACCAAATTTGTAATGACTGCTTAATCATAGTGTATAAATTTAAATTAGTATTTTTGGCCAGTTGTACAGGTAGAGAAGTTCCTAATAATGAGGTTAGGTGAAACTGTTTCACAGCATTAATTTGAAATCAGCCCAATATAACCAAAAACACATATAATGTATATTAACAGTCCAATAATACATTCTTAAATTAGGCAAAGCAAAAACTCCATCTTTTTTGAAATTTGTAAATGATATTAGGCAATTCTTGGTCTTTTATTATTTCAAACAAAAGATGAAATAATAGAGTCAACCTGATCAAAGAAATTTTTAGTTAAAAAATAGGGATATTTTGAAATACATATAAACATTTTGGTAAAATAATCATCTTAACTGCACGAATTCCGCTGGCTAACTAAAGTGTAAGTGGATTCCATCTACAAAATAATTGCTTTATAAAATCCACTAAAGGAACCAAATTAGCTTTATAAAGGTCTGACACGGTGGTAAGCAGCACAGGGGTGCCGCAGGGAACCGTACTCTCTCCGGTCCTGTTCACCCTGTACACATCAGACTTCCAATATAACTCGGAGTCCTGCCATGTGCAGAAGTTCGCTGATGACATGGCCATAGTGGGGTGTGTCAGGAATGGACAGGAGGAGGAGTATAGGAAACTGATACAGGACTTTGTGATATGGTGCAACTCAAACTACCTGCGTCTCAATATCACCAAGACCAAGGAGATGGTGGTGGACTTTAGGAGATCTAGGCCTCATATGGAGCCAGTGATCATTAATGGAGAATGTGTGGAGCAGGTTAAGACCTACAAGTATCTGGGAGTACAGTTAGACGAGAAGCTAGACTGGACTGCCAACACAGATGCCTTGTGCAGGAAGGCACAGAGTCGACTGTACTTCCTAAGAAGGTTGGCGTCATTCAATGTCTGTAGTGAGATGCTGAAGATGTTCTATAGGTCAGTTGTGGAGAGCGCCCTCTTCTTTTGGTGGCGTGTTGGGGAGGAAGCATTAAGAAGAGGGACGCCTCTCGTCTTAATAAGCTGGTAAGGAAGGTGGGCTCTGTCGTGGGCAAAGTACTGGAGAGTTTAACATCGGTAGCTGAGCAAAGGGCGCTGAGTAGGCTACGGTCATTATGGATAACTCTGAACATCCTCTACATAGCACCATCCAGAGACAGAGAAGCAGTTTCAGCGACAGGTTACTATCGATGCAATGCTCCTCAGACAGGATGAAGAGGTCAATACTCCTCAATGCCATTAGGCTTTACAATTCTACCGCCAGGACTTAAGAACTTTTTAAAAGCTATTATTAATGCTTTTTGAGATAGTGATTTAGATGCATATCATATTTTTTTACTGAGTTAAGTATTGTATGTAATTAGTTTTGCTACAACAAGTGTATGGGACATTGGAAAAAGTTGAATTTCCCCATGGGGATGAATAAAGTATCTATCTATCTATCTATCTGAAGGTCTCTATGATTTTTAGTGATAATAATACCTAAATATGTCACAGGGGGACGTGGAGACTGGACCCAAATGCAGGACGCAGGCACTGAAGTACTAGGGGCAGGACCAGAACAACGAAAGGAGAGAACAAGATGGGGAGACCGTGGCATGCAAAGGTGATCCTGGGGTTCAGAGAGTTCAGGGTGAAGGCAGGACCCTGTAGTTCAGGGCGAAGGCAGGAACCCAGAATTCATGGCGAAGGCAGGACCCTGGAGTTCAGGGTGAAGGCAGCGCCCTGGAGTTCACGGCGAAGGCAGGGCCCTGGAGTTCACGGCGAAGGCAGGGCCCTGGAGTTCAGGGCGAAGGCAGGACCCTGGAGTTCATGGCGAAGGCAGGACCCTGGAGTTCATGGCGAAGGCAGGGCCCTGGAGTTCATGGCGAAGGCAGGGTCCTGGAGTTCAGGGCGAAGGCAGGACCCTGGAGTTCAGGGCGAAGGCAGGACCCTGGAGTTCAGGGCGAAGGCAGGACCCTGGAGTTCATGGCGAAGGCAGGACACTGGAGTTCAGGGCGAAGGCAGGACCCTGGAGTTCATGGCGAAGGCAGGGCCCTGGAGTTCAGGGTGAAGGCAGGACCCTGGAGTTCAGGGCGAAGGCAGGACACTGGAGTTCAGGGCGAAGGTAGGACCCTGGAGTTCAGGGTGAAGGCAGGACCCTGGAGTTCAGGGCGAAGGCAGGACACTGGAGTTCAGGGCGAAGGTAGGACCCTGAAGTTCCGGGTGAAGGTAGGACCCTGGAGTTCAGGGCGAAGGCAGGACACTGGAGTTCAGGGCGAAGGCAGGACCCTGGAGTTCAGGGTGAAGGCAGGACCCTGGAGTTCAGGGCGAAGGCAGGACACTGGAGTTCAGGGCGAAGGCAGGACCCTGGAGTTCAGGGCGAAGGCAGGAGCCTGGAGTTCAGGGCGAAGGCAGGAGCCTGGAGTTCAGGGCGAAGGCAGGACCCTGGAGTTCAGGGCGAAGGCAGGACCCTGGAGTTCATGGAGAAGGCAGGAGCCTGGAGTTCATGGAGAAGGCAGGAGCCTGGAGTTCATGGTGAAGGCAGGACCCTGGACTTCATGGTGAAGGCAGGAGCCTGGAGTTCATGGTGAAGGCAGGACCCTGGAGTTCATGGAGAAGGCAGGAGCCTGGAGTTCATGGTGAAGGCAGGAGCCTGGAGTTCAGGGTGAAGGCAGGACCCTGGAGTCCATGGTGAAGGCAGGACCCTGGAGTTCAGGGTGAAGGCAGGACCCTGGAGTCCATGGTGAAGGCAGGACCCTGGAGTTCATGGCGAAGGCAGGACCCTGGAGTTCATGGTGAAGGCAGGACCCTGGAGTTCAGGGTGAAGGCAGGACCCTGGAGTCCATGGTGAAGGCAGGACCCTGGAGTTCATGGCGAAGGCAGGACCCTGGAGTTCATGGTGAAGGCAGGACCCTGGAGTTCAGGGTGAAGGCAGGACCCTGGAGTTCATGGCAGGCAGGACCCTGGAGTTCATGGCAGGCAGGACCCTGGAGTTCAGGGCGAAGGCAGGACCCTGGAGTTCAGGGTGAAGGCAGGACCCTGGAGTTCAGGGTGAAGGCAGGACCCTGGAGTTCATGGCAGGCAGGACCCTGGAGTTCAGGGTGAAGGCAGGACCCTGGAGTTCATGGCAGGCAGGACCCTGGAGTTCAGGGTGAAGGCAGGACCCTGGAGTTCAGGGTGAAGGCAGGACCCTGGAGTTCAGGGTGAAGGCAGGACCCTGGAGTTCATGGCAGGCAGGACCCTGGAGTTCAGGGTGAAGGCAGGACCCTGGAGTTCAGGGCGAAGGCAGGACCCTGGAGTTCAGGGCGAAGGCAGGACCCTGGAGTTCAGGGTGAAGGCAGGACCCTGGAGTTCATGGCAGGCCGGACCCTGGAGTTCAGGGTGAAGGCAGGACCCTGGAGTTCATGGCAGGCAGGACCCTGGAGTTCAGGGTGAAAGCAGGAGCCTGGAGTTCAGGGTGAAGGCAGGACCCTGGAGTTCAGTGTGAAGGCAGGACCCTGGAGTTCATGGCAGGCAGGATCTTGGCTAGGCTAGAAATTGTGTCTATGGGACAAGGAATGCTGGGTGGATAGCCCCCTGGGCGGGCCGCATAACTTCTGGGCAGGGCCCGTCCTCCCAGGTAGGAACACAAGGGCCTGGGCATGTCGTGGCACACCTGGGCAGGATGTGGGGCTCAACCCATCGGAAGCAAGTGGTAGGAAAGGTTCAGAGTACTCTGCGCGGGCCACATAACCCCTGGGCAGGACCCAGCCTCCCAGTCAGGAACCCAGGGGCCTGGGCAGGTCGCAGGGCACCTGGGCAGGATGTGGGGCACAAACCTTCGGAAGAGAGGGGTAGGAAAAGAGGGCTTACCCGACGGAGACAAGAGACAAGAGCTCAATCCGGGGTGACTACAAGAACGGACTTACAGAACTAGATGATTAACGGTGTGTACTCCAAACCGGGGTTGAAACAGGATAGACAGGCGAACAGCACGACAGTGCGAACAAGGCGAACTGGACGGAACAGAGGGACCAGCATATACAAGAGAAACAGGACAACCCCCCAACTAGACTCTGTCCCAGAGCCCCTTATATACACCTGTCAGCTGATAGGTCTCAGGTGCGCCTCCTTAAGCCAAGTTGATCCTATATGGGCTTAAGGGTGAAAGGAGGGATGGCTACAAGACCCGGAATGCGGGCTCCGGACCCGACCACAACAAAATATTTAAATGAGTCCATAACTCTATAAGGAATTTCATCATATATAGAAGCAGAATCATTTAGGGGAAATTTTGCACTTTTATGAAGGTTTAGTTTATATCCTGAAAACTTTCCAAAATCGTTTAATAGTTTCAATAAACTAGGAATGGATTCTTCAGGGTTCAAAATATAAACTAACAGATCGTCAGCATAAAGGGAGATCTTATGAACAGTCCCATTTATGAGAATTCCATGAGCATCTTTAGCTTCATGAAATGCAATAGCCAAGGGTTCCAGCACCAAATTAAATAACAAAGGAGTTAAGTGACAACCTTGTCTCATACCCCGTGAAAGCCGAAAAAAAGGAGATCTGTAATTATTATTAATAACAGCAGCAATAGGGTTTTTATATATCATTCTGATCCACTTATTAAAATTAATACCAAAGCCAAATTT
Source organism: Hemitrygon akajei (assembly GCF_048418815.1). Taxonomy (NCBI): domain Eukaryota; kingdom Metazoa; phylum Chordata; class Chondrichthyes; order Myliobatiformes; family Dasyatidae; genus Hemitrygon; species Hemitrygon akajei. The sequence goes on along the minus strand of NC_133124.1, from coordinate 160,162,566 downwards.
ATCTAAAACATTAAATAAGTATTTCAATTCAAATCTGTCAAATGCCTTTTCAGCATCAAGAGAGACAACACATTGGGGAGTCTTAGAAAAGTATGAAAATATAACATGCAATAGTCTCTCAACATTGGAGATGGAATAACGGCCCTTTATAAAACCTTTTTGGTCTTGAGAGATAATTTTAGCTAGATGATTCTCCAGCCAACTAGCCATTATTTTTGAAAGAATTTTAGCATCCACATTTAATAATGAAATAGGTCGATATGACACACCGTCAGTAGGGTCTTTATCTTTTTTAATAATTAAAGAAATAGAAGCTTCATAAAATGTGAGAGGAAACTCTCCTATCGAGAAAAGAATCTCTAAGCATTTCCAACATATATGAAGAGAGCAATTTTTCATATTTTTATAAAATCCTACAGAATAATCATCCAGTCCAGGAGATTTACCAGACTGCATTGAAAAAAATAGCTTTCTGAATTTCACTTTCAGTAATAGGAGCATCAGGGGTTTGTTGATCTTCAACAGAAATTCGAGGAAAATCGATCTTTTGTAAAAATGGATTCATTTTAGAAGAATCAACTGTAAACTGAGATTTATAAAGTTCAATATAAAAGTCTTGAAATTGTTTTATTAATTTCTTCATAATTAGCATATGCATATTTTATATATTTTGTAATGAGGAAAAATACAAAGAAGAAAACTAAAATTAATCTTACAGTTAATCTTATAATTCAAAACTTACCCCAATTTTCCAAGCACCTCAAAAGCCCGAAATTCAGCAAAAAAAGCTGAAATGCATCCCCATAGAGTAAAAAAAACTATAGACTTTATATCCCCATAGACTCCGCGAGCTGCCCATTTTATAATAGTGGTTTTAAAAAGCCTTCCTTAATTCCTCCCCGTTACAAAAACAACATACGGCCCTAAAATAGAAAAGCCTTGCAGAGGAAAAAAATTACTTTGTTAAATATAAAAAGCCAAACACTACAGAGCAACACACCACCATATCGAGTCATGTTGACTGTTTCTTCTGCCCAATTACAGGCCTTGCTTCTAACTGATGTATATGCAATTTAAATATCAATTTACTTTGATGCCATCCATTGTGCTGGAACAATGGACACTGATGAGGGTAAGTGTTCATTAAAACATGAAACAGATTCCCAGCAGAAGTGGCTAATACAAGAGGGCACAATTTTACCATGATTGAAGGAAAGTTTAGTGATCTCAGAGATGTTTTTTTAGTCAAAGACCAGTGGTACATGGAAAGATCTGCCATGGGTAGTCATACAGGCAGGCACAGTAAGGACATTTGAGAGACTCCTAGATAGGCTCATAATGAAAGACGAATGGAATTCTCTACAGGACACAAGCATTATGGAGTAGATTGAAAGGTAAGTAGACCTTCATGGGCCAAAGGGCCTGTACTGTGCAGTTTTTCTCTACAACATCTGGCTCCCCATATCCAGCATAAAAGTTCGGAGCAAAATATGTTTATACATAACCCTTAAAAACATGCTGGGGAATGCAGAAACAATCTCCAAAGATGCCAAAACAATAAAATTAATCAAAGAGAAAAATACCTATGTAATCTCTAGTGAAGAAAAATCAGCACCATTTTCCATTTAACTGACACACCCAATAAAAAACTGTTTTTAGAAAAAACTGATTATCTATCCACTAAGCACTCCCAACTATGTATATATAAGAAAAAGTCCTTATGAACTATGGAAACTACCACTTAATTAATGAAAAGAGGAGGATAAAAACAAATAATCAAACAGTCTGTCTGTTGTGTTAATTTGCTCAGTAGACCAAACAGATTTTTTGAAAAGTCATTCATCATGCACATCAAAAATTCACATCTTCTTTAAATGGTCGATCGATCAAAGGACATTTTAAGCAAATCAGGAATCCTCAAAGCTTATCTTCTTTCCGAAATAACAATTATTCAGCAGACCTAAAATCATTCAAACCTCGGCTTCAACCAGAATAGAGTTAACATAGTCCAATGCCTCTTTGGGGTCCAGAAAAAACACGTGGAGTCGAATCTTTGGGAAATAATTTTAATTGGGCTGGATATTGAAGTGATGGGAATAATCCCTTATAATAGGCTATCTTCATGGTTGGAACAAATTTAGACCACAGGTCCATAACTTCCCTTGGATAATCCTCATAAAAATGAATCTCGGAACCTTTAAATTTAAAAACTCTGTGTTTCCTTGCATATTTTATGATTTGGTCTTTAAGTTTAAAATGAAGGAAGCAGACCAAAAGTGACCTTGGTTTATTCGGGTCCCGAGATTTCGAAGTGAAATTTCTATGCACTCTTTCAATATCGGGAGTTTGGGGTAAAATATCCGGAAACAGAAATTGAAACAAGTTAGCAAAATAATCTGATAAATCTCCACTCTCAGATCGTTCCTTCAATCTAACAATTTGAATATTATTCCGACAAGATCTTGCTTCCAAATCGATAATCTTACGTTGAGACTTTTCCAAGCGAGCTGAAATATCCGCTATTTAACGCTTCGCTTCTTTAAATTCAGAATTCAGGGATATAATACTTTCCTGCACAAATTGAAAACTCTCTCATAACGACTTCATCTCAGAAGAGGTAGCACCAAGTTTTACTGTGTTGTTGTCTATTTTCCCGTCAAGAACCATCAGCGAATGTTCTAGATGCTCAACACAAGCCGATGTTTCCTCTGATTTTTTCCCCTTTCCATTGCTGGATTCAGGAAGCTGCTTTCCACTTCTTTAAGATTGTGACATAACAACAACTATTTCCCTCTAAGATCCGACAAACAAAAGTTAAAAATTCAAAGTTTAAACTGGGGAAAAGGAAGAATTAATTGCAGCCACACAGAACTGTGTGTCACTCCATTAGACAGTAGGCGGAGTCTCCCCCGAATGTAATTCCACCTTTCTGCAATCCACTCTGATAAAACGCTATGTCACCTCTCTTTTAAAAAATCTAATTCAAATGCTCAATTTCCATATATTCCTTAAATTTATAAAAAATCGAGACATTAAAGATATCCGCCTACAACTAGAAGGATCCAATGGGAAGCTCCCAGGTTTTCTACTCTTGCTATTTTCCATGAGGAAGGAAGATGGCTTAACCTCCAAATACGAGTCAAAAAGGTTATTATCTCAAGAGAGTTGTCAGTCGTATATAGCTAAACTGAAGAAACAAACAAGAATAAAATTAGATAAAATCACTAAACAAATTAAAGAATTAGAACATCAATGCAATCTTTCCAAATGTTGTTTCATTTAAAAGAAGAGTAGAATTGCAATCACAATATAATTTATTATTAACATATCCTATTGAAGGATACTTGCTTAAATTGAAAAGTCAACTTTATATTTTCGGGGATAAAAATAATAAACTCTTAGCTTTCCAATTAAGGGCAGCTAGAGCTAAAAGATAAATTTTAAAGATTCATAAAAGTAATGGAGATATAGCAAGTAACCATGAAGACATTAATAATATTTTTCAAGATTTTTATTCTGATCTTTATAGATATTTAGGGAATGATTAAGAAAATAAGGGGATTCATAGGGATCATAATATTCCAGTATTGATTGATTAGGGTAAAATGATTGCTGTTGATTTTGGGAAGGTCGGGTTACTGGCTGGGTTGCTTGCTGTGATTAATAATCAAGATAATCAACAGTGTAGGGATAAGGTTTGAAGTCAATGCGCTGATGTGTTGGAAGTCAGCTGCAGCAATGATTGTACCACTGATGTGGAGTTTTCTTTGTGTGAATTTAGTAAGGACATTATTAATGCAACTCAAATGTCTCCAAGAAAGGATGGCAATTTCGGGCAGGCAGGCAGGCAGATTCCTCATGGCGGGTCGCATGGATCCCGGGCAGGGCCGCCTCCCAGACGGGAACACAGAGGTCTGGGCCAGTCGCGGACACCTGGGCAGGTGCGGGGCACAACCCTTAGGGAGCAATAGGTGGAAGGGGCAGAAACCCCGCCGGGCAGCGGCAGTCCGGCCGGACCCACCCGACAGAGGCAACGAGTAGGACGTTGGGTCCAGGGTGAACAGTAGGACTTCCGTGATACACCGGTAAATTGGGGAAGGCAACCGACAGCGTGGCAGTGCGAGCAAAGAGAATAAGGCAGAACAGCAGGACCAGCACACAGGAGAGAAGCAGGGGAACAAGACCAACCGGATAGAGCATATACAGAACAGTCCAGCAACCAGGGCAGAGCAGGATACAGGACAAAACGACCACCCGCCCGGTCTCTGTCCCACGGCCCCTTATAAACAGCTGCAGCCGAATTGGCCACAGGTGTGCCTCCTTGATCCAGGATGATCTTAACAGGCTCAAAGGGGCTGGGAGGGACAGCTGCAAGACCCGGAGTCCAGAGCACTCGGACCGGATCAAGACCTGGAATGCAGATTCTGGACCGGACCCTGACAGAATCCTCTATTTCGCTTATCCTAAAGAAGAACAAGGACCCAATTGAATGCTCTTCATATAGGCCAATTTCATTACTCAAGGTTGATACCAAAATCCTTTCTAAAATCCTGGCTCGTAGGATTGAAAATGTTCTACCTTCTATTATTTCTGATGATCAGACTGGATTTATTAAAAATCGACATTCCCATTTTAATATACGCCGTGTGTTAAATGTTATTTACTCTCCCTCCCAGGAGATATTGGAATGTGGGATATCCTTAGATGCTGAGAAGGCCTTCGATCGGGTTGAATGGAATTATTTATTTAAAACCTTAGAAAAATTTAGTTTTGGAGCAGATTTTATTTAATGGATTAAATTACTTTATCTATCTCCTTCTACTCGGGTTGTTACTAATTTTCAAAATTCCAAACCATTTAAGCTTCATCGCCGAACTAGACAAGGCTGTCCATTGAGCCCTTTGCTCTTTGATCTAGCTTTAGAACCTCCTGCTATTTCTTTTCAAGAATTGAATGATATCTGTGGTGTTTTAAGAAGAGGTATTATTCGCAAAATTTCGCTTTATGCTGATGATATATTGCTCTTTATTTCTAATGTTTAGACTTCGTTACCTTGCGTACTTTCTTTACTCTCCCATTTTAGCCAGTTTTCAGGATATAAATTGAATCCTCATAAGATTGAATTATTTCCTTTAAATAATTTGGTATCAATTAATACTAATCTCCATTTTAAAGTTGTAAGGAATCAATTTAGTTATTTGGGTGTAACAGTCACTAAGAATTACAAACACCTTTTTAAAGAAAACATTACTGTATTGAATCATGTAAAAAGGATATTATTAAATTGGTCACTTCTTTCAATTTCGTTGATTGGATGAATTAATTCTATTAAAATGAATATTCTACCTACATTTATATATCAGGCTTTGTCCGTTTTTATTCCTAAATCCTATTTTGACTCTCTTGGTTCTATTTTATCCTCTTGAATATGGAAAAAGAAACATCCTTGTTTAAATCCAGTTCATCTTCAAAAATCTAAAAAGTCTGGACGTTTAGCTTTACCAAATTTTAGGTTTTATTACAGGGCAGTTAATATGCAATATCTTATATTTTGTCTATATTATATTAATCATGTAGATTGTCTGGTATGGGTTTATTTAGAAACTAACTGTTAATAAATTTTCTATAATATCTCTTCTTGGACCTCACTTCCTTTATCTGTAAGTAAACTAACTGATAACTTAATAGTTAAACATACTCTGAGAATCTGGATACAATTTAGAAAACCCTTTGGTTCATTGAGATTTTCCCTTTTAAGTCCCATTTATTCTATTTTTTTAAAACCCTCCATGACTGATTTAGTTTTTAAAGAATGGGACAGGTTGGGTATTAAATGTTTTTGGGATCTGTTTGTTGGAGGAAACCTTTTTCATTTGAGCAATTGTCAGCTAAATACAGCTTACCCAAAACTCACTTTTTTTGATATTTACTAATCAGAGACTTTTTAAGATCTCAATTATGTACATTTCCTATAAGCTCAGATAAGAACTTACTAGACATAGTTTTAAGTTTGTCACCTTTTCATCATGGTTCAATGGTATGTTACTAGAGATGAGGAATGTTCCTTTAGACAAAATTAAGAATCTCTGGGAACAAAATTTACAGACATCAATATCTGAGGAAACTCGGAATGAAATGTTTAAACTGGTTAGTACTTCATCGCTGTGTGCGCGTCATTCCCTCATAGAATTTCAAGTGGTACATAGAGCTCATATGACTAAGGATAAGCTATCTCGTTTTTATTCGGATATATCTCCCTACTATGACAGATGTAATAATGGAGAAGCTTCATTAATTCATAGGTTTTGGACTTGTCTGAATCTTGAAAAATATTGGAAGGAAGTTTTTCAAACTTCTTCCTTACTTTTTAAAGTCAGTTTTAAGTCTAACCCTCTGACAGCCTTATTCGGTATTGTTGCAGGACAAGATATTAAGCTGAAAGCATCTGATTTACATATTTTGGCCTTTAGCTCTCTTATAGCTAGAAGGACACTTTTGTTTAAATGGAAAGATGTTTTTCCTCCTACTCATGCTCAATGGTTATGCGCCATTATGTCATGTTTAGATTTAGAGAAGATTTGTTGTTCAATTTCTGAATCTTGTCAAGACTTTCAAACATTGTGGGGTCCTTTTCTGAATTATTTTCAAAACCTACTCGTTGTTTAAACTCAGATGTTGGCTATTATTCATTTTTATTATATGAGAAGGTATTTTACCTTCTTTTCTCCTTGGTAAGTGTTAGATTCTTTTTTTTTGCAATAAATTAGTATATTTTAATATAACTATTGATTAACTTACATGGATATGGGGTAATGAGATTGTTATTATGATCAGATATAATGTAATTGGTAGTTTTTAAAAATGTTTTCTGACCTTTTATATACACTTTCTTGTACTCTGTATTCTTCTATGTAGAAACTAATAAAAATATTGAAAAATCAGACAAGCCATCCTCGGATAGTGAAAAAGAATTTTCCTCGGATGTATGATCTGCCTTTGATTATCATGGGTGAGATGCACTAGGATGGCCTTATTTCAGAGCATTGTGTAAAAAGACCATGAACCGTTTCTTCATGAAGAAGAAGGAAAATGGAGCTGAAGGATGAAAGAGATGAAAGTTAGAGGCGGAGGAAGCCAAGAAGTCGAGCAAGTTGTTCATACCGTTCTTTGAAAAGCCTGGAATAAGTAGTTCGTCACGCTCCATGGAGTTGCCTGCACCTGCTACAAGTTTGTTAGAATCCGCAGGTGGATCAAGTAACAAATGCATCACAAGCCGAGGAGGAAGTCAAGTCAGATAAATCCGAGTATGATGAAATTAAGAGTGAGGCTGCCACAGAGAATGTGGACATGACAGGAGGGCAAGATGATAGTGGTGGTGGTGATGTTGAGTTTATTGATGAGATTTTACCTGACGAGATTGAACCTGATGACACTGAACCTAGTGAACTGGATGGTGTCAAACAGCCTCAAACTGTTATACAAGAAGTGATTGAACTGCATAATATTGGACTTCTGAAGTTCGACAAGGATACTGGAAAAGTAATTCTGCCTAATGCGTTGAGAACAGAAATGATAAAGCTGGGTTTGAAGTATTTCCAGAACAGTGAGGGGCCTTTCCTACCAACAAATAACCGCTCAATGAACAAAACATGGTTCAAGAGGAAATTGGGAAATGGTCATGGTGAGGAAGTGACTCGCTCATGGCTGGTTTATTCCGCTTCTAAAAAGTATGCATTTTGTATCTGTTGTCTTCTCTATTCCCGGTCAGACTATCAATCCTCATTGGAGCAGGAAAGTGGATTCAACCAGTAAAAGCACCTGAAAGGATTAGTGTTCATGAAAATGCCAAGAATCATCGGGAATGCTTCACACAGTGGAAAGAAATGGAAAGAAATTTAGCTGGAAACAGAGGAGTTATCGACGCGGTAACAGATTGAGTCACAGATTGAGAAGGAAAAGCAGAAGTGGCGTGATATCTTGACGAGAATCCTTCACTGCACAAAATTCCTTACGACTGAGAACCTGGCTTTGCGAGGACACAGGGAGTCACTTCAGCTAGACGATGACTTCAATGTGGGAAATTTCTTTGGCTTACTGAAACTACTGGCCATCTTTGACCCTGTTATAAAAGAACACCTCACTCATTTGGAAAGTCATCCTGGATCCACGTCTTATCTTTCACCGGGTGTCTAGAACCAATTCATCCACATGATGGCATCCACACTCAGAGTTTACTGAGAAGCATTTGGAAAGCCAAGTACTATGGTCTCATGTTCGACTTGACTCCTGATCAGGCACACCGTGAGCAGATGTCAAAAGTAGTGAGGTATGTGGATGTTGATATTGAGAGGAAACAGTCCGTGTTAGAGAGCCCTTCCTTGGTTTTATCCAAATAAACCAGAAGGATGCTGAGAGCTTGGTTGAAGACATCTTGAAACAGCTGGAAGAGGACAAAATGGAGCTAGAAGATTGTCGGTCACAGTGCTATGACAACACTGCTGTGATGGTTGGACACTGAAGTGGTGTTCATCAAAGAATAAGTGAGAAAAACAACCTGGCAATATTTGTGAATTGCGTCAATCACTCACTCAGCTTGGTGGGTGTACATGCAGCCAAGCAGGATATAATGATGGTCACATTTTTTGGAACTATCAAAGCTCTCTACGTGTTTTTTTCTTGTTCAACACAGCGCTGGGAAAAACTCAAAAACGCTGTGCCTGTGGTTTTAAGTTGGAGTCCAAAACCAGGTGGAGTGCAAGGATAGAAGCAGTGAAGCCCGTCGACAATTACCTTGAGGAGATACTTCAAGTTCTCCAGGACATGATAGGCAATGAAAACGAGACCAATGAAACAAGAAGAGATGCAAGGCAGCTGTACAACCGCATGTTGAGTTATTATTTTCTGATTTTGTTAGGATTTTGGAACAAAGTACTCATTCACATTGACCATTCGCATTCAAAAGAAGCTGCAGGATCCTGGCATGAACTTCCATGATGCTGCCCTGGATTTGAAAGCCCTCCGAGATCATTTTTTATGATGAAAGATAAGTGTTGGTCTGTGAGTCTCTCTCTCAAAGGAGTCGGTCTCTGTCAAGAATGGAATATTGAAGTTGAAGGACGTCAGAGATGAAAGAAACGAATGGCTGATGAGAATTCGAGAGACGCTGGGTTAACAGCTAAGGAGGAAATGGAAAGAGTCATCTATTCACAGAGAAATGGATGAAAGGTTCACTCGTTTACACGACACTGATGTCAAGTTTGGGTTCCTTTTCGATGTCAAGGGACTGTGTTATGGTGCCGACAGTAACGACCTAAAGAAGAAGTGTGAAAATTTGGGCGATTTGTACAGATCTGATGTTGATGGACAGCAGCTATATGAAGAAATTTTGGATTGCAGAATGTTGCTATCAAGGTGGGTCAACATGAAAATATTAAGAGCTGAAGAGCTTCTTGAATTTATTGTTCAGTGTGGAGATGAGAGCGTCTTCCCCAATCTTCACAATGCTATTCAGATAATGCTAACCATCACCAGCTGTGAGAGATCATTCAGCAAGTTAAAACTAATACTTTCGTATTTCAGAGCCTCCATGGGTCAAGGCAGATTCTGTGATCTTGCTCTGCTGAGTGTAGAAAGAGAAGAAACTAAAAAAACGGACTTTGATTATTTCATAGACCAAATTGCATCAGTGAAAGCAAGGAAGGTGCATTTATAATTTTCATGTAGTGCCATAATTTGTTAATTAAAAGATTAACGAGCTTGACTTGTACTTTTGAGTTGATATTATGGTAAAGTTATCTAAAAGATGGGTGTCAGATGTTTGGACAGGGGCGCAATTTCAGTGCTTGCAATAGGCGCTATTTTCCGTAGATGCGCCCCTGGCTCCTCTTCTGTTCCTTCGCAATGCAGAAGTCACCAAGTTAAAGGTGAGACACATTAACTACAACTCCCAGACAGCTCCGCGGCCCTGCCTGTCTGGTAACTACCGCTGATTGAGTGCCGTACCCGATGGGAGTGGTAATTGCACATTGTGAATTATATAGAACAGTTTTATAAAATGTGCCATTTGTCATGCTTTATACTACTTTTATAATATATCAGTCGGCGAATATGGGCCTACACATGGATTTGGGAGTGTCAGTAGATTTTGATATGCACACTGCTATGGGGGTGGGGGTGCGGTACATGGGGATTTGGGAATGACCACTGATTGGGGGCTGTAGGTTAATTAGTGGGTGCACAGGGTCTGGGGGCAAACATATTTAGGAACTGGGCTTTATATGGGCATGTGTCGGCACACTGATTTGGGGGCGTCAGTGACTTAGGAGTGCACACTGATATGCGGCTGCATACGGGCTTGTGAGGAACCACTGATTTTAGGATGTTGGTTCATTTAGGGGTGCACTTGATTTGAGGGTGTCACTGAATATGGCGGAGCACACAGATTTATGGGAGCATTCGAATTATGGGTGGTCCAAGTGGATTATGGGATGCCGATGGATTAGAGAAAATGAGAAGATATCGTTTTTTGGAGAATTTGGATGTGCACACAAATTTCGTGCTGTTGGTGGAATTGGATCTGCACACTGATTTGGGAGTTGTGTGCAGATTTAGGGGTATACACGCATCTCAGGTGTAAATGAATTTGAAGATTTGCACAGATTTGGTGGGTATTGGTGTACATACTGATATGGGGTTTCAGTGTCAGTGTATTTAGGGAATTGCAAAAATTCAGCGATATGTCAACCAATATAAAGGTACACCCCGATTTGGTGATGTACACAGATTTCGGGGTGTGCAAGCAAGTACACGGGATATGGAGGTGAGCGCAGATTTAGAGGTCTGCTGCTGAACAAGAGGGTGCACCCAGTTTTTGATTTGTACAGATTTTTGGTGTGTCAGCAAATTAGGAGGTACACATGGATTACGTGATGTCAGATTTTGGGCTTTCAGTGAGATTTGGGAATCTCAAGGTTTTTCATTTATGGATACTTTAATAATAAATGCACTTTGAACTTCGTTCCTGCTATTTTTCAGGTAGAGGCAGCTAGTTTGTAAACTGTTTGAAATGATTCTTGCTCTGTGATAATCCGATGTGCATGTGGGGTATCAGAGAGTATGGGGTGTGGACGGAATTGGGGTGAACGTCAGTTTGAGGTTGCACGCAGAGTTGGAGGTGCACACACACACACACACACACACACACACACACACACACACACACACACACACACACACACACACACACACACACACACACACACACACACACACACACCTGCTCTGATCCCAGCATGAGTGAGTACAGAATGATTGATAGATCATTACTGGAGTTGTCCAGGCTGCCAGCAGAGCACAGATAAATACAAGCGGAGGAGCACTGAAGGGATGGAATGACAAGATTCTGATTAGGCCTCAGCTGAGATATGGGTTCTACTTTGTAGGAAGGATGAGGAGGTACAGAAGATGGTCATTGATTACTTGTCCCACTCCCATCATGGAGTAGGCTACGCATTATCCACGCCATGACCACCAGACACAAAAACATTTACTTTCCCCAAGCAGTAAGTCTAATCAACAGGCCCACCCAGGACCCCAACACTCAACACCCATAACAACTAGTAGTTTATCATTTCCGGTCAGAGTCACCTTATTGTGCTCTTTATCTTATTGTACTTCTTTGTGCTTTATCCAATCCAGAGTATCTCATTGTCCTTTTGGAAAAATAGTATTGAATGTTGGACTGAAATTCAGAAACAGGACGATTGGCATCAGTGCCACTGGGTGGTAGCTGTTCAGTTCTGAAGGTGTAGTTCTTTGGTACAAGGATGATGGTAGTTGATTTGAAGCAAGTGGGGACAGTGGATGGAGCAGTGATGTGCACAAGATGACACTGTGCACAAGTCAGTCAGTGAGCTGGTGTGCACACTTCCTGGGTTCTTAGTGTGTGATGCTGTCTGGGGTGGCCGCCTTATGGGGATTGACTCTCTACGGAGTCCTCACGTCTGCTGCTGTTACAGACAATGGATGACGGGGTGTGTGGTGGCTTTTGTGGCTGGTGTTGTGTTGCATGCCTTAATGCATGCATAAAAGTTGTTTAGAGTGTCCAGGAATATATTTCACAATAAATGTACTTTCTCTTTGAACTGCAGAAGAAACTGTTTACAGGGGTGAGCATGCGCCAGCAGAATTACGAGAAGTTGCCCCTCATTCTCCCGAATCCGCTTAATACATCACAACCGATCTAATTGTGACTATAACTGCATATTCTGATCTCCCACAGTAAACTGTCATCTGTTTGGCAACTAATAATCCACCTGTCTTTATAATTACTCACTTTCCCCTTTCCCCTTTGACGAAGCACATTACGCCAATATCTACATCCATTTTTGATCAGAATCGGCTTTTTTACCATTGACTTACATGATGATAAATTTGCTGATTTCTGGCAACATCATAGTGCAAATATATATAAATGCTATAAATTACACAAGTAACAAATAATGCAAAAATGAACAATGATGTAGTGTTCATGGGTGCATGGACCAGTCTGAAATCTCGCATGATCATGTGAGGTTCTCCCACATAAGAGCAAACCACATTTCCACATTCATCCTGTCAATATCGTTCGGGGTATTAACTGGAAGGGCTTGATAAAAGGCACGTACTTGGATTTGACATCAGTCTGTGGCATCAACAAAATCCAGATCCAATATTGGGACTAATGCTGAAGGATTTGGAGAGAAATACTTCTTCCCTATAGCTCCTATTTACTGTAATACCTCAAAATAGTCATTTAGTTTATCTGCCATTTTCTTGCCCCCCGTTATTATTTTTCTGGCCTCATTTTCTAGCGGTCCTATATCTACACTCATGTCCCTTTTATTTTTTACACACTTGAAAAAGCTTTTACTCTGCACTTTGATATTGTTTTCAAGCTTGCTTTTATATTTCATCTTTTCCCTGCTAATGTTTCTTTTATTTATTCTCTGTAGGGTTTTAACAGCTTTCTAATACTCTGTCTTCCCACTAATTTTTGCTAATTTTTGCCCACTCTTCCCTTGTCAGCCATAGTTAAAACTATTTTGCCATTTGAGTATTTCTTTGTTTTTGGAATACATCTATGCTGCACCTCCTTTATTCTTTCTTTTTCTTTTTCAATCTTTTTATTAATATCAAGATAATGGATATAACATAGTAGTATTGATATATAATTGTTGGAATTACATTGTTAATGGATAACATATATAATTATATATTCAGTTAATACAAAGGTAATAAACTTCCCAAAAATGTTTGAGTACAAATGTAGAATATATAAAAAAATTAACATATCCAAAAAGAGAAAAAAAGAAAAAAAAGAAAATATACCCCCAAAAAAGAACTAATCTAACCAATACTAACCAAAAAAGAAACTAAGAACAGAAAAGAACATGGGCTGTTTATAACATCAAAAAAGGGACTACTAGTGTCATCAACTCCAAACCTCCCTGCATATATTAACACAAGAATAGGTTTGGAAAGAGGTCAAATCACATCATATCAAAGTGTTGAATAAAAGGCCTCCAAGTCTTTTCAAATTTAATGGATGGATCATATATCACACTTCTGATTTTTTTCTATGTTTAAACATAACATAGTTTGAGAGAACCAATGAAATGTGGTGGGAGGATTAATCTCTTTCCAATTCAGCAAAATAGATCTTTTAGCCATTAATGTAAGAAATGTAATCATCCAACACACTGAAGAGGTTAAGTAGTGTGGTTCTATCATTGGTAAACCAAAAATTGCAGTGATAGGATGAGGTTGTAAATCAATATTCAAAACAGTTGAAATAATGTCAAAGATATCTTTTTTTCAAAGCGGAACATGACCAAAACATATGAGTTAAATATGTCTCAGAATGACATCTATCACACACTGGACTTAAATGAGAGTAATAACGAGCTAATTTATCCTTGGGCCCTGTGCACTACTTTGAACTGTATCAATGGGTGTTTAGCACATATAGAGAATGAGTTAACTAATTGAAGAATTTTTTCCCATTTTTCGATAGATAAAGTAAGCTTAAGTTCCCTTTGCCAATCACTTTTATTAGATGCATCTAAACAAATTTTCGGAATTATATTGTAGATAGTTGCTATTGCACCTTTCTGAAAAGGATTTAAATCTAAAACTTTTTCCAAACTATCTATAGAGTATAGATTCAGGAAAGTAGGATGGACGGTATTTAAAAAGTTTCCAATCTGTAAATATCTAAAGAAATGGGATCTAGGTAAATTATATTTGTTAGATAATTGTTCAAAAGACATGAAATAATTATCCAAAAATAAATCACAAAATTGTGATATACCTTTAGTTTTCCAAGTCAAATAGGCTTGATCTATAATAGAGGGATAGAAAAAAAATTAGATATAATAGGACTTGCTAGAATAAATTGATTCGACCCAAAAAAATTCTGAAATTGAAACCATATTCGTAAAGTGTACTTAACTATTGGATTATCTAATTGTTTATACAATTTAGAAAGAGCAAAGAGGAGTGAAGTCCCTGGAATAGAACCCAGTGAAAACTCTTGTACCGATTTACATTCGAGGTTTACCCAATGAGGGCTTGAATTTATATCCAAGTCCCATAGCCAAAATTTCAAATAGTGGATATTAATTGCCCAATAATATAATCTAAAATTTGGCAGTGCCTGACCTACTTCCTATTTAGACTTCTGTAAATATCTTTCACCTAGCCTCGGATTTTTATTCTGCGAAATATAAGAAGAAATTTTAGAATCAACACTATCAAAAAAAGATTTCAGAATAAAAATTGGTACCGCTTGAAATAAATATAAACATTTAGGCAACATAATCATCTTGATAGCATCGATCCGACCTATCAATGACAAAGACATTGGCAGCCAATTAGTAAACAAATGTTTAATCTGATCAATTAAAGGTAAAAGTTAGCCGTAAATAAATCCTTGATTTTTTTGTAATTTTAACCCCTAAATTAAAAAAAATCGGTAACCAATTTAAAGGTTAAACGTCCATAAATTGGAACCTGCGTATTTAGAGGAAACAGTTCGCTCTTATTAAGGTTCAGTTTATAACCCGAAAAATTACTAAACTGAGGCAACAAAGATAAAACTGCGGGAATGGATTCCTCGGGATTAGAGATATACAATAATAAATCATCTGCATATAATGATAGTTTATGTATCTCATTCCCACGGGTAATACCAGAAATATTAGATGATTCTCGAATAGCAATTGCTAAAGGTTCCAGAGAAATATCAAATAGTAATGGACTAAGAGGACAACCTTGCCTGTTGCCCCGAAATAAGTGAAAAAAGAGAGATGTTTGATTATCAGTGTTAACCGAAGCTACTGGGGTATTATATATCAATTTAATCCAAGATATAAATGTCAAACTAAAATTAAATTTCTCTAATACAGTGAATAAATATGGCTATTCGACTCTATCAAATGTTTTCTCAGCATCTAATGAAATGACACATTCTGGAGTACTGCGTGGAGGAGTGTAAACAATAATCATTAATCTCCTAATGTTAAGAGTAACGGTTTTTAATAAATCCAGTTTGATTCACAGCTATAATTCGAGGTAATGTCTTCTCCAACCTAGTCGCCAAAATCTTAGAATCTACGTTCAACAAAGATTTCAGTCGATATGATGCACAATCAGTAGGATCTTTATTCTTTTTCAAAATTAAGGAAATAGAAGCCCTGTAAAATGATTGTTGTAATTTACCCAATCTAATTGCTTCTTTAAAAACTCTACCTAACCAAGGAGAGAGAATGGAAGAGAAACACTTGAAAAATTCTACTGTATAACTGTCTGGACCTGGTGCTTTACCAGAATTAATTAAAAGAATGACACCTTTTATTTCTTCATCTGTAATGGGAGTTTCTAATATTAGATGTTCTTTGGGTGATAATATCAGAAAATTCAATTTCATTAAAAAGTCATACATGAGATTAGGATCATTAGGAAAATCAGAATTATAAAAAAGGTATAAAAATCTTGAAAAGATTTGTTTATTTCATCATGATTAACTGTCAAATTATCATCTTGTTTACGAATCTTAATGATTTGGCGTTTAACCAAGGCAGTTTTCAATTGATTAGCTCATAATTTACCCGATTTATCACTAAGTGTATAAAACTCACTTCTGGTTTTCATTAATTGATTTTCAATCGAGGATGTAAGTAATAAATTATATTCCATTTGAAGCTTGACTCTCTGTTTATAAAGCTCCTTACTAGGAGTGATGGAATATTTCTTATCAATTTCTTTGATCTTGTCAACCAATAATAATGTTTCATTCTTTATACGTTTCTTCATACCAACAGAATAGGAAATAACCTGACCACAGATATATGCCTTAAAAGTGTCCCAAAGTGTCCCATTGGAAATTTCTTCTGTAAAATTAGTTGAAAAAAAGAAATTAATCTGTTCCTTCATAAACTTAACAAAATCCGAGTGTTGAAGCAATTTGGAATTAAATAGCTATTGTCAAATGCTAGGAGCTGTATCCATTAATTTGATAGAAAGTTTCATTAGAGCATGATCAGAAATGGCAATAATGTCATAGTTACAGTCAATCACAGATGGAATGAGACAAGAGTCAATAAAAAAATAACCAATTCTAGAGTAAGAATGATAAACGTGTGAAAAAATGAAAACACTTTATCCTTGGGGTGTAGAAATCTCCAAATATCCAAAATTCCAGAATCATTCCTAAATGAATTGATAAGAGTAGCCGACTTATTTGGTAAAGCTTGAGTAGATATGGATCTATCCAACGAAGGATTCAAACAATAATTAAAATCACCACCCATTATCAGCATATATTCATTTAGATCAGGGAAAGCAGTAAATAACTTCTTTAAAAAATCGGGATAATCCACATTTCAAGCGTAAACATTAGCCATAATCACTTTTTTATTACAAAGTAACCCAGTAATAAACAAAAATCTACCATTCGAATTGGAAACCGTATCATGATGAACAAATGTAATTGAGGAATCGATAAAAATTGTAACACCTCTCATTATAGCATTCGAATTCAAGTCAAACTGTTGTCCCTTCCAAAACCAAAAACAAGCTGATTATCCTCTCTCCTCACATGAGTTTCTTGTATAAAAATAATATGAGCATTCAGTCTTTGGAATAATTTAAAAGTCTTCTTCCATTTAATTGGATGGTTTAAACCATCTGTATTCCAAGAGACAAAATTAATAATTCTGAGCCATAATTTCATAGAATCAACCCTTTGGTATGTAAAGAGTTAACCATAATGCAAACTCATGAAACCGGAAGAGGAACAAAAGCTCAGGGAGGAACCAGAGGTGACGACACTGCACACATCTTTGTAGTTCTAAATCATCCCAAATGAAAAAACTAAAAATATAGGAAAGATGTCAACAAAATAGAGAGAGTACAGTAAAGATTTACTAGAATGTTACCTGGGTTTCAGCACCTACGTTACAGGGGATGGTTGAACAAGTTAGGTCTTTATTCTTTGGAGTGTAGAAGGTTGAGGGGGGCTTGATAGAGGTATTTAAAATTATGAGGGGGATAGACAGAGTTGACGTGGATAGGCTTTTTCCATTGAGGGTAGGGGAGATTCAAACAAGAGGACATGAGTTGAGAGTTAGGGGCAAAAGTTTAAGGGTAACATGAGGGGGAATTTCTTTACTCAGAGAGTGGTAGCTGTGTGGAACAAGATTCCAGTAGAAGTGGTAGAGGCAGGTTCGGTATTGTCATTTAAAGTAAAATTGGATAGGTATATGAACAGGAAAGGAATGGAGGGTTATGGGCTGAGTGCGGGTCAGTGGAACTAGGTGAGAGTAAGCGTTCGGCGCGGACTAGAAGGGCCGAGATGGCCTGTTTCCATGCTGTAATTGTTATATGGTTATAGAAAGATACTCCACCCTCCACCCGCAAAGAACCAAGCCTGAAGAAGCCCAGCAAGAGAAATAACACTAAATCTACCCCCGTTTCTGCAAAAGGCAACTCCAAAAATATATGTTAAAGACCACCTGAAATCCAGAAAAAAAAATAAGGATTATACTATTACAATCTTCAGAAAGTGATTTCTGAAAATGGGAAGAGAAAGTAAACGTCAACGTATGTTATAAATCAGAAAATAAAGCAGAAGTAAATAAAAAGTAACACTCCAAAAAACAAAAAGGCATTATGAGAAGGAGAATGCAAAAAGAAAAAAAATTGTGGAATGAAGGAACAAGAGGAAATGTGAGAAAGAACAACGAACCACCATCTTGATTATATGAAACAAAAAGAGAAACAAGATATTCCTCCCAAAAAAATCCCCGTCAATCATTAATAAAAATGTCAAAAATCAAATAATTTTAAAAAAGGATTAGCAAAATTAAAAGGAGAGAAAAAAACGAATACTTCAAGTAAAAAAAACTATAAAGTGTAAAGTGTCACTACACTAGCAACCAAAAACAAAAACTTTAAACTTGTAAAGATCAAACTTCAAAGGAATATGTACACAACACTGGAAGAACTCAGCAGGTCAGGCAGCATCCGTGAGAAAAGAGTAGCCAATGTTTCGGGCCAAGACCCTTCATCAGGAATGGGGAGGGGGGAGAGAGGGCCGAAGCCCTCACTTCATAAACTTCATAGGAAAATTGTAGGCTTTAAAAAACAGGTGCATAATCACATAGTCAGGACTACAAAATCGTAGATTAATTAAAATGAGTATCTGAAGCAGGTGAAACATAGTGTTCATCCACAAAACTTTGAGTGGTGCTTGTAGACAGGAAAATATGCCGTTGTCCAGCGGAAGTAGTAATTCTGAGGCGTGCAAGATAAAGTAACGCTGGTTTGTGACCCTTTTCATAAAATTCCGACATCAAAGATTTAAAAGCCAATCGCGCCTTCATCACATCTAGGCTATAATCCTCCACAATTCGGAATCGATAATTTTGAAATTTGATCATACCTTGCTGATGAGTGATGCAGATAAGATGTTCTTTAACATGCATGTAATAGGAGCAGACAATCACTGCTCGAGGTCGAGCCCCAGGGCTCAGATATCTGGGAAAAGAGCGATGGGCACGTTCAAGTAATGGGAGGTTGTTTGAAAATTCAGAGGTAAACGCATCCTCTAAAACTTGAGAAAAGAATTTTAAAGGGTCCCCTTTCTCGATATCTTCGGGGAGACCGATTATATGTAGATTCTGTCTTCTGGATCGGTTTTCGAGATCAATGATCTTGGATTTACAACTCTCCAAATGTTTAACTGTCAAAGACAGAGTTTGTTCCAAACGATCAATTTTCTGATCTTTCTTCCGAGCATCATCCTGTAGTTCTGTAATTTTGGATTGTTGTTGTTTAACTTCGTGATCGAGCCTGAAGTACCTTCAAATCTTCTTTAATATTTTGGCGTAGTTCAGTAGATTGTGCCTTCAAATGATCCAACATTGTCTCATAAGTTAATTTAGTTTGCCTAGGTTCACCTCTTTTCATCTTACTGTTCCCGTCGGAATCTTTCCCGTTTTTTGAATCTGGCCCTTTAGATCTTGTGCTCATCATACTCATTTCTGTGCTCGTTTCTTCAAAAATTCATGATCAAAGCTCAGGAAAGAGTTCAAAAATAAACGTCTTCTAGTGTAGATAAAAATAGGTTAAGTGGAGAGAAGCTGGATCCAACCTCACTCCATGAGCACTTAGAAATCCATTATTTTCCTAGAAACTCATGCCATTGCTGTTCTGCTGTCATCCCTGCTAGCATCTGCTTCCTATTTGCTTTGATCATCTCCTCTCTCATACCACAATAATTTCCTTCACTCCACTGAAATACTGCTAAGTCAGACTTTACTTTCTTCTTATCATATAGTGATTACTGTCTCCTAGGGGTTATTTTACCTTAAGGTCCCTAATCACCTCTGTTCATTACATAACACCCAATTTAATACAGCTGATTCCTTAGCATCAGTCTACACTGCGGGGGACACTTGTCACTGCCAGATGCTGAAGGGCCTTAGGGAAGAGAAGTGAGTGCAGTTACTATTACAAAGATCAAAGATCTGAAAGACCTAAGGGTACATAAGTCATCTAGTCCAGATGAATTGCACCCTAGGTTTCTGAAAGAGATAGAGGGAGAAATTGTGGAGGCATTAGTAATGACCTTTCAACAATTATTGGATTCTGGCATAGTGCCAGAGGACTGGAAAATTGCAAATGTCATTCCAGTCTTTAAGAAAGGAAGAAGGGTGCAGAGAGAAAATTATAGATCAGTTAGCTTGACCTCAGTGCTGTTGGAGTCAATGTTAAGGATGAGGTTATGGAGTAACAGGCCGACTCGGGAGAATGCCATACTAGATCTAGTATTAGGTAATGAACTGGGTCAGGATACAGATCTCTCAGTGGGTGAGCATCTAGGGGACAGTGACCACTGCTCACTGGCCTTTAACGTTATCGTGAAAAAGGATACAATTAGATAGGACAGGAAAACCTTTAATTGGGGAAGGGCAAATTATGAGGCTATAAGGCTAGAACTTGTGGGTGTGAATTGGAATGATGTTTTTGCAGGGAAATGTACTGTGGACATGCGGTCGATGTTTAGGGATCTCTTGCAGGATGTTAGGGATAAATTTATCCCTAATAAATAAAAAAGGGTGATGACTTCTTTTCTGTAGGCTGCCTCATTATTATTTGAGATGCGGCCAATCACTGTAGTGTCATCAGCAAATTTAATTAGCAAATTGGAGCTGTGGGTGGTGATACAGTCATGGTAGACAGAGAGTAAAGGAGTGGGCTTAGCGCACAGCCCTAAGGTTCACCTGTGTTGAGGGTCAGAAGGGCAGAGATGAGGGAGTCCTCTCTTACTACCTGCCGGCAATCTGACAGGAAGCCTAGGATGAGACAAATGCCCAAGAGATTCGATCAGTACATGAAGAGTTAAAGGGACGCTGGAAGGAAATAGATGTTGTTCAAGATCAGCATGACCACCTGTGTGTGGAACACAGGAAATAGAAAGATTTCTAATGAATTAATCTCTTCATTTTTTTTTACTGTGTAGGAACTGATGGAAGTGAAGTCAATGTAGGAAATGAGTGGTGATGTCTTGTAGAACATATGAATTAGCAGTGAGGAGGTGTTACAGCCTTACACTGTATTAAGATGGATAAAACGCCAGGCCCTGACCAAGTGGGATATAGTGGGAAATCAGGGAATATCTTGCAGAGGCCCTCAAGAGGTTTTTGTTTCATATCTGTTCACAAATGAGTCTTCAGACATCTGTGGAGTGGCTAACTTACTACTGCTGTTTAAAATGGGAAGCAAAAACAAGGCAGAGAGCTGCCAGCCTACGAGTCAGTGAGTCACGTGTTACCATGTAAATTACTAGAGAGGATTCTAAGCGACAGAATCCAGCAACATTTGGAGAGACAGAGTCTGATTCGGAGCAGTCAGTATGACTGTGTGTGGGAAGTCATGTCTGATAAATGTCTCAGATTATTTCTAGGAGGTAACTGGGATTGTAAATGAAGATAGCATGGTGGATGTTCTCTGTATTAGCAAGGCCTTTGACAATGTTCCCCATGGCACATTAGTCGAACAGGTCAGATGGCATGGGATACAGAGGGAGGGAGCTGACTGGATTCACAATTCCCTCAGTAGTAGGAAGTAGGGGATGATACTTTATTTCTCAGAATGGAGGGGTATGTGTTGTGACACGGATCAGTTCTGGGTCATCAGTTGTTTGAAATTTACATGAATGATTTCAAAGTGAATATACAAGACACACTTAATTGGAAATGATCCTAAAATAGGTGGTGCTGCAGCTAGTTTGGAAGGGATCAGCTGGCAACATGGGCTGAGGATTGACAAATGCCCTTCAAACCAGATAAATGTGTAGAATTAATTGCACTTTGGGAAATCAAACCAGAGTAGAATGTATACATTGAAGGCTGGAACCCTGGGGAGAGTTATGGAACGGTGGGGCTCAGGACTATAAGTGCATGGCTCACTGAAAGCAGCATCACAGGTAGATAGAAACACAGAAAACCTACAGCACAACACACCACAAAGCTGTGCCGAACATGTCCTTTCCTTAGAAATTACCTGGGGTTACCCGTAGACCTCTATTTTTCTAAGCTTCATGTACCTATCCAATATCTCTTAAAAGAGCCTACCATATCCCCCTCCACCACCATCACCAGCAGCCCATTCCATCCTTGCCATTTCAGTCCTGGGAAAAGCCTCTGACTGTTACAAAGAGGCATTGGGAAGCGGACCAAGTGCAGGACACAGACACTGGGATAGTATAAACTGAACTGTGTTTATTGAGAATTATGAGGAAGGCCAGGAATGAGGACAAAATGTCAATGAATGTAAATGCTGGATAACAAACCAGTAAAACCTGGACTCGGAACTCGGACTCGGGATTCGGACTCAAGACTCAGACTCGACTCGAAACTTGGACTTGACTTGACTGTGTTACGCACCCGTGGGTATCTTGTACTTGTCACGTGACAGTGGTGTTGAAGCTATACTGGACTTAAGGTAGTGGTCTTGTGATGGTGGAGTGACGTCATTTTCCCGCCAGTAGAGGTCATGTGACAGGTTTTGTTAACAGGGTATAAAATGAGGACCCCTCCCTGTGAGGAGGAGCAGTTCGTGGCTGGATTTGCCATTTTGACTCCATGCCACTGCATGGTCCAATATTATGATGCAGTTTGGTTGAAAGGTGGAGTTTTATTTAATGCCTAAAGTTTAAAAGGTCATTGCCGGCAGTTTCTTTATAATACTGCCAGTTAAAAATCAGTGGAGGGTGAAGATCAGAGTTCGGGAGCTAAAAAATTGAGGAAAGTCGATTTCGACGGTGAAACAGGTTCGACCTTGTTTGATCCTCATTCGGAAGGAATTCGTTGACTGTGCTCGTGTTAATCCCTGCGAAATAAAGCAGAAAGGATTGGGGTACAGTTTTGTAAAGGAAGGGTCAGTGCCTTTAAGCCATTTCATTTTCATCTTCGTAAATTCTCCGGGAAAGTATAGTTCGACTGGGAACTGCAACAACACGATGTGAAAGAGAATTTAAATCGTCTAATGGACTCATTTAATGGACTGTAAGCATTTTGAACTTTTGCAGTACTACTTTGAAGAACTGTTTTTGCAACATCGCTTTAAGAACTGTTTGAGCTGCCGCACAGCAGCTGATTTCCGGTTACATTAGTTGTTTGTTTACTTTTGGGGGTTTGTTTTTCAGTGTTTAATAAATGTTTTATTTGTTATAAAAAACCCTGCCTCACTGATATATTTATTGTTGCTGAATCCGTGACACCTGGAACACAGAGCCTGGACTCGGATTTGACTGGACTGGAACACAGAGCCTGGACTCGGATTTGACTGGACTGGAACACAGAGCCTGGACTCGGATTTGACTGGACTGGAACACAGAGCCTGGACTCGGATTTGACTGGACTGGAACACAGAGCCTGGACTCGGATTTGACTGGACTGGAACACAGAGCCTGGACTCGGATTTGACTGGACTGGAACACAGAGCCTGGACTCGGATTTGACTGGACTGGAACACAGAGCCTGGACTCGGATTTGACTGGACTGGAACACAGAGCCTGGACTCGGATTTGACTGGACTGGAACACAGAGCCTGGACTCGGATTTGACTGGACTGGAACACAGAGCCTGGACTCGGATTTGACTGGACTGGAACACAGAGCCTGGACTCGGATTTGACTGGACTGGAACACAGAGCCTGGACTCGGATTTGACTGGACTGGAACACAGAGCCTGGACTCGGATTTGACTGGACTGGAACACAGAGCCTGGACTCGGATTTGACTGGACTGGAACACAGACTTGGATAACAAAGAGACAGAACATCCAAATCAGAACAGCGGATAACAGCCAGACCCACTCAGCCGGAGGGGCTTGGACAACGAGGAGACAAAACCACACAACGATAGTCCATTTGTATCTTTGCTCAGAGTAGTAGCAAATAACCAGCAAGTCTCAGTCGGCCACGAAAACTTCAGAATTCGTACCTTACTCAGAGTAGCGGCAAACAGCCGGCAACTCAGCTGAACACAAAAACGACTGAATTTGCTAAGCAGCCACGGGCACCGAAGCAAATTAGAGTCCTCACTTCTTAGATGATGGTCCAGACTTCTTGGCAACCCAGAGCTTGAATCCGCCGGCCTTGCTCCCGGTGACAAGCTTCGGGTAACTGGCTTCTGGTGACATGTTTCTGGTGATGAGCTTCTTGGTGTGAGTTTCTGATGACGGTCCAGCAAAGGAATAGCTGAGCCCTGGAGCTATTTCTGTTGCAGGCTCGAAATGAGGATCAGATGCCTCAATCAAGGCACCTAATCAAACACGGGGAAATAGAAATACCTGGAATGCAGAGTCCATGGACCAGACAGTGACACTGACTATCCACATGATCAATGCTTCTCATCATCTCATACACCTCTATCAGGTCACCTCTCATCCTCTGTCACTCCAAGGAGAAAAGGCCGAGTTCTCGCAACCTATTCTCTTGAGGCCTGCTCCCCAATCCAGGGAACATCCTTGTAAATCTCCTCTGCACCCTTTCTATGGTTTCCACATCCTTCCTGCAGTGAGTCGACCAGAACTGAGCACAGTACTCCAAGTGGGGTCTGACCAGGGTCCTATAAAGCTGCAACATTACCTCTCGGCTCTTAAACTCAATCCCACGATCGATGAAGGCCAATGCACAGTTTGCCTTCTTAACCACAGAGACAACCTGTGCAGCAGCTTTGAGTGTCCTATGGACTCGAACCCTAAGACCCCTTTGATCCTACACAGTGCCAAGAGTCTGACCATTAGTACTATATTCTGCCATCATATTTGATCTACCAAAATGAACCCCCTCATGCTTATCTGGGTCGAACTCAATCTGCCACTTCTCAGCCCAGTTTTGCATCCTATCAATGTCCCATTGTAACCTCTGACAAGCCTCCACAATGTCCAAAACTTCCTCAACCTTTGTGTCATTAGCAAATTTAAAAACTCATCCCTCCAGTTCCTCATCCAGGTCATTTATAAAAATCACGAGAAGTAGGGATCTCAGAACAGATCCCCAAGGCACACCACTGGTCACCAATCTCCATGCAGAACATGAGCCATCTACAACAACTCTTTGCATTCTGTGGGCAAACCAGTTCTGGATCCACAAAGCAATTTCCCCTTGGATCCCGTGTCTCCTTAATTTCTCATGGGGTACCTTATCAAATACCTTGCTGAAATCCATAAACACTACATCTATTGCTGTACCTTCACCAATTTGTTTAGTCAGATCTTCAAAAAATTCAATCAGGATCGTAAGGCACAATCTGTCTTTGACAAAGCCATGCTGACTATTCCTAATCATATTATGCCTCTCCAAATGTTCATAAATTCTGCCTCTCAGGATCTTCTCCATCAACTTACCAACCACTGAAGTAAGACTCAATGGTCTATAATTTCCTGGGCTATGTCTACTCCCCTTCTTGAATAAGGGAACAACATCTGCAACCTTCAAAACATATGATCCAGGACATTGGATACTATATTGGTTTGGTGGCTGGAGACAAAGTCATTGTTTAGACTGAAGACTGTGTTCAATAATGTTGCATAGGGATTCCAGTTAAATCTGCTGCTGTTGTTTTTTGTTAAAGTTTTGCCTGGCAATGTCAATGCCTGGCTTAGCAAATCTGCAGATGTCACTAAAATTATGAAATGATGGAGTGTAAAAATCACCAGGCTGGTGATCAATGAGGTGAGTGATTTGAGGAATGACAGATAAATATGAGATGTTCCATTGTCATTGATGAACCAGGCAGAACTGCCGTGGGGAATGGTCAGTCCCTGGGAGTGCTATAAAGCAGAGAGATATAGGGGTGTGGATATCTGATTCCTTCGAAGTATAAACACAGGTAGCCAGGATAGTGAAGAAGATGTTTGCCACACTTGCATTCATTGGTTAGAGTATTGGGCACTGGACTGGGATGTCACATTACAGCTACACAGCCTTGGGAAAGGTACTCTAGGAGCACGACATACAGTTATAGTTGCCCTATGATCAGAGGGTGATATTAAACTGAAGAGGGTGCAAAAGGCATTTAACAGGAGGCTGGATAGGTCAGGAACTTTCTCGCCAGAGCGTATGTGACATTAGAGAGGTTGGTAAAATAATGGCATATGGTGAATAGTGAATGTGTTATCTCCAGGGTCATGGAGTTGAAAGCTGGAGATTACAGGTATAAAGTGAGAGAGGAAAGATTGAAATGGGATGCTGAGGAGCTGGAATTTTACACAGAATATGCTGTTTACATAGAACAACACCCCAAGTGCTGGTATAGACAGGCATCATTGTAATATCCCCTGGAATGTGGAGAGCAAAAGTCCACTGGGACATGGCCAAATGCAGGCATCTGACAATAGCTTTCATTGGCCACTTGGTCAGCATGGATGTGTTGGGCTGAAGGGCCTGTTTCTGTGCTGCATAACTCTGTGACTACGTCTGCTGCTGTGGCAGAGCTGGGGAACAGTGTCAGTAGTGAGAAAGTTTGGGGATGTAGACAGGAGAGTGAATGGTTGCGGATGGGGCAGATGGAACAGAATGTGGGGAAATGTGAGATCACCCATTCCCAGGAACAAACTATTAGAGTCATTTCCATGCAGGGATGTTCAGAGGGACCTAGGCATCCTTGTAAACAAATCACTTGTGTTAACATGCAGATACAACAAGTAATGAGAGAGGCAAACTGTATTTTGTGCTGTGAACCAGGAGGATTGCAGAAGAGGAGTACAGATTTCTCACTGGGATTATTTAAGGCCCTGCTGAGAGCACACCTTGAATATAGAGTCCAGGTTTGGTCACACTTTCTCAGGAAGGATATACCTGCAATAGAGGGAGTGCAGTGACTGTTCCCCACACTGACTGGGCTAGTTCCAGGGATGGAAGGTTGGTTACATGAGAGGAGAGTGAGTGGGCTGGGTCTGTATTTCCTGCAGTTGATAAGAATATGAGGAAATCTGCTAAATTCTTTCAGGATGTGACAGACTAGGCAAGGAGGATGTTTCCCCTGAATGAGAACTCCATAAGTGAGGAAAACAGCCTCTGACTGAGGTGTAAATCACAAATATGAGAGAATCTGCAGATGCTGAAAATCCAAAGCAACACACACAAAATGCTGGTGGAACACAGCAGGCCAGGCAGCATCTATAGGGAGAAGCGCTGTCGATGTTTAGGGCCGAGACCCTTCATCAGGACTAACTGAAAGGAAAGATAGTAAGAGATTTGAAAGTAGGAGGGGGAGGGGAAAATGCGAAATGATAGGAGAAGACCAAAGGAGGTGGAATGAAGCTAAGAGCTGGAAAGGTGATTGGCTGTATCCCTTTTGCCAATCACCTTTCCAGTTCTTAGCTTTACCCCACCTGACGAAGGGTCTCGGCCCAAAGCGTTGACAGTGCTTCTCCCTATAGATGCTGACTGGCCTGCTGTGTTCCACCAGCATTTTGTGTGTATTGCTCAGAATGAGCTGACAAGTATTCAGGATGGAAATGAGATGATACTTCGCTAATCAGAGAGCAAAGAACTTTTTTATTCCTATAGAAGTAACGTGGAGCCTCAGGTACTGAGTTAAGTCAAAGCTGAGATAAACAGTCTCTGGGAGAGTTTTCGTCAATATGTGGGTCCATAAGATATAGGGGCAGAATTATGCCATTTGGCCATTCAAGCCTGCTCTGCCATTTCGTCATCACCGATCATTTTTTTGCTCTCAGCCTAAATCTCCTGCCTTCCCCTATATCCCTTCATGCCTGACCAATCAGAAATCTATCAACTTCAGTGACTTGGCCTCCACAACTGCCTGTGACAAAGAATTCCACAGATTCACCACTCTCTGGCTGAAGAAATTCTTCTTCATCTCCATTCTAAAAGGACGTCCCTCTATTTTGAAGCTGTGTTCTCCGGTCTTAGACACTCCCACCACATGAAACATCCACTCTATCAACCCCGTTCACCATCAATGAGGTCACTCCTCTTTCTTCTGAGTTCCAGTGAATACAGGCCCAGAGCCATTAAATGTTCTTTGTGTGAGAAGCCATTTAATCCTGGAGTCATTTTCATGATCTTTCTTTGAACCTTCTCCAGTTTCAGCGCATTCTTTTTACGATAGGGGGCCCAAAACTGCACACCATACTCCAAGTGAGGCCTCACCAGTGCCTTATAAATTTTCAACATTACGTCCTTGCTTTTATATTCTAGTTCTCTTGAAATGAATGCTAACACTGCATTTGTTTTCATGCCACAGACTCAGCCTACAAATTAAGCTTAAGGAATCCTGCAGGACTCTCAAGTCCCTTTGCACCTCAGATTTTTTGTATTCTCTCTCCATTTAGAAAATAATCAACTTTTCATTTTCATTTCTTTTACCAAAGTGCATGACCATACATTGTGTTCCATCTTACACTTCTTTGCCCAGTTTTCTAATCTGTCTAAGTCCTTCTATAGCCTCCCTATATGCACCTTGGCCCCAGAGGAATACCGTCTCTTTCAATTGTATCCATGTATGGTTTGAATGACATTAAACTGGATTGGATTTGTAAGGACATGTTTGGCACAGCATTGTGGGCCAAAGTGCCTGTATTGTGCTGTACGTTGTCTATGTTTCTATGCTTCTAACAGGGTTCTGAGGCTAAACACAAGAGATTCCACAGATGCTGGAAATCTAGAGTTAGAAATCTAAATCTGGAGGAACTTAGCAGGTCAGGCAGCATCTGTGAAGGAGAATAAATTGTCAGCATTGTGGACCAAGACCCTTCATCAGGACTGGAAAGGGCCTTGGCAAGAAATTTCAATAGATGGCTGCCCGACTGGCTGAGTTCCTCCTGCACTCTTTCTGTGAAGGTTCAAGGCTGGTGCTTTCTTCACTTCATGTCATTGCATTGAGATATTTTGCATTTTGTTTATGCTAAATGGGTCAGTTAAATATAGTCACAAATATTGCAGTAGTGCTTACTGGTTGATTGTTTTTAAACAATTGAATCCTTTATGTATTTAATGGGAAAATGAAATTTCTAATCTTTCTGGAGCAAGTTCGTTGATCAAATACACAGGCAGAGTCCTAGGAACTGAAGGTCTGCCAACTAGAAGGAGAGCTCAGTTCAGTTCAGCTGGATCTTGTTAATGCTAAATCTGAAAACTGCAGGATGGGTGAAAAACAGCTCATGAAAAAGAAATTGAGGAGGTGAGAACTGACAAATTTATAACCTATAGTTTATGAGCATGTGTACAGCAAATTTTCAAATTCCATACTTTAATACTATATCTGTAAATTCTTAGTTTTGTTAATTATTGTTTATTTAAGGTGGTACACATTTCAAGAATATGAAAGTGATAGCATTTTATTGGTTTTGTGTGTATCTAAATGTTGATTTATTTCAAGATTATTGTAAGCATGTTTGCAGAAACTGAAAATATGAATAGCTTTCATCCATTTGCTACTTCTGTCTTTTCATGCAATTTCACTTAATTTATACAGTAATTCATCACAGAGATGGAGGTAGACTAGTGGAAAGAGCAGATAAAAAGGCAGATGAAATGTAATGTCAAGAAATGCAATGTGTTATATTCTGGGGGGGATGAAGGAAGCAATGTAAGTGAAAGCACAATTTTAAAAGGAAATCAAGAACAAAGATATCTGAAAATATGTAGACACAAGGTACTGCAGATACTGGAAATTCAGAACAGTACACACAGTGTACTGGCGGAGCTCAGCAGGTCAGGCAACAGGATCTGATGAAGGGTCTCGGCCCAAACCATCGATTGTTTATTCCCATCCATGGATACTACCTGACCTGCTGAGTTTCTCCACTACATTGTCTGAAAACATGTAGTTTTGTGAATGCAGTAAGTGAGATGGAGAACTTTGTTAAAAAATACATGGGATTCAGGGTTTTGTGAATAGAGGTTATAGAGTAAAGGCAATGATGAATGTTTTCTCAATCTCTGATTTAGTCCAGTTCTGGGTACAACCCTTGAGGAAATATGCAAATGGTTTAGAGATTGTGTAATAGATTTACTAATGTGTTGCACGGCATGAAAGATCTTAGTTATATGGGCAGATTGGAGAAGCTGTGCTTCTTTTTAGTACAGAGGAGTTTATAAGGGGATCTGGGGGATTTAAAATCACAGGGGCAGAGACAATAGATAGTGAGGAGTTTTTCCTGTTGGTGAAAGCATCACAATCAGGAATCACAGAATGAAGACAATTCAGGGTAATGGCGAGATCAGATCTGATTGTAACATTCAAGAGGGAACTGGATGAATATGGCAAGAAGGTTGGCGAATGGAACTAACTGAATTGCTTGTACAGCTGGTATGAAAATGATTTCCTTCTGAGCTATAACTATCCCGTGTTTTGTTACTAACATTGCTGATTCTTTGGTACATTTTTAAAATATAAAAAATGGCTTTCCCTTGCAGCAAGAGGTTGCAAGAAATGCCTACAAGACCCAGGTTTGCTCACTTAATAAGGTGATAATGAATCCGGATGAACAACTTCAAGTCCAGACTGAAAAGACCACAGCCCTCACTGACCACTCATCTGCTCAAGAACTTTGCCTGAAGTTGGACTCTAACAAAGAGATGATGGTGAAGCATGTGACCAACAAAAACAAGGAGATGGAGCAGGTATCTACATTGAAAACTTATGAATTCTTTCTTATTTGTGTTTTAAATTTCATAGAGTGTGTTTCATGCAACAGCTCCATCTTGATACACAACAGTGTTACCTCCAAAGCCCACAGCATGCATTGATTATTTCATTGTAGTGTTTAAATTTATATTAACCTGAAATGATGCAGTCTTAAAAAATCAGCTCACCCATGTCCATGAAAGTGGATTCCAGTTAAATAGGCCATCGGATAATTGAGGCAGCTGCTTATTTGGGCCAAAAAATTCAAAAACTAATTGAGATAATAGCCAGGATTCCCTTTGGTTATTCTCTGAAGAATTTGAAGGAATTGACAATCATTTTCAATGTTACAATGAAAGTGAAGATTTGGAGGATGCAATTGTTGAGTGCATTGTCTGAAGGCAGTCCATTATCTGCACTAGGTATCGGCACTGATTTTGTTAATTTACAGTTAATCAGAAGAATGCACCAGCATTCACTGGATGAATTCCTCTGTCCACGACTATTAGGAACTAATACACAGTTTCATAGTGCTGTAATAGTATTGATAGTGTTCTAATTTGTTCTATATTTCATTGAAGTACATAATTTGTTACTCAGTTAGTCAGTTTTATACTTTTTAACTACTTCCATGAAACTTCAATGAATTGGGGCAGCTGCTTAATTGGGTCAAAATATACAGGTCCTGATATGTCCAAATTAACCAGAATCCACTGTAATCAGATCTTTTGCTGGTGGAAAAAATAAGTTGTTTGAACGCTCAACAAAAGTGGGACTCAGAAATTCTGGCAATTTTACTCTCAGGATCTGGGTCCAATTTGGGTCCAAATCCCTGCTAGCCAGATGCTTAGTCTAACAGGTGTCTAAGAGGGTTCAAAGTGGTCAGATGCCACATCCAGAAGATTTCCTGCAGTGAAGTGGAATGTAGTAGCCTATAAGAGGGAATAGAATCATGTGACTAGGAATGATAGGTAGAGCAAACTCCCTTAAGTGGTCTTGAGGGGAGCCTCACTGTTCCTCTTGACCCATAAGGAGAGATGAAGAAAGAGGCTAGAATATTGCTTTCTGTTGTGTATGTGACTGGTTACACAACAAAACTATAAATAAAAACACTGGAGCTAAGTTAACAGGGGTTTTTACTTACAGAACCCGAACTGAACATGTGTATGTGTGTGTGTGTGTGTGTGTATATATATCATACGTGCCTAATAGCGCATGCTCAATAACTTGTTACCTTGGCATAAAATACTCCCATATTATATAGTAGGCTATATGATACACTTCAATTATACAGTGAACTGTGAATTTTAGTCAATTGAACACACAATCAATTGCAAATCTTGCCCGTCGGGAATTTGATCACATTAATATTTGCTGATAAACACAATAACACAACAAAATAGAAGCAGGAGTAGGTAATCAGACCTCTTAAACCTGTCCATCCATTCAGTTTGATCATAGCTAACCTGTACTGTCCTCAACTACTCTTCAGTGCCACTATCCCATAACTTGATTCATCAATCTTAACCTTAAATACATCTAATGATAGTCTTCAGCACCCTCTGGACAGAAAATTCCAAAGTCTCACCACCCTTTGAGAAAAGAAATTTCTGTGCACACCAGGTTTAAATAACATGCTCCTTTATTATTGCTAAATGCCCATGTTTGAGACCCTGTCACTGGTGAAAATATCTTACATTTATTCTATCATGCCTTGTTAGGATCTTGTATGTTAGACTAAGGTCACTTCTTTTAAACTCAATGAATATATTGTAGATCCAATCACTCTAGCCATTCTTGATATAGACAACTCTCTTATTCCATAAATTGACCTAGTGAATCTTGTTTGATCTGCCTTTAATGCAAGGGGTAAGTTTAAAGAATATGTGCAAGGCAAGTTTTTTACATAGGGAGTGTAGGTGCCAGAGCATTGGAAGCAATTACGATAGAGGTGAATAAGAGATTTTTAGGCACATGAATATGCAGAAATGGAGGGACATGGATTGCGTACAGGCAGAAGAAAATTACTGCAGACATTGCGAGCCTAAGGGCCTATTCATATGCGGCATTGCTCTCTGGGCCATGTTCCCTTTTTATAAAAGGGAGTCACATTGGATATTTTCCAATCTTCTGATTCCCTCTTCGTATTTATCTCTGCAGCCATTTCCTTTAAAACTCTTGGTTATTGGGATCAGGTCCTGGTGATTTGTCCAGCATTTGATCATGTCTTATCTTGGAGTTTGGAATTAGATTGAAAAGAAAAATTTGCATCTGACCAGTAATCAAAGAATAGTGGCATTGTGGCAGCACATTAACCTAAAAGTCATCATGTAAAATTGTTAACTTTGCCACCAGCAGCCAAAGTAGGCTCCTTACCCCCAGTGCAAAAAGGATTAATTTCACAAATCTTACACAGAAAATAGCATCTGTAATTATTTTGCTGTTGCATTATTATCCCTTTAAGCAGCTTGTTTAGCATTGCCCAATAATGTCTGTACTTTCAGCTTTAGCCGAGAGTTTAAAATAGGTTCATCACCCTTATCAAAAATATAATGGTTTTACTTTTCTTCGATAAGGTTCTAAGTGAACTTGAATCAGCCTGTACTGAAATAGAGCTTTTAAGAAATCAGCATTCAGTTGAGAGAACTTCAATAAAAAAAACCTGGAATCTTTGTTGGCATCTAATTGGGAGAAAAAGATCCAAAGCCAAATAGTCACTCAAGAGAAAGAGACTGAACTTCAGCTCTCTAAAGATAAGCTTTCCTTGGCAGAAAGCAAACTGTACATACTGCATTTTGGCATTATCCATAAGATGTGAACCTTTTGTTTCCTGGAGGTGTCTTGTTAACTTTCTTGATCCCTTCCTCATTCTTCAATTTTTGCTATGAGGTGATTAGCCAAATGAGAAAATGATAGGACAGTGTCAGTTTGATGTTCAGATTCTTTTGATTTAGTTGTGTAGCAGAGTTGAAAGAATAGATTTTAATTTCCTATTAAGCACTGGAACGGTAAGATAAACAAGAGGTATTTATGTTTGCTTAATTACCTTTGAGGATCAAGAAACATAAGACTGATATTACAGCATGGGAATTCATTGAAACTAAGTCTTCAAAAGAGGCATCAACTTAACTCCAATCTTCTGTCTTTCTATATTCTGCAATTTATAAAAAAAATCTTAGAAACTTTCCTGCCATGTTTTAAATCATCAATTTGACTAAAGTCTTGGTGATTGTAACATTACTTTCCAGATCCAAACAAATTAGAACACATTTAAATCCTACTCGCACAAAAATTTGAGCACGATCTTAAAATCTACAGTTTAGCTTTCATAAAATTAGGCCAAATTAAGGGACAAAGTTTTTAATTATTGTAGAACATCATAAGGCTGCAGCATGTTACAGAATTGAAGAGTGAGACAACTTGCGCTTGAGAATAGAAAAAACAAGGATTGACAAGTAAGTTATAAACATTAAAGTGAAGGTTGTAGAGTGGATTAGAACTATCTCAGCAGAACTTTGGATATATTGTTTGGAGGGTGAAAGGTCAGACTTTGAAGAGACGAGTTTTAGAATCAGTTGAATACATGGTAGAAAGGCAGAAATCATAAATTCAGAGGTACAGTGAATAAGTTACTGGACCAGCAACAAAATATCTGGACCATTTATTCAGAGACACGAGTTTGAAACCAACTATGCTAGTGTGAGAATTTAAATTTGGGTAATAAAAATGTTTTTATACAACAAGCTGACTCAGAAATGGCTTGTACAAAACTACTGCATTTTTTGTAAGAACTTATCCCAGATAAGTTGCAGACAGAGTTCAACCCAGATAAATGGCAGATGGAGTTCAACCCAGATAAGTGGCAGATGGAGTTCAAACCAGATAAGTGGCAGATAGAGTTCAACCCAGATAAATGGCAGATGGAGTTCAACCCAGATAAGTGGCAGATGGAGTTCAAACCAGATAAGTGGCAGATAGAGTTCAACCCAGATAAGTGGCAGATGGAGTTCAAACCAGATAAGTGTTAGGTGGTTCATTTTGGTAGGTCAAATATGATAGCAGAATATAGTATTAATGGTAACAACAACACAACAAAATGCTGGTTGAACACAGCAGGCTAGGCAGCATCTATAGGGAGAAGCACTGTCAACGTTTCGGGCTGAGACCCTTCAAGACCCTTGGCATAGTGGAGGATCAGAGGGATCTTGGGGTCTGAGTCCATAGGACACTCAAAGCTGCTGCGCAGGTTGACTGTGTGGTTAAGAAGGCATACGGTGCATTGGCCTTTATCAATCATGGAATTAAGTCAAGAGCCGAGAGGTAATGCTACAGCTTTATAGGACCCTGGTCAGACCCCACTTGGAGTACTGTGCTCAGTTCTCATCACTTCAGTACAGGAAGGATGTGAAACTATAGAAAAGGTACAGAGGAGATTTACAAGGATGTTGCCTGGATTCTATATACTTTATATACCGGCTGGGTAGCCTCCAACCTGATGGCATGAACATTGACTTCTCTAACTTCCATTAATGCCCCTCCCCATCCCTGACAATATTTAGTTGTTTGTTTTTTTTTCTCTCTCTCTCTCTGCCCATCATTCTGCCTTTTCTCCATCTCCCTCTGGTGCTCCCCTCCCCCTTTCTTTCTCCCAAGGCCTCCTGTCCCATGATCCTTCCCCTTCTCCAGCTCTGTATCACTTTCGCCAATCACCTTTCCAGCTCTTAGCTTCATCCCACCCCCTCCGGTCTTCACCTGTCATTTCGCATTTCCCCCTCCCCCCACTAATCTCTTAGTATCTTTCCTTTCAGTTAGTCCTGATGAAGGATCTTGGCCCGAAACGTCGACAGTGCTTCTCCATATAAATGTTGCCTGGCCTGCTGTGTTCCACCAGCATTTTGTGTGTGTTGTTTAGAGACATCCAAAATGGCTGTAATTGCTGTGAGAGCTGGCTCAACTCTGTATTGAGCAAAAGCAAGGTGGGGGGGGGGGGGATGAATACTTTTGAACTACTAATATTTCAGTTTTTGAACTTTAGTTTCTCATGCTTTACAACTTTCCCTGTTTTTGGGTTCCACTGTGAAAAGAAGGAGCATGTGATTCACAAATAGAAATTGTCAAAATTACTGTTTGTAATACTCATTTTTGTGGACAAAGGTTTGGGAGCTGAATACTTTTACAAGGCACTATATATGGCAGAGCTCCTTTGTAACCTGTGGGAGGACTGTCATTTTGGAAGTCGTCCTAAATTGGTCCAGTATTTTCTCCCACCCTGAACCTGCAGCATTTATTGTGACGCACTTCTGAACCATCATAGCTTGATCCAAATGTGTTATTACCATGTTTGTAGTACAGCCTACAGCAGTCAGATAGGCAAAAAAGATCACTGTGCCCTAAAGTACAAGCAGGTAACACTCAACGAGCTGAGCAGCATATGTGGAATGTGAAACTGAGTCCTGATAAAGCGTTTCAGCCTGAAATGTCAACACTTATTCCCCTCCATGGATGATGAGTGCCTCCAATTTTTATCTGTTTGCATAAAATTAACATTTTGAACTGTTACACCGTGTGAAGAAAGTGTGAAAGGAAGGCTCAATTTTAATAATAATTGAGTTCTGACTTTAAAATGTCAGTTCTATTAGAAACGATTTTAGTGAGCGTAAATAACACAGAGAATCCAGATTTAACATTGTTATTGCTACAGTATACACTGTGGAAAATGGCTATTCAACCTAGCTCATCCATGCCAACTGATCAAGGTGCCTCCCTGAATTATTCTCACTAGCCTGCAATAAGCCCATATCCCTCTGAACCTTTCCTATCCATGAATCTCTTCAACCATCTTAATAATTGTAATTATACCTGCCTCTAACACTTCCTCTGCCAGTGTTTTTCATATACCCACCATCCTCTGAGTGAAAATCATGCCCCTCAGATCCCCTTTATATTTTTCCTCTCTCATCATAAACCCATGTCCTCTAGTTTGAGACTCTGTGGGAAGACAGCTATGTCCACCTACCTTTCTATGCCCTACATGACTTTATATATCTCTATTGTCAGCCTTCAGCCTCCTTTGCTCCAAGGAGAACAGTTTCTTATGGGCTACTAAAACAACAACTTTGGTCTCATTTGCAAACTTACAAACCATGCCACCCACATTCTCATCCAATTTGTTAGCCACTGTAAATGAAAAACAACCAGGGACCCAGTAACAATCCATTCAGCACATCACTGGTCACAGGCCTCCAGTCTGAAAAACAATTGTCCACTACCATCATCCAACTCCTTCCACCAAGCCAATTTGTAACTAGTTTGCTGGCTCATTCTTGATGCATTAGGATTTAACCTTTCAGACAAGCCTATCATGTGGGATCATTTCAAAAGGCTTGCTACAGGCTATGTACTCAATGTCTACTATCCTGCATTCGTAAATCCTGTTGGTCACCTCTTCAAAAAAAAAAAGCTCAAATTCAAAAGCCACGATTTTCCATGTACAAGGCCAAGCTGGTCTTCGCTAAGAGTCCTTGCCTTTCCAAATGCTGGTAGATCCAGCTTTTCAGAATCCCCTCCAGTAACTTTCTCACCACTGATATTAGGCTCTGTAGCATATAGTTCACCAGCTTGTTCTTGATACAAAAGCACAGCTTCATGGCTATCCTCAGTTGCCATCCTCCATTCTTACGGTACCTTACCCATGGCTAAGGAAAGTACAAAAATCTCTGCAAGGGTTCCAGCAATTTATTCATTTGTTTCTCACAATGTCCTCAGCTACTATTGGTTAGGCCTTGGGGATTTATCCACCTTTATGTGCCTAAAGGCTGTCAGCACCTCCTCTTTCATAATATTGATACGTTTAATGATATCACAATTCTCTTTACTGATTCCCCAAGCTTCCATGACCTACTCTGCAGCAATTAACAGACAAAAATATTTTGTTTAAGATTTCATCCATCAAAGGTCACAAGTCAACACAAAAATTAAAATATTAACAGCTCTTACTTGTTCTTACTTGTTACTTGTTACTCACCTGTCCCTTCTTGATGAAGCTTCTTGAGCCTGTGATGAGATCTGAAGGATTATTCTAAGTGGACTGTTCCTTTAAAAAGAGAGAGAGGGACTGAACAGCATGTGGGCTATTTCAGCAACGGGGAAAGAGAAAGTCTGTTAGTTGTCTTGGAAACTGAAAGGCAGAACTATATGATGGACAGCTAGTGTTCAGCACTTGTGGGATATATACAAGGTCAACTGGATTTGTAATCAGACACGCCAGACACCAAAGAAGACACTGGTTGAGCTTTGTGTGCCCACAACAAAGGTGGGGTTTTTGCTCACAGTGTGGACAAAAGGGGTGACTGGTGGAATGCTATCGGTGTGTTTAATCCTTGCCTAGGTTGATAGTGGTACCACGTGAAAACAGCATCCTCTTTTTGTGGTCACAGTCGGTGACTGTAAGTTTCGGGAGCAGGAGGACTACATGGAAGATTGGTGGCATCAGCACCAGGAAGACAAAAGAGCATATAGAACATAGAATAGTACAGCACATTACAGGCCCTTCGGCCCACAATGTTGTGCCAACCCTCAAACCCTGCCTCCCGTATAACCCCCACCTTAAATTCCACCATATACCTGTCTTTTAGTCTCTTAAGCTTCATTAGTGTATTTGCCTCCACCACTGACTCAGGCAGTGCATTCCACACACCAACCACTCTCTGAATTAAAAAGCCTTCCTCTAATATCCCCCTTGAACTTCCCTCCCCTTACCTTAAAGCTATGTCCTCTTGTACTGAGCAGTGGTGCCCTGGGGAAGAGGCACTGGCTGTCCACTCTGTCTATTCCTCTTAACATCTTGCACACCTCTATCATGTCTTCTCTCATCCTCCTTCTCTCCAAAGAGTGAAGCCCTAGCTCCCTGAATCTCTGATCATAATCCATACTCTCTAAACCAGGCAGCATCCTGGTAAATCTCCTCTGTATCCTTTCCAATGCTTCCAGATCCTTCCTACAGTGAGGCGACCAGAACTGGACACAGTACTCCAAGTGTGGCCTAACTGGAGTTTTATAGAGCTGCATCATTACATCATGTCTCTTACACTGTATCCCTTGACTTATGAAGGCTAACACCCCATACGCTCTCTCTCTCTCTCTCTCTCTCTCTCTCTCTCTCTCTCTCTCTCTCTCTCTCTCTCTCTCTCTCTCTCTCTCTCTCTCTCTCTCTCTCTCCTACTCAAATCAAGTTCCAGAACTGAACATACCTCTTACCATACCACCCTAAGACTATATCATCTGATCACCTAAGCTGGGAGAAGCTTGGGAAATTTATTTACTCACTTTTACATGCATATACTTTACTAACCTGTTTACTTTATCTTGTTTTATATTACTTTATCACATAGTTATTAATAAAATAGAGTTTATAATGGAAGGCTCAGACTCCAGGTGTATCCATTTCTGCTGGTCCTTTTTAACCAATTACGCGGTACGTAACAAAATTGGGGACTCGTCCAGGATTTGAATAATATGTGGGAGCCATTTTAAAACTTGTTGGGGGCTTGATTGACTAGTTGATTTGATTGGGGAAATTCACTTTCGATTTGTGTGGGTGGATTATCAGCAGGCGTTTTCTGCCCTGACCCTTGAACAGTCAAAGAATTATGCCACAGTTGAGGATACGGTGCTGATAGTACATGAGTTGGTTCCGGAGGTGTATAAACAAAAGTTCAGAGATTTGAGGAAGTCCGGGAGTCAAATTTATGTGGAGTTTATCCATGAAAAAATCGGGTGTACTTTGATCATTGGTGTACCTCAAAAGGGGCGACTGAGGACATTAACAATTTAAGAGAGTTGATGCGGATTGAAAAATTTAAAAACTGTGTCCCTGACAACATCAAGATGTACTTGAATGAAACAGAGGCTGAGACATTGTCAGAGTCTGCTAGGTTAGCAGATGAGTATGCTTAAACCTACAAGGTAAAGATTTTCCCAAGCAGATACTACCAAAGGAGTAGTAGAGATAACAAAGATACCCCACAGGTTAAACCAGAGAATAATTGGGAATTAGTGACAAGAGTGAGGAGGAAGGAAAGCAGTCCAAAGGGAAGATTTCCAGTTTCACCTGTCACTATTGTAAGAAGTCTGGGAATGTGGCGGCAAATTGTTTTGCTATGAAAAGGGAAAATGGAAAGGAAAAAGAGACAAGCCTAACTGGTTGTGTTCAGTGGTTGTGTTTGAGTGGTTTATCTGAGAGGGGTTTGTGTCTGTAGAAAAGGAGTCAACCCCGGTTCCAGTGAGAATCTGGAGAGATACTGGGGCCTTTCAGTCACTAATATTGGATAGTGTTTTGGACTTTAGTGATGAGGCAAAAACCGATGAAGTCAATATTATTAGAGGAACTGGAAAGGGGACTGAGTCGGTGCCTGTGCATAAGGTAATTTTGAAATGCAAATTGGTATCAGGACCTGTTAAGATCGGGGTACAATCTCAGTTGCCAATAGACAATGTTGATGTTTTGCTGGGTAATGACCTTGCAGGTGGGGATGTTTATTCAGCAGTGCAGCTAACGAGAATGCCTGTAGCTGACGACCCACACACAGATACTGATGTGTACCCCACATGCGTAGTAACCCGAAGCATGTCTAAAAAGTCTGCTGATGCAGATAGCAAAGACAGGGATTCAACTTATGAGAACTTGTCAGAGACTTTTCTACCTTCCATGTTACATCAGGATTTGGGTAGTAAGGAGGATGAGAAAGGTTTGTCCTTGTCCAGGGATGAATTTATAGCGGAACAAAGTTGAGATTCTGAAATTACTGCGTTAAAGGAGACAACTCTCACAGAAGGGGAGGTTCAGAGAGAGTCAGTAGGATATTATCTTAAGGATGGGGTGTAAATGAGGAAGTGGAGACCACCTACTGTGCCTGCAAGTGAGGATTGGGCCATTGAACATCAAGTTGAGGTCCCGAAAGTTTACAAGGCTGAGATTTTAAACATGGCTCATAGTATGCCTTTAGTCGGACACTTTAGAATGATAAAGACAGTGAACAGGATTATGAAGGAATTCTACTGGCCTAATTTAAGAAAGGATGTTGTGAATTTTTGCAAGACTGGCCATACCTGTCAAGTTGTGGGAAAACCTAACCAGGTGATTCAAGTAGCACCAGTTAGACCAATACCTGCTTTTGATTAACCTTATTCCAAGGTCATAGTGGATCATGTTGGTCCATTGCCGAAGACTGCAGCTGGCTATGAGTATCTGTTAACCATCATATGTGCTGCGTCTAGGTTCCCTGAAGTGGTGCCTCTCAGAAACATCAGGGCCAAGACAGTGGTAAAAGCAAATTAATGTTTTCACATTGGTAGGTCCACCTAAAGAAATCCAATCTGGCCAGGGTAGTAATTTTACTTCGAGAACATTCCAGGGGATAGTTAAAGAGTTGGGAGCGAAGCACATTGTGTCATATGCATATCACTCAGAGTCCCAGGGGGCTTTGGAGCAGTTTTACTCCACTCTTAAGATGATGATTAAAACATACTGTGTGGAAAATGGAAGAAACTGAGATGTAGGGGTTCCCCTGCTCCTATTTGCTGTTAGACATTCGATTCTAGAATTTCTGGGGATCAGCCCATTTGAACTTGTTTTTGGTCACAAAGCTAGGGGACCTTTGACCCTACTCAGAGAGCAATGGTCAGATCAGGAAGTGTGTTTGAGCGTGCTTAGTTATGTTTTGGAATTCAGAGACAGACTTAACAAGGCTTGTGACCTTGCGAAGCAGAATTTACAGCACTCTCAGATAAAGATGAAGCAGTGGTATGACAGAACAGGGAGAGCAGAGATATCACATTGGAGGTAAAGTCTTGGTGCTATTCTCCCTCCATACCAACCCCCTTCCAGTGAGATTTAGTGGACCATATAAAATAATTAAGAAAATTGATTCTTTGAATTATGTCATTAGAACTGAGGAAGGCTTCACAAATCGTGCATGTAAATATGATCAAGCGTTATCATGACCCCAAACCAGCACCTGTAAGAACTGTTATGACAACAGATAAAATTGTGGTGCCTGGTACTGGGAGACCAGATAATTTTAACGAGCTCAATGCAGTTTCCATCAGAATTTTCAAGTCTGGTGGAAAGATTCATCATTTGGAGTCAAGGCACCAAAAACAACCGAAGAGCTTAATTAACGAGTATGAAGATTTATTCCTTGACATTTCAAGACTGTGCACAGTTGCAGTGCATGACGTAATTGTGGATAAAGTTGATCCCATTAAGCAGCATGCTTACAGAATGAACCAAGACAAAAATAAAATGGTTGAACAAGAAATTGAAACATGCTAACAGCCGGCATAATTAGGCCATCCACTTCACACTGGGCGTCACCATGCGTGATTGTCCCTACATCCGATGGGAGTATGAGATTCTGTACCAATTAGAGGAAAGTTAATGCAGTAACTAAGACAGATGCTTATCCCATCCCAAGAGTGGATGACTGTATTGATAGAGTGGGGAAGGCTAAATACCTTACAAAGATTGACCTGTTGAAAGGTTACTGGTGTGTTCCTTTGACAGAAAGGGCTAAAGAAATATCTGCATTTGTCACACCATCTGGACTGTATGATTACAATGTTTTACCCTTTGGGATGAAAAATGCTCCAGGGACATTCCAAAGGATGATGAATTCTGTGATTCAAGGTTTAGAAAATACAGGGGCTTATATTGATGACTTGGTTGTATGGAATGACACCTGGGAAAAGCATATCGCAGCAGTAGAGAAACTGTTTGAAAGACTGTCCGAGGCAAATCTCACTGTAAACCTTGCTAAAAGTGAATTTGGCCATGCCACTGTCACATATCTTGGCTATGTAGTAGGCCAGGACCAACCGGTACCTTTGCAGGCCAAGGTTCAGGCTGTTGCTGAGGTTCCCATTCCGACAGACA
The DNA here is from genome assembly GCF_048418815.1 of Hemitrygon akajei. Classification (NCBI taxonomy): domain Eukaryota; kingdom Metazoa; phylum Chordata; class Chondrichthyes; order Myliobatiformes; family Dasyatidae; genus Hemitrygon; species Hemitrygon akajei. Next base: position 160,119,925 of record NC_133124.1, on the reverse strand, counting down.
AGCAAGCATTAAGAAGGTTTTTAGGAATGGGTGGGTATTGCCATAAGTTTTGTAAGAACTTCGCAGACATCGCTCTCCCCCTAACTAAACTCCTAGGGAAGAGTGAAAGATTTGTGTGGACTGACCTTTGCCAGGAGGTATTTGACCACCTGAAAACCATTCGGTGTTATCACCCTCAAAGCACCTGATTTCAATAAACCATTTTCAATCATGGTGGATGCTACTGATGAAGCTGCTGGGGCAGTATTGTTGCAAAAGGATGATGATGAAATTGAACATCCAGCAGCTTATTTCTCAAAGAAATTTAATGTGCATCAGAAAAATTACTCCACTGTTGAAAAAGAGTTGCTAGCACTCATTTTAGCATTGCAACATTTTGATGTTTACATATGTCCTGTGCAGAAACCACTTGTGGTTTACACTGACCATAATCCATTAGTGTTTCTGGGGAAAATGAAGGATAAGAATAGAAGGTTACTTAACTGATCTTGCAAGAGTATGACATGGAAATAAAACATGTGAAAGGTACTGACAATATTATAGCAGACCGTTTGTCCAGATGTTAAGTTTGAGTTTGTATATGCTTTGTTATGTTACCTGATAATTACACATGTATTGCTTTAAGCTGTATAATCGAAAGTTAAGACAAAAATTTTGCTGCTTTATCAAAATTTTTCTTAAAATAGGGAGGTGTGATGAGATCTGAAGGATTATTCCAAGTGGACTGTTCCTTTAAAAAGAGAGAGAGTGCTAAGTGTGTTATCTCTGCAATGGAGAGAGAGAAAGTCTGTGAGTTGTCTTGGAAACTGAAAGGCAGAACTATATGATGGACAGCTAATGTTCAGCACTGTGGGATACATACAAGGTCAACTGGATTTGTAATCAGACACACCAGACACCAAGGAAGACATTGGTTGAGCTTTGTGCACCCACGACAAAGGGGGGGGGGTTTGCTCACAGTTTGGACAAAAGGGGTGACTGGTGGAATGCTATCAGTGTATTTAACCCTTGCCTGGGTTGATAGCGGTACCACGTGAAAATGGCATCCTTTTTTTGTGGTCACAGTTGGTGACTGTAAGTTTCGGGAGCAGGAGGACAATGTGGAAGATCGACGGTATCGGCAACTCTACTCAAATCAAGTTTCAGAACTGAACTGACTACTTACCATACCACCATAAGACTGTATCATCTAATCACCTGAGCTGGGAGAAGCTTGTGGACTTTATTTACTCATTTATATATGCATATACTTTGTCTTGTTTTATATTACTTTATCACATAGTTATTAATGAAATAGAGTTTATAATGGAAGACTCAGACTCCAGGTGTGTCCATTTCAGCTGGTCCTTTTTAACCTGTTACAAGGTACGTAACAAGCCAAAGCCTCAGCTTCCAATTTCTACACTGGCTACTGCCACAATGACCATCCAAAATGACCACTCCACTTTACATTTTATTGGAAGAGTTGCCAGACACTTAGCCAATAAGATTTTTAAAAACTTTTTAAAAGCTGAAGACTCCTCCCCTCTGCTGTTCTGGCTGCTACAAGTTTTTTAGGCAGTGAAGTTTCAAGAGATTTATCAGGTGATGAAAATCAAAGAATTCAAATTGACATTTATTTACAAAAAAATGTAAAAACTATACAACCCTGGTCCATGAGGGATTTCAGTAGAGCACAGTAGAGGTTTTGTCTAATAGCAGAGCAGTTGGTAACTAGAAGAAGCATTCATGGTAATTAGTAAAAACTGGGGTGATGAGGAAATATTTGTCATGCCTTGTGACTTGGAATGAAAATCAATAGAACTGCAAATGCTGGGAATCTAAACTAAAAAGAGAAAATACTGGGAATACCGAGCAGGCCAGCCTGAAAATAGAAGGGGGAAATGTCAATGCTTTTGTTTGAAACCCTTCGTAAGAGCTGAAAAGGGAACATAAGAAGCTTTGGGGGGATGGAGCAAAGAATGAGAATATCTTTGATAGGTTAAAATTGGGGGAGCATGGGGTTGAAGATTTTCTGGTCTATACGTGAGTGGGAGCAGATAGAGAGCAAGAATATAGACAAAAGAATGGAGTTAAAAATGTAGAGCAGGAGGATGTGCCCAGTAATTCAGGGTAGGTATGAGCTTCATTGCCAGAGAGAAAACAAAAGGAAGAAAAAGGTAAGCTTGAGCCCATGTTACAGATGGATGTCTGATACGGACAGATATCAACTTCCCCAGGGGTGTAGAATTCAGTTCTGAGTCCAGAAGGTTGCAAAATGCCGAGGTGAAAGATGCAGTGTTGTGCCTCAGGCCTGAGTCAGGTCTCACTGTGACAGTGTAAGACAGCACAGACAGAAGGTCAGAGTGGAAAGTACAAAACGCTGGAGGAACTCAGCAGGTCGGGCAGCATCCGTGAAAACAAGCAGTCAACATTTTGGGCCAAGACCCTTCGTCAGGTCAGAGTGGGTTGGGAAGTAAAGTGACAGGCAACAGTAGTACCAAGGGTTTAGAGGAGGTTCACAAGAATGATTCCAGGAATGAAATGGTTATCATATAAGGAACGTTTGATGGTTCTGGGCCTGTACTGACAGGAGTTTAGAAGAATGAGGTGTCATTGAAACCTATTGAATGTTGAAAGGCCTAGATCGAGTGGATACGAAGAGGATGTTTCCTATAATGGTGAAGCCTAAGACCAGAGGGCACAGCCTCAGAACAGAGGGATGTCTATTCAGAACAGAGATGATGAAGAATTTCTTTAGCCAGAGGATGGAGAATCTTTGGAATTCATTGTCAAAGGTGGCCGTGGAGGCCAGGCAATTGGGTGTATTTAAAGCAGTTTGATAGGTTCTTGATTAGACAGGGTGTGAAAGGTTAAGGGGAGAAATGGGGTTGAGAGGGAGAAGGATCAGTCATGTTGAAATGGTAGAGCAGACTTGATGGGCCGAATGGCCCTATTCTGTTCTTTTGTCTTATGGTCTTAAGGTCAGCTTTGCAGGCAGGTGAAGGAAGCTTGGGGAACCTAGGGTGAGGAACTAGCTGGGTAACAGATTGTTCAATGAACTCCGCATGCTTACCTTGCAGTTTAAATCCAAGATATTTTGGATATCTTAAATCCAAGAATCATCAATACCTGGAAGAGGAAGAGGAGGGCGAAGACACAATTAAACACACACACTTCCTCTGACACTGAACACACTGCACAAGAAAAGAAGTGTAGAGGTTGCTTCCAGTCTGCAGTTGTATCACTAGAACTTGGCCAGGGTGTGAATCAATCAGTATGAATGATCTGGAGCAGTATTCAGCCTGAAGCTCTTACCTATCAGATATTTGGAATTATGGTGTGTTCAGGGCTTCCTTCCACATGCCTGTACCAATGAGTTTTGTGAATAATGGCCAGTCATTAATGTGGAAAATGATCACATTGACTAAAACTGATTTCTTGCAGAAGGATGGTATCAGTTATCATTTTGCGTCCAACCTGAAAAGAAGATGAAGATAGCAAGAACTGATAACGGAAATAGTAAAATACTTGGAGCAATGCATTGTCTATTGGATGCAAGTAGAGAGTGATAGCTGTAACAGGGAATAGATTGTCAGTTCGCACAAACGTCAACTGAATTCGATAAGTGGGAGCAAGCATACAGTCCAAGTTGAGGAAATAATTTCTATTGTATATTTTTGTTTTAATGCTCCATTTCTGTTCTGCATGTGCTAACCTTTTAATATCCCTTCTTTAAAAAAAACCCAATAAGTTTTAAGAAATTCCCAGTGACGTACAGTCAGGTACACCCAAACAGCTCCAGGATCACAATGCTTTCATACAAATTTTAAATTGCCTCCACCCTAATTAGTATATCCTTGGAACTCAAGTCACATTTCATTCTTTAAATCTGTACTACATTTCCTCCAAAGTCATTGCATCTTTTCTTGGATGTGGTGACTAATATACTCATGGTACTCATTGTGTTGTCTCACTATGACTGTAATAACTCGTCTATAAATTGGCTGTCTTTTCCCCTTTTTTCAATCAAGCTAATACTTGTACAGTGCTTTGTAATCCAGCTCTATTTTTGGCATTGGTCCATTTATTTTCAACAGACTCTCCAATACTACAGAGGTGTAGAGTACAAGCTGGGCTATACTTTGTAACCCTCTCCTTTCCGGAAGCTGGGCCATACTACGTGAATCAGGGTCTCCTCTTCAAAGAGCAGAATATCCTGCTGCTTGCCCTCGATGTGGTATGAGTTGTTTTATAAACAGTGTTATTGGTGCCAGAACTGATATTTTTCTCCTACAGGGAATTCGATAAAGTCTATTCCTGAGATCAGTCAGGTTTTGTGTAACTTATGCTCCTTCAAAATGTATTGGCTGAGAGAAGGAGTGAATGGCAGGGGGGCTGCACGGCCTCGGGTGTAGAGAGGATGAGGTGTTGTAGCCTGTCTGCAGCCACCAGGAGAGGGGTGAGAGCTGTCGAAGCTCATGTACTCCACCAGGGGGCAGTGTGGTGCGCTGTCCAGGACTGAGTCGGTGCTTCGCTTGGCAGAAGATGAACTCTGTTGTGGTCAACTGGAGATTTCAATGGACTGAAGGATCTGGACTATTTTTAGCGGTTTTATTTGGCAAATATTCGAGTTGTGCTTATTATATTGTATATGGGAGAACTGGCTCTCAAGCACAGTGTTGCCTGGGGGTGGGAGGGGGGGGGGAACTTGGGCCGGTGCACCCCACCAGTGGTGGAGTCCAGGCTGGAGTTGGTGCTGCCCACCTGCCCCCCTCACACCCTCCCAGTGTTCACTCAGCAGGATACAGTTTCTTTTGTGGTCGACTGAAGATTTCAATGGGCTGGAAAATGCACACAATTGAGTTGCAGTCACGAATGAAACTCAGCGGGCCAGGCACAATCTATGGAAAAGAGTAAACAGTCAACGTTTCAGGCAGAGACCCTTCTTCAGGGTCTCTTTTCCATAGATGCGGCCTGGCCTGCTGAGTTCCTCCAGCATTTTGTGTGTGTTGCCTAGAGGTAACGTCAATCTGGTGATCCTGCAACACGGGATTACAAATGTGCTTAACATCAAAAGCAGCATGTCACAGATTCACAGAGTGATCCCTAAATGACCTCTGAGCCGTGAGATCACATCTGCTTGTTTCATTACATCACATCAGAGCATTTTATTGCATTGATGTCATGCAAGGGAAAATAAAGTGATATGGTACAGGGAAATTTTAGTGCAGGTAGACAAGACAGTGCAAGGTCATAACCAGGGAGATTGTGAGACCAAGCACTGGACCAGGGAAACATTCAATAGTCTTATTACAGCCGAATAGAAGCTGTCCTTGAACCTGGTGATCAGTGCTTCCAGGCTTTTGCCCAATGGGAGAGGGGAGAAGAGAAAACCTCCGCAGTGGGTCAGGCCTTTGATTATGCTGGCTGCCTTCTTGAAGCAGTGAACAGGGTAGAGAGGGTCTCAGGAGGGAATGATAGCTTCCATGAAGTGCTAGGCTATGTCTACTAATCTCTGCAGTTTCCTCTAATCAGAGCAGAAGCCATGATGCACCAGACAGGATGGTTTCTGTGGTGTAACTGTAAAAATTGGTGAAGGTAAAAGTGACATGAAAAGGGGGCTATAACAGTGACCCAAACATGTGCTTGCCAGAACAAGATAATGTGACACTCCGGGGGGGTGTGGAGCGGTCAATAGCCCGCCCCTGAATTTCCAATGACCAGCGTGGTTTATTGTGTTTAAATGCTTCTGTGGGATTGTGATGGGAAGTTCCAGTTCAGTTATTGCTACATTTTAGGTTGGGTCACACAGTTACTTGATTGTGTATCTGTGGGTCACTCTAAGTGTAACCGGGGTGTGTGATAGTTACCTCCCCCGTCTGTATCAGACTGGTTGGGTTCACTCTCCGGGTCAGGGTGCCTGGACTGTTTTGTGTTTATCACAATAAAATGATTGTTGAGTTAACGAGCTTCCTCGTCTGTCATCGTGGATCAAATGCTGGTCACAGTATTTCAAACCCTTAACACGTTAGTCAATGTTAAACACGGACAACCAATGGAAAGTAGCAATCAGCAACCCAAGAGGAAATGAATCACTGGTGTTCAGAGAGCAACATCTTCCGCATCCACCAAAGAGATTTAAAATGCTATCACTGCTGTAATGCAGGATTCAATTTACTTTATGTGAACCATACAAACCAATGGAAGAGAGGAATTTCACTGTGAGGGGGCAGTGAATGATGAAGTAAAGGGGTGGGAAGTTGATTGGTGAAAGATATACAAGGCTGGAGAAAAGGGATCTAATAGGAGAAGACAGAAGGCTATAGAAGAAAGAAAAAGGGAGTAGCAGCAGAGGGAGGTGATTGGCAGGTCAGGAGATAAGGTGAGAGAGGGAAATAGGTTTGGGGAATGGTGAAGGGGTGGGGGGGAATGGAAACTGAGTGTGGCTTTGTCTCAACAGTAGAGGAGGTCATGGACTGACATGTTGGAATGGGAATGGGAAGTGGAATTAAAATGGGTGGCCATTGGTGGATCCTGCTTTTTCTGGCCAATGGACTGCAGGTGCTTGGTGAAGCAGTCTCCCAATCTGTGATGTAATATCGGAAAAATTGGGAGTGATACCAGTGTAGTCTTGGAGCATAGATTGTTCCACGTAACCAACAAGCAGACAGGCATATTTGGGACTCATGGGTGGGAGGGGCCAAAGGAGGAATTATTAAGAGTGAGGACAAGTTCTGCTGCACGGATGAGAGTGGTAGTGGAGAGGAACAGGTCAGGTCTGATGAAAGCAAGAGAGAGCTTTGAGGCCTTCCTGGTGGGGAATGGAGTAGGGCTTCAGGTTCTTGGATCATTGGGATCTCTTCTGGGGGATGTATAACTTGTTCAAAAGTGACGGGTTGCACCTGAACCTGAGGGGGACCAATATTCTTGTGGACAGGTTTGTTAGAGCTGTTGGGGAGGGTGCAACCTAACTTGTTCGGGGTGTGGAAACCCGAGGGAAGGGTGGCAGGACTCAGATGGTAAAAAAGTAAAGTTAGTGTGCAGGCAGACTGTCAGGAAGGGCAGGCAGGTGATGGACTCAGTTGTAGCCAACAGGCTGAGTATCAAATCATGCGGGATGCAGAAACATAGAGGATGGCAAATACAGTACTCAAGGTGTTGTATCTAAATGCACGTAGTATAAGAAATAAAGTGGATGATCTTGTTGCACTATTAGAGATGATCAGGTATGATGTTGTGGCCATCACAGAACCATGGCTGAAGGATGGTTGTAGCTGGGAGCTAAATATCCAAGGTTACACATTGTATCAGAGGGATAGGAAGGTCGGCAGAGTGGGTGGTGTGGCTCTACTGGTGAAGGATAGTATCAAATTAGTAGAACGATGTGACATAGGATCAGAAGGTATTGAACTAAAGTGGAGTTTAGAGGGATCAATGGTGCATAACGGCGACTGCTTTGCCTGCATCTTCGGAAACAGTTCTACTTCCATCTTTAATATCTCTATTTTTCCCTTTCAGGGTTCTTTTGACGCCCCTGACCTGGAGTTATGTGGGAATGGGGCCCACTCTCAGCGTTTCACAACCGGCTGTTGTTCAGCACGCCAAGGGCTGGGCCTAAGAGCTCCGCTCACTTTCGGAGGACCAGGTTTTCGTGGCTCTGGAGACGGGGGCATCAGTTGTCGGTGTCCAAGCAGAAGGCTGGTGTGTTGTGGGAGATGGAAGGTCTAAAGCTGTGGGCCCAGAGACCTGAGATCTTTGGGCACAGAGCTCGGAAAAAGCTACGCAACAGACTTTTTAACATCGTAAACTAGCAAGTTGTTTGTTATGTTTCCCCTCTTGCTGTGAAATGGAGACATCTCTTTCCTCCTTATTCGGGAGAGAATGAGCCTGTGGTATGTCGAATGCCGGGTGAACAATGTAGTCTTTGGAGTACTGCAAGTCTGTGTCACGCTTGAGTGCTCGGTGGTGGGCACCGATGCTTCTTTTTTGCTGGTGGTGGAAGGGGGCATTGTTGCTTACATATCGCCTCTTATGTGCAGGAGGGAGGGGAGATGGGGGGACTTTGGGGTTCTAACATTTAACTGTTGTTCATTCTTTGGGGGAACTCCTCTGTTTTTGTGGATGGTTGCCAAGAAAAAGCATTTCAGGATGTATATTGTATACATTTCTCTGACATTAAATGTACCTTTGAATTCTTGTGGGTTGAGTTAAGAAACTGCAAGGGTAAAAGGACGTTGATGGCAACTATATACAGGCCACCCCCCCCCAACAGTGGCTGGGAGGTGCACCACAGTTTACAACAGGAAACAGAAAAGGGCAAAGAAGTGGCAGATGGAATACAGTGTAAGCACTGTGGTATGACATCTCCAAAGGGTCAGAGTTGTTGGTGACAAAGTTCAACTTTGAAGAAATATTCTTTGCTCAACTTTTTGTTGTAATCAAGAACTAGCTTTCAGTTCCCAATTTAAACTGGAAGCAGTAATCAGTCTGAAGTTTTAGAACAGCTTTACAAACAATAGTGTTACATAAGGGCTGCTAACCATAATGCTGAGGCTTTATAAGGCATTGGTCAGACCACACTTGGAATATGGTGAACAGTTTTGGCCCGTAATCTGAGAAAGGATGTATTGTATTGGAGAGGGTCCAGAGGAAGTTCATGAGAATGATGTTGGTAATGAAAGGGTTAATGTACAATGAGTGTTTGATGGCTCTGGGCCTGTACTGACTGGAGTTTAGAATGAGGGGGAATCTGATTAAAATGTATTAAATATTGAAAGACCACGATAGAGTGGATGTGGAGAGGATGTTTCCTGGAGATAGAGAGTCTAGGACCAGAAGGCACAGCCTCAGAATAGAAGGACATCCCTTTAGAACAGAGATGAGGAGGAATTTATTTAACCAGAGTGTGGTGAGTCTGTGGAATTCGTTGCTACACATGGCTGCGAAGGCCAAGTCATTGGATATTATTAAGGCTTGGATTGACAGGTTCTTGATTAGTATGGGCATCTAAGCTTATAGGGAGACGAAAGGAGAGTGGGGCTGAGAGGTTAATAAATCAGCCATAATGGAATGATGGAGCGGGTTTTATGGACTGAATAGCCTAATTCGGTTCCCATATCTTATGGTCTTTGTGTTGATTTAATGATGGGAACTGAGAGTGAGCTGAGCTTTCACTGAAGACCATACACAGACACAGAGTAATTGCCACACACTTCTCGTTTTTGTTTTGCTGATAATTTACTAAGCTGAAAAACAGCAGTGTTACAGTTCAACCCCAGTCACTTGAGGCACAGTACATTCTGTGAGCTTTCCAAAGCTTAGTGTAACAAACAATGTGAGAGAGAGAGAGAAGGGCAATAATAATTCCCATCAAGGGCAGGGTCACCTTCCACCACAGGGATTTCCCCACAGTCCATGTTTGCCCATCACCATCACCATCCCTGCCCCAGACACGTCATTGTCTGCCTGTGTGTGTTGAGTGAGGGCAGAAAATGTCCCTGACAGTGCTCTCTGCTGGTGCACCTTTTAACTGGGATGAACTCTGATATAGCTGTCATTTGATTCCTTTTCAAATATCAGCAATTTCCCTACCAGACCTGTAAAACAGGAAGAGTTAGATGTGGTTAAGTCACAGTTTGAAATGTCACCAGTGGTCTGTGTTTATGCGGTCAGGTCTGCAGTAACTGGTGACCAAACCAGGCAAAATATTATTTGAATTTGAATTTGAATTTCAACATATTTAAATCTTACATCCATTCCATAGCATGAGGAGTAGCCTCAGCAGTGACACCAACCAGAGCAAAAGGGCAGGGCAGCTCTCTTTCCAGACATCACATACTGTTAATCACCATCAGCATGTGCAGGATTGGGTCAGATCTAACTGCCACCCGTCAATAAGAGATAATTAAATCTTACTGTAATGACGTAGTTCGAGACACCCATCAAAACCTTTGCCACAAAGGACAGCGGTGACTATATCACATCCATTTAGGAGAGCGCCAACCACATCACCAAGGATAATCAGCATCCTGGAGGCTTTGGTGTTACTGCTTCATATCTTCTATCCAGCATTAGGGTAAAAAAAAATATGGTCAGCCTAATTATGCCACGTGGAAAGGGAAGGGGGACATTATGGTCAAGAGATTATGCCAAACGTCATCGGGAAGTGGCAAGCAGAGGGAGAGAACAAGAATCGGATGAGGTCAAGGCCACATGTCTCCAGGATCAAAGAGTCAGGACAAAAAAGATGAGAGAAGAAGACAGAGGAGGAGAGGCATGCACGTCTCCAGCATGACAACAACTGGCATAGGAGGAGGAGAGAGGAAGAGACAAAGGAGCTGAGAAATACACATTTCCATGATCAGAGACAAAAAATAAACAGCAGAAGAGATGAAGAGATGGTGGATGAAAGGACTGCACGTCTCCAGAATGACAACGAGAGGCACAAGGGTGGCAGATCAACCAGAAATTATGCCATCAAAAGTGTCCTTCATTAAACGAGGAGGAGCTATATTTGCCTTGCTATGCACCGTTCTTCTTTAATAAACTGAGGCTTTCTTCTTCAATTTCTGAAGCAAAGTGATACCAATAGCATTCAGGAGAACTTAATGTTCATTCTGGTCACATCAGACTGCACTACTCTTCTCTCAAAGGGTGCCTCAGTGGGTCACCCTGTTGTCTAGTTATTGTTTAAATTTGAATTTGAATTTCAATTTATTTAAATCTTACATCCATTCCATAGTGTGAGGGAGTAAAAATCTTTGTGTTAAAAAAGCTGTCTTGTAGCCTATTGGTCCTGGCCTTTATGCTGCGATACCGTTTGCCAGACGGAAGCAGCTGAAACAGTTTATGGTTGGGGTGACTGGTGTCCCCAGTGATCTTCCAGGCCTTCTTTATGCACCTGCTGCTGTAAGTGTCCTCAATGGAGGGAAGTTCACATCCACAGATGACCTGGGCTGTCCGTATCACTCTCTGCAGTGCCCAGTGATCAAGGTTGGTTCAGTTCCCATACCAGGCAGTGATACAGCCAATCAGGATGCTCTCAATGGGGCTCCTGTAGAAGTCTTCAGGACTTGGGGCTCATGTTGAACTTCTTCAGTCACTTGAGGTGGAAGAGGCGCTGTTGTGTTTTTCTTGCCACACAGCCGGTGTGTGAAGACCAGGTGAGATCTTCGGTGATGTGTATACCGAGGAACTTGAAACTACTCACCCTCTCAACTGCTGTCCCTTTGATGTTGATCGGGGCAAGCCTGTCTCCGTTCCTCCTGTAATCCACAATCAGCTCTTCTGATTTTTGGGCATTGAGAGAGAGGTTGTTGTCTGGGCACCACTGTGTCTGGGTGTTAACTCTGTAGGCTGTCTCACTACCGCTTGAAATAAGGCTGATCAGTGTCATGTCATCTGCAAATTTGATCAGCAAAACTACAATCATGGGTGTAAAAGAAGTGGAGGAGGGAACCCAGGACACAATAGTGGGGGCACCTATGTTGAGGTTCAATAGGGCAGAGATGAGGGAGCCCATCCTTACCACCTGTCAGCAATCCGATAGGAAGTCCAGGATCCAGCTGCACAAGACTGGTTGAGCTTCCTGTCAGGTCTGGAGGGAATTAGGGTGTTGAATGCACACTTCTCCAGGTGAGTGAGGATGGTGCGTAATGGTGTGGCTATGGCGTCATCGGTAGACCGGTTCTGTTGGTAGGTGAGTTATAGGTGTTCCAGTGTGAGTGGTTATATGCTGCAAATGTAGTCTTTAACCAATTACTAACACACTCGCTCACTCCTGATCTCAGTCCTTTCCTTTCATCTTTAGTCCACAGCCTCATTGATTCACTCTTTGTGAATTAGCAGTGATGGGCTGGGACACCATTCTCATTTCACCTGTTGCATGTCCTTTGATCAGATCACCTCCCATGTATCTTCTATGAGAGTGAAAATGCCATATTTCTCCTAACACTCAGAAGGCTGCTCTGTTCTGGCTCAGCACTTGACCACGAGCTGTCGAGCTGCATACTCCCAGATTTGATGCCACCCTCCAGTACAGTCTGTGTAGTTTCCACATTCTCCTTGTGAATGATTGGTTTCCTCTCAACATCCCAAAGACAAGATGATGGGTTTGTTGTCTGCTGTATATCAGATGGGTACTGGAGTCTCTGGCCAACAACGGTGGTCCTAATGCCAGACTCTGTGCATCTTGGAGCCTGGCCAATTGCTCTCCCTCTCTCTCACTATCTGTTTGAATAGGAGTCTGGGGACTGGTGAACTTGAAGCAGGGACCCTTTCTCTTGGTGATTTTTATAAATGACCTGGATGAGGAAGTGGAGGGATAAGTTTGCTGATGACACAAAGGTTGGAGGTGTTGTGGATAATTCGAAGGGCTGTCAGTGGGACATTGATAGGATGCAGAACTGGGCTAGGAAGTGGCAGATGGAGTTCAACCCAAATAAGTGTGAAGTGGTTCATTTTGGAAGGTCAAATATGATGGCAGAATATAGTATTAATGGTAAGACTCTTGGCAGTGTGGAGGATCAGAGGGATCTTGGGGTCCGAGGCCATTGGATGCTCAAAGCAGTTGCACAGGTTGACTCTGTGGTTAAGAAGGCATATGGTGTCTTGGCCTTCATCAATCGTGGAAGTGAATTTAGGGGCCGAGAGGTAATATTGCAACTATATAGGACCCCGGCAAGATCCCACTTGGAGTACTGTGCTCAGTTCTGGTCACCTCACTACAGGAAGGACGTGGAAGCCATAGAAAGGGTGCAGAGGAGATTTACAAGGATGTTGCCTTATGAGAATAGGTTGAGTGAACTCGGCCTTTTCTCCTTGGAGCGAAGGAGGATGAGAGGTGACCTGATAGAGATGTACAAGATGATGAGAGGCATTGATCATGTGGAGAGTCCAAGGCTTTTTCCCAGGGCTGAAATGGTTGCCACAAGGGGGCACAGGTTTGAGGTGCTGGGGAATAGGTACAGAGGAGATATCAGGGCTAAGTTTTTCACTCAGAGAGTGGTGAGTGCTTGGAATGGGCTGCTGGCAACGCTGGTGGAGGTGGATACGATAGGTACATGGAGCTTAGTAAAATAGAGGACTATAGGTAAGCCTAGTAATTTCTAAGGTAAGGACGTGTTCGGCACAACTTTGTGGGCCGAAGGGCCTGTATTGTGCTGTAGGTTTTCTATGCTTCTATGTAAATCTTGCTTATTTTACACCTTTGTAGATAGTCATTACCTGTTCCCCAAGTTCACCTGATCCTGTGCAGTTGGGTAAAACGAGAGAAGTTTCAGAGTGGAGTACAACATGGAACTCTTTTCTGTGATGAAAATACCAGCCGTACCAGTTGTACAACTTATTGCCAAAGATGCTGAAGCTTACAAGAGATGAAATACTACAAAATAGGCTAACAAGACATCGCCTTTTTTAATTTCAATGCGTGGAATGGGCTGCTGGCGGCGATGTTGGAGGTGGAAATGATAGGGTCTCTTAAGAGATTCCTGGATGGATACATGGAGCTTAGGTAAATAGAGGGCTATAGGTAAGTCTAGGTAGTTCTAGGGTAAAGACATGTTCCGCACAGCTTTGTGGGCCAAAGAGCCTGTCCTATGCTGTAGGTTTTCTATATTTCTAAATATGAAACATCTGAAAAGGGAATGACATACGGGCAGGTTGACAAAGTGAAGCATTTTAAAATACCACTGGGTAATTTTGGCTGTCAATTGAAATTGAACTCTTATGATCAAATACATTGTCCAGAAGAAGAATCTTTACACAGTGATTGCCTGGGAAGCATCTACATTCCTGACTAACCCCAGTCATGCTTTGTCATCACAACAGCCAAACATCTCACCAAAGAATATGTCCAAATGCATTTTGGCTGTAAAAAGTCAGTGCTCCAACTCAACAAGGAGAGCTCAACCAATATGTCTCACACATAGTCCAGGTATTGACAATCAAGGTCTACAACAGCAAAGACCTACAACACCCCCTTCTGCAGTCTACCAGAGCAAAGACCTCAGTGAAGAGTTGCTATTAATGCCAATCCCATCTGTACAGATGTGGACAGACTGAACTTCCAAGAGCCTTCCAGCAAGAGGAATAAATGCTGTAGTGGAGAAACAAGTGAACAATATATAGGAAAGTGGATAACTGAAGGGTTCAAGTATAAAGTGAAACATCATGACCACTATCAGCCATTTTCATTCTTTGTGTAATTCATCTGCCACCACGCAGAAATGGAAGAAGACCCTATCTCCAAAGAATAAAGACCTAACTTGTTCAACCTTTCCCGGTAACTTAGATGCATTCCACTTCTGGAAACAGGTCATTCAGAGAGAAGTCTCCAGCAAAAGCATGGAAAACCAGAACCCTTATTACAGTCAACAAATCTGAAGAAAACTCTGTCATGAGCCTCGATAGAATGTGGGTTCAGTGTGTTAGGAAAGAGAGACACCCAAACAACTCCAGAAATGAGCTCCAATGTTTATGTGCACATTGGACTGTTTTAACAGTAAAGGGCCCTTTTATTATTTTTCCCATAACTGTAAATCTAATGGGACACTTATAACCATATAACCATATAACAATTACAGCACAGAAACAGGCGATCTCGGCCCTTCTAGTCCGTGCAGAACACTTACTCATCTAGTTCCACTAACTCACACTCAACCCATAACCCTCCATTCCTTTCCTGTACATATACCTATCCAAGTTTACTTTAAATGACAACACCCAACCTGCCTCTACCACTTCTACTGGAAGCTCATTCCACACAGCTACTACTCTCTGAGTAATGATATTCCCCCTCGTGTTACCCTTAAACTTTTGGCCCCTAACTCTCAACTCATGTCCTCTTGTTTGAATCTCTCCTACTCTCAATGGAAAAAGACTATCCACGTCAACTCTATCTATCCCCCTCATAATTTTAAGTACCTCTATCAAGTCCCCCCTCAACCTTCTACGCTCCAAAGAATAAAGACCTAACTTGCTCAACCTTTCCCTGTAACTCAGATGCTGAAACCCGGGTAACATTCTAGTAAATCTTGTCTGTACTCTCTCTATTTTGTTGACATCTTTCCCATAATTTGGTGACCAGAACTGGACACAATACTCCAAATTCAGCTTTATCAATGCCTTGTACAATTTTAACATTACATCCCAACTCCTATACTCAATGCTCTGATTTATAAAGGCCAGCATACCAAAAGCTTTCTTCACCACACTATCTATGTGAGATTCCACCTTCAGGGAACTATGCACCATTATTCCTAGATCACTCTGTTCTACTGCATTCTTCAATGCCCTACCATTTACCATGTATGTCCTACTTGGATTATTCCTTTCAAAATGTAGCACCTCACACTTATCAGCATTAAACTCCATCTGCCACCGTTCAGCCCACTCTTCTAACTGGCCTAAATTTCTCTGCAAACTTTGAAAACCTACTTGATTATCCACAACGCCACCTACCTTAGTATCATCTGCATACTTACTATTCCAATTTACCACCCCATCATCCAGATCATTAATGTATATGACAAACAGCATTGGACCCAGTACAGATCCCTGAGGCACACCACTAGTCACCGGCCTCCAACTTGACAAACAGTTATCCACCACTACTCTCTGGCATCTCCCATCTAGCCACTGTTGAATCCATTTTATGACTTCAATATTAATACCTAACGATTGAACCTTCCTAACTAACCTTCCATGCAGAACCTTGTCAAAGGCCTTACTGAAGTCCATATAGTCAAGATCCACTGCTTTACCCTCATCAACTTTCCTTGCAACCTCTTCAAAAAATTCAATAAGATTTGTCAAACATGACCTTCCATGCACAGATCTATGTTGACTGAATAGACCCTGTTTATTCAGATAATTATATATGCTATCTCTAAGAATACTTTCCATTAATTTACCCACCACTGACGTCAAACTGATAGGCCTATAATTGCTAGGTTTACTCTTAGAACCCTTTTTAAACAATGAAACCACATGAGCAATACACCATCTCCTCCGGCACCATCTCCATTTCTGATGACATTTGAAATACTTCTGTCAGAGCCCCTGCTATTTCTACACTAACGTCCCTCAAGGTCTTAGGGTATATCCTGTCAGGATCTGGGGATTTATCCACTTTATATTCCTTAAAAGCACCAGTACTTCCTCTTCTTTAATCATCATAGTTTCCATAACATCCCCACTTGTTTCCCTTACCTTACACAATTCAATATCCTTCTCCTTAGTGAATACCGAAGAAAAGAGATTGTTCATAATCTCCCCCATCTCTTTCGGCTCCACACAGAGCTGTCCACTCTGATTCTCTAAGGGACCAATTTTATCCCTCCCTATCCTTTTACTATTAATATAACTGTAGAACCCCTCTGGATTTATTTTCACCTTACTTGCCAAAGCAACCTTGTATCTTCTTTTAGCTTTTCTAATTTATTTCTTAAGAGGAATGGGAAAGGTGTAGTAACACTTATAGGGGTGTACTACAGACCACCTAATGGGGAGCGAGAATTGGAGGAGCAAATTTGTGAGGAGATAGCAGATATTTGTAGTAAGCACAGGGTTGAGATTGTGGGAGATTTTAATGTTCTACAAATACACTGCGAAGCCCATACTGTAAAAGGGCTGGATGGTTTGGAGTTTGTAAAATGTGTGTAGGATAGTATTTTGCAGCAATACATAGAGGTACCAACTAGAGGAGGGGCAGTGTTGGATCTCCTGTTAGGAAATGAGATAGGTCAGGTGACAGAGGTATGTATTGGGGAGCACTTCGGGTCCAGTGATCACAATGTCATTAGTTTCAATGTAATTATGGAGGAAGATAGGACTGGACCCAGGGTTGAGATTTTTGATTGGAGAAAGGCTAACTTTGAGGAGATGTGAAAGGATTTAGAAGGAGTGGATTGGGACAAATTTGTTTTATGGGAAGGATGTAATAGAGAAATGGTGGTCATTTAAAGGTGAATTTTTGAGAGTACAGAATCTTTATGTTCCTCTCAGGTTGAAAGGAAAGTTTAAAAGTTTGAGAGAGCCATGGTTTTCAAGGGATATTGGGAACTTGGTTCAGAAAAAGAGAGATATCTACAATAAATATAGACAGCATGGAGTAAATGAGGTGCTCAAGAAATATAAAGAATGTAAGAAGAATCTTAAGAAAGAAATTAGAAAAGCTAAAAGTAGATACAAGATTGCTTTGGCAAGTAAGTTTCTACAGTTATATTAATAGCAAAAGGATAGTGAGAGATAAAATTGGTCCCTTAGAGAATCAGAGTGGACAACTATGTGTGGAGCCAAAAGAGATGGGGGAGATTATGAACAATTTCTTTTCTTCGGTATTCACTAAGGAGAAGGATATTGAATTGTGTAAGGTAAGGGAAACAAGTGAGGAAGTTATGGAAACTATGACGATTAAAGAAGAGGAAGTACTGGCACTTTTAAGGAGTATAAAAGTGGATACATCTCCAAGTCCTGACACAATATTCCCTAGGACCTTGAGGGAGGTTGGTGTAGAAATCACAGGGGCTCTGACAGAAATATTTCAAATGTCATCAGAAATGGGGATGGTGCCAGAGGATTGGCGTGTTGCTCATGTTGTACCATTGCTTAAAAAGGGTTCTAAGAGTAAACCTATCAATTATCGGCCTGTAAGTTTGATGTCAGTGGTGGGTAAATTAATGGAAAGTATTCTTAGAGATGGTATATATAATTATCTGGATAGACAGGGTTTGATTAGGAACAATCAACATAGGTCTGTGCATGGAAGTTCATGTTTGACAAATCTTATTGAATGTTTTGAAGAGGTTACTAGGAAAGTTGACGAGGGTAAAGCAGTGCATGTTGCCTATATGGGCTTCAGTAAGGCCTTTGACAAGGTTCCACACGGAAGGTTAGTTAGGAAGGTTCAATCGTTAGGTATTAATATTGAAGTAGTAAAATGGATTCAACAGTGGCTAGATGGGAGATGCCAGAGAGTAGTGGTGGATAACTGTTGGTCAGGTTGGAGGCCGGTGACTAGTGGTGTGCCTCAGGGATCTGTACTGGGTCCAATGTTGTTTGTCATATACATTAATGATCTAGATGATGGGGTGGTAAATTGGAATAGTAAGTATGCAGATGATACAAAGGTAGGTGGTGTTGCCGGTAATCAAGTAGGTTTTCAAAGCTTGCAGAGAGATTTAGGCCAGTTAGAAGAGTGGGCTGAACGATGGCAGATGGAGTTTAATGCTGATAAGTGTAAGGTGCTACATTTTGGTAGGAGTAATCAAAATAGGACATACATGGTAAATGGTAGGGCATTGAAGAATGCAGTAGAACAGAGTGATCTGGGAATAATGCACAGATGCCTTGTGCAGGAAGGCACAGAGGCGACTGTACTTCCTAAGAAGGTTGGCGTCATTCAATGTCTGTGGTGAGATGCTGAAGATGTTCTATAGGTCAGTTGTGGAGAGCGCCCTCTTCTTTGTGGTGGCGTGTTGGGGAGGAAGCATTAAGAAGAGGGACGCCTCACGTCTTAATAAGCTGGTAAGGAAGGCGGGCTCTGTCGTGGGCAAAGTACTGGAGAGTTTAACATCAGTAGCTGAGCGAAGGGCGCTGAGTAGGCTACGGTCAATTATGGATAACTCTGAACATCCTCTACATAGCACCATCCAGAGACAGAGAAGCAGTTTCAGCGACAGGTTACTATCGATGCAATGCTCCTCAGACAGGATGAAGAGGTCAATACTCCCCAATGCCATTAGGCTTTACAATTCTACTGCCAGGACTTAAGAACTTTTTAAAAGCTATTATTAATGCTTTTGAGATAGTGATTTAGATGCATATCATATTTTTTTACTGAGTTAAGTATTGTATGTAATTAGTTTTGCTACAACAAGTGTATGGGACATTGGAAAAAAGTTGGAATTTCCCCATGGGGATAAATAAAGTATCTATCTATCTACCTATCTATCTAATGGTGCATAGTCCCCTGGAAGTGGTTAGGGTGGTGAAGAAAGCTTTTGGTATGCTGGCCTTTATAAATCAGAGCATTGAGTATAGGAGTTGGGATGTAATGTTAAAATTGTACAAGGCATTGGTAAGGCCAAATTTGGAGTATTGTGTACAGTTCCGGTCACCAAATTATAGGAAATATGTCAACAAAATAGAGAGAGCACAGAGAAAATTTACGAGAATGTTACCTGGGTTTCAGCACCTACGTTACAGGGAAAGATTGAACAAGTTAGGTCTTTATTCTTTGGAGTGTAGAAGGTTGAGGGGGGACTTGATAGAGGTATTTAAAATTATGAGGGGGATAGATAGAGTTGACGTGGATAGGCTTTTTCCATTGAGAGTAGGAGAGATTCAAACAAAAGGACATGAGTTGTGAGTTAGGGGGCAAAAGTTTAGGGGTAACACGAGGGGGAATTTCTTTACTCAGAGAGTGGTAGCTGTATGGAATGAGCTTCCAGTAGAAGTGGTAGAGGCAGGTTCGATATTGTCATTTAAATTAAAATTGGATACGTATATGGACAGGGAAGGAATGGAGGGTTATGGGCTGATTGCAGGTTGGTTGGTCTAGGTGACAGTAAGCGTTCAGCAAGGAATAGAAGGGCCGAGATGGCCTGTTTCCATGCAGTAATTGTTATATGGTTATATAGTTATAGACTGCTCCTAGTTCATATGATTTAATCAGGCCATAACATTTCAAATCTTTAGTAAATGTCTTCCATATTGTGGTTTCAGTAGCATATGTAAAACTTCTTTAAAATAAAATCATCCAATACTAGATTGACAAGGAACAGGCTGTGCTTCAAATGATGGTACTTCACACAAATATTTTCCAATTAGACAAGTTTTCTTGCTATCCTGCAGCTGAAATAAATGTTGAACAAAAAGCATTGTATCTGCTTTTGGAATTTTATTTTGCCATATTCCATCAGACAGTATCAGTTTGGAGAGCAATCATTTATAATGATGATGATGGACATAGTTGTTCACTGATGTTCTTGGATTCTTTCCATTTTGAGGAAGCATGATGGACATTCAAAGCCTTTACAAAGATTATATAAATAATATCTGTAAACATGAAATGAAGTGTCCTTGATAAGAGTGCATATGTAAAATTTCATGGTAAATGCAAAGACTATAAGTAACATAAACAGAATTAGTTCATTCAGACCATTGACTCTGCTGTGCCATACAGACCTAGCTGACTTACCTTCCCCTCAACCCCATTCTCCTTCCTTCCTTTTCATAACTTTTGCTGTCCTTACAGATCAAGAACATATCTGTAGTTTTCCCATAATTGACCCGAGAATCACTGCTCTGTAGTTTCCCCATCACTAACCTGAGACACACTGGTCTGTAGTTTCCTCATCATAGACCTGAGATATACTGAAATGCAGTTCCCCATCTCTGACCTGAGACACACAGGTCCGCAGTTTTCACATCATTGACCTGAGACTCACTGCTCTGTAGTTACCCCATCACTAACCTGAGACACACTGGTCTGTAGTTTCCTCATCATAGACCTGAGATATACTGAAATGCAGTTCCCCATCTCTGAACTGAGACACAGTAGTCTGTAGTTTCCCCATCTCTGACCTGAGAAATACTGTTCTACCGTCTCCCCATCACTGACCTGAGACACACTGGTCTCTAGCTTCCCCATCACTGACCTGAGACACACTGGTCTGTAGTTTCACCATCACTGACCTGAGACACACTGGTCTGTAGTTTACCCATCACTGACCTGAGACACACTGGTCTGTAGTTTACCCATCACTGACCTGAGACACACTGGTCTGTAGTTTACCCATCACTGACCTGAGACACACTGGTCTGTAGTTTCACCATCACTGACCTGAGACACACTGTTCTGTAGTTTACCCATCATTGACCTGAGACACACTGGTCTGTAGTTTCCCCATCACTGACCTGAGACACACTGGTCTCTAGCTTCCCCATCATTGACCTGAGACACACTGGTCTGTAGTTTCCCCATCACTGACCTGAGACACACTGGTCTGTAGTTTACCCATCATTGACCTGAGACACACTGGTCTGTAGTTTACTCATCACTGACCTGAGGCACACTGGTCTGTAGTTTCCCCATCTCTTACCTGAGACACACTGGTCTGCAGTTTACCCATCACTGACCTGAGACACACTGGTCTGTAGTTTCCCCATCACTGACCTGAGACACACTGGTCTGTAGTTCCCCATCATTGACCTGAGACACACTGGTCTGTAGTTTCCCCATCATTGACCTGAGACACACTGGTCTGTAGATTACCCATCATTGACCTGAGACACACTGGTCTGTAGTTTACCCATCACTGACCTGAGACACACTGGTCTGTAGTTTACCCATCATTGACATGAGAAACACTGGTCTGTAGTTGACCCATCATTGACCTGAGACACACTGGTCTGTCGTTTACCCATCAGTGACCTGGGACTCACTGGTCTGCAGTTCCCCATCACTGACCTGAGACACACTGGTCAGTAGTTTCTCTATCACTGACCAGACACAAAGTATTCTAAAGTCTCCCCACCGCTGACTTGAGATACACTGATTGTACTTTATCGATCACTGTTCTGAGACAAACTGGTCTCTCTTTTTCCCATTAGTGACCCGAGACAGACTGGTCTGTTGTTTCCGCATCACTGAACTGAGACACACTGGTCTGTAGTTCCCCGTCACCCACTCGCGACAGACTGGTCTGTAGTTTCCTCATCTGTAACCTGAGACCTAGTCATCTGTAGTTTCCCCATCTCTGACCTGAGACATGCACATCAGTAGTTTCATCATCACTGACCTGAGACACACTGGTCTGTAGTTCCCCATTACTGACCTGAGACACACTGGTCTGTAGTTCCCCATTACTGACCTGAGACACACTGGTCTGTAGTTCCCCATTACTGACCTGAGACACACTGGTCTGTAGTTCCCCATTACTGACCTGAGACACACTGGTCTGTAGTTCCCCATTACTGACCTGAGACACACTGGTCTGTAGTTCCCCATTACTGACCTGAGACACACTGGTCTGTAGTTCCCCATTACTGACCTGAGACACACTGGTCTGTAGTTCCCCATTACTGACCTGAGACACACTGGTCTGTAGTTCCCCATTACTGACCTGAGACACACTGGTCTGTAGTTTCCCATTACTGACCTGAGACACACTGGTCTGTAGTTTACCCATCATTGACCTGAGACACACTGGTCTGCAGTTTCCCATTACTGACCTGAGACATACTGGTGGTAGTTTCCCATCACTAACCTGAGACACACTGGTCTGTAGTTTACCCATCATTGACCTGAGACACACTGGTCTGCAGTTTCCCATTACTGACCTGAGACATACTGGTGGTAGTTTCCCATCACTAACCTGAGACACACTGGTCTGTAGTTTACCCATCATTGACCTGAGACACACTGGTCTGCAGTTTCCCATTACTGACCTGAGACATACTGGTGGTAGTTTCCCATCACTAACCTGAGACACACTGGTCTGTAGTTTACCCATCATTGACCTGAGACACACTGGTCTGTAGTTTCCCATTACTGACCTGAGACATACTGGTGGTAGTTTCCCATTACTGACCTGAGACACACTGGTCTGTAGTTTCCCATTACTGACCTGAGACATACTGGTGGTAGTTTCCCATCACTAACCTGAGACACACTGGTCTGTAGTTTCCCATTACTGACCTGAGACACACTGGTCTGTAGTTTCCCATTACTGACCTGAGACATACTGGTGGTAGTTTCCCATTACTGACCTGAGACACACTGGTCTGTAGTTTCCCATTACTGACCTGAGACATACTGGTGGTAGTTTCCCATCACTAACCTGAGACATATGGCTCTGCAGTTTTCCTATCACTGACCTAAGATCCTCTGGTCTATAGCTTCCCCATCACTGCCCTGCGACACTGGTCTGTAGTTTGCCCATCTCTGCCCTGAGACACTGGTCTGTAGTTTGCCCATCTCTGCCCTGAGACACTGGTCTGTAGTTTGCCCATCTCTGCCCTGAGACATTCTGTTCTGTAGGTTCCCCATCACAGATTTCAGATGTACAGGTCTGTAGTTTCTCAATCACTGACCTGAAACACACTGGTCTATAATTTTCCCTTGATTGACCTGAGAAATTCTGTACTGTAGTTTCCCCTTCATTGACCTGAGACACACGTCTGTAGTTTACCCATCACTGACATAGGACGCACTGTTTTTTACTTTCACAGTCACTGATCTGAGACACACTGCTCTGTATTTTCCCCATCACTGACTTCATACACACTGGTATGTCATTTCCCATATCTGACCTGAGACATAATAGTCTATTGTTTCCGCATCACTGACCTGAGACAAACAGGTCTGTTGTTTCCCCATCACTGAACTGAGACACACTGGTCTGTCATTTTCCCATCACTGACCTGAGAAAAACTACACAACAGTTTCCCCATCACTGACCTCAGACATACTGGTCTGTAGTTTCCCATCTCTGACCTGAGACACACCTGTCTGTAGTGTCTCCAGTACTGACCTGAGAGACACTGGTATGTAGTTGCACCAGCACAGACATGAGACAGTCTCGGCTCTTGTTTCTCCATCACTGACCAGAGCAAATGCCTTCTGCAGTTTCCCAATCACTGACATGAGATACACTGGTTTGTGCTTCCCAATCACTGACCTGAGACACACTGGTCTGTAGTTCCCAATCACTGACCTGAGACACACTGGTCTGTAGTTCACCATTACTGACCTGAGACACACTGGTCTGTAGTTCCCCATTACTGACCTGAGACACACTGGTCTGTAGTTTACCCATCACTGACCTGAGACACACTGGTCTGTAGTTTCCCCATCACTGACCTCAGACATACTGGTCTGTAGTTTCCCATCTCTGACCTGAGACACACCTGTCTGTAGTGTCTCCAGTACTGACCTGAGACACACTGGTCTGTAGTTTCCCATCACTGACCTGAGACACACTGGTCTGTAGTTTCCCCATCACTGACCTGAGACACACTGGTCTGTAGTTTACCCATCACTGACCTGAGACACACTGGTCTGTAGTTTCCCATCACTGACCTGAGACACACTGGTCAGTAGTTTCCCCATCATTGACCTGAGACACACTGGTCTGTAGTTTCCCCATCACTGACCTGAGACACACTGGTCTGTAGTTTACCCATCACTGACCTGAGACACACTGGTCAGTAGTTTCCCCATCACTGACCTGAGACACACTGGTCTGTAGTTTCCCTATCACTGAGCTCAGATGCACAGTTCTGTTTTATCCCCATCACTGACCTGATACAGGTAGACTGAACTGAGACATGCTGGTCTGTATTTTCCCCACCGTTAACCTCAGACGTAAGGCCTGTAGTTTACCCATTACTGACCTGAGACACACTGGTCTGCAGTTTCCTCATGATTGAACTGAGACATTCTGGTCTGTAGTTTACCCATCACTGACCTGAGACACACTGGTCAGTAGTTTCCCCATCACTGACCTGAGACACACTGGTCTGTAGTTTCCCTATCACTGAGCTCAGATGCACAGTTCTGTTTTATCCCCATCACTGACCTGATACAGGTAGACTGAACTGAGACATGCTGGTCTGTATTTTCCCCACCGTTAACCTCAGACGTAAGGCCTGTAGTTTACCCATTACTGACCTGAGACACACTGGTCTGCAGTTTCCTCATGATTGAACTGAGACATTCTGGTCTGTAGTTTACCCATCACTGACCTGAGACACACAGATCTTTAGTTTCCCCATCAGTGACATTGGATGCACTTTCAGAACTTTCACAATCACTGACCTGAGAAACACTGGTTGCACTTTCCCCATCACTGATCTGAGACAGACTGCTCTGTAGTTTCCCCGTCACTGACCTCAGACACACTGGTATGTTGTTTCCCCATCACCGATCTGAGACAAACTGGTCTGTAGTTTCCCCGTCACTGACCTGAGACACACTTGTCTGTAGTATCCCCATCACTGACCTGAGAGACACTGCTCTGTAGATGCACCATCACTGACCCGAGACACACTGGTCTGTATTTTCCGCATCGAAGACCTCAGTGACACTGGTCTGTAGTTTCACCATCACTGACCTGAGACACTGTGTTCTATAGTTACACCATCATTGACTTGAGATACACTGGTCTGTAGCTTCCAAATCTCTGCCCTGAGACATAGATTGCTGTAGTTTCCCCATCTCTGGCATGAGAGACACTGGTTTGTAGATTCCCCATCATTGACCTGACACACGCTGGTCTGTAGATTCCCCATCACTGACCTGCGACACTAAATTACTTAAATATTTTTGTAAAAAATGTCTAACTTGAAATTGTAAAAAGTGTAAATATGAGAGAGAATACCTATCGACTAATTGTTCAAAAGACATCAATCTGCCTTCTTTAAATAAATCAAAAAAAGAATCAATACCTTTATTTTTCCAAAGTAAAAAAATTGGATCACTCCAAGAAGGTTTAAAAAAAATAATTACGATAAATTATTCTACAATGTTTAAATTTTTTAAGATTAAAAAAATTGCGGAACCTGAGCCAAATTTGTAAAGAGTGCTTAACCACAGGATATAGGTTTAAATTAGCAACTTTAGCTAATTGTATAGGTAGAGCAACTCCTAATAACGAAGTTAAATAAAACTGTTTCACAGCTGGGTTTCAGGTCTACCCAAATTGGCCAATCATTCCTATCTCCCCAATATAACCAAACGGACATATACCACAAATTAACAGCCCAGTAATACATTCTTAGATTAGGCAAAGTGAGGCTTCCGTCCTTTTTCAACTTTTGCAAATGACTTTTACCAATTCTTAGTCTTTTATTATCCCAAATAAAAGATAGAATAATAGAATCAATCCAATCAAAAAAACTTCTTAGTCAAAAAAAAGGAATATTCAGAAATAAATATAAAAATTTTGGTAAAATCATCATTTTAACTACATGAATACGACCAACAAGTCAAAATGTAAGTGGACTCCATCTACTAAATGAATATTTCATTGAGTCCACTAAAGGAGGAAAATTGGCTTTTTAAAGATCCTTATATTTTTTAGTAATTATAGCACCTAAATATCTAAAAGAATCCGTAACTTTAAAAGGAATATAGAGACAGATTCATTTAAAGGAAGTAATTCACTTCTACTAAAATTTATTTTATATCCTGAAAAGTCTCCAAATTTGTCAAATAATTTTAGCAAAGCAGGAATAGATTCTTAATAAGGCAATTAAAGATCAACTGGAAAAGAATAATAATGAAATGAAGTTATTTATGGGAAAACTTAAAGATGTGGAAACTCAAGTTACTAAACATGAAGAGAAATTGAAGTCAGCTAAGCAAAAACTGTCTGAAACTACAACCCATTTGGAAAAATATCATAATAAGATTATTAATTATTGGTAATGAAACAAGCATATGATAAGAAACTATTTCCCTCTTTGAGTTACCCGACAAAAATGAGTTTCCCTCGTAATTCTTCCCCACATACGTTCTTTGACCCAAAAGTCACGCTGGATTTTGTTCAGGCTATACCTATCACCGCCACTGACGTTACTACCGAATGCACTATCTGAAAGGCTGTTTGATTATCTGTATATTACTCACATTTCAAAAAGATATATGAAGGCTATTTGTATATTTCATTGACAGATTAATAGAAGAAGATAAGAAAACCTGCTCATCATTATATCCTGTTGGGTTTTTTTTTTGGAAAAAAGATTTACAGTTCAGGTTTGACTGTTTAAATGGTTAATTACATATTTGATTGAGAAAAGAGGATAGAAAGGATTTGTTTCTTTTATCCAACTTACTAACTGGCAGTTTTTTCCCTACCAATAAGGTTTCTTTTTATATATATATATATCTGGGAGGGTTTAGTTACTATGATATTACTAATTAATATTTTCATAAATTTATTTCGGTTAAGTATACTATTAACATTTTTTATCTGTTTTATTATAGTGCCCTATAACAGAATTTAAAGTTTTCTTCGGGATATAAAGCTAAACTTAAGATAGCGCTGGTTTTTCTCTCTAAGAGATTATATTATTTTGGTTTCTTTTTCTGTTTAATACATGATGGAATGTAAACACTCACCTTTGTCAAGACGTTACTATCTTTCTTGCAAGGTCATTTTGTTTTGTGTACTGGCTGGGGGGAGGGAAAGACGAGACAGACAGAGCCACCCATGGCTTCGCATCTGCCTTAGTTTGCTTGCCATTTTTTTAGGCTTTTGGGAGGGTGGGTGGGTTTAGAGTTAGGATTTTTTTCCCATTGGGTGGTTCCGGAGCATGCGTGTTTTCTATATGGCTGTATTCTTCATCACTGCCATCTTTGATAATCCCGTATTGGTATGTCTTCTGTGCATGTATAAAGTAAATTGGAATAAAATTATAGTATGGCAGCTAAACGGATTAATGTAATAAGTTGGAATGTACGTGCTTGGAATCATCCTATTAAACGAAAAAAGACTTTTAAAATTATTAATTGATTCCAGCCTGATAGAATTTTTGCTCAGGAGATGCATATCAGGGCGTGAGATCAAAATAGATTTTTTCGCTGGTGGAATGGGATTCAGTTCCATGCTACTTCTCAGAGCAAAAGTAAAGGCGTGTCTATCTTTATTAAATCTAATATATTAACTCAAGAGGATATTGAATCAGATTCTAATGGTAGATTTTTTAATTGTTAAAGGAATGATTTGTAATAGATAGGTTGTTTTGGTTAATTTGTATGGTCCTAATTTAGGTGATCCTTCTTTCTTTAAAAAAATATTTGCTTTATTGCCAGATTTAAATGAGTATATATTGATAATGGGTGGGGATTTTAACTGTTGTTTAAATCATATGATTGACAAGAGCTCAACTAATTAGTGACTTCCAAATTGTTCTGCGTCAGTTATTAACTCCTTTTTGACCGATTTTGGGTTGATCGAATTATGGAGGCATTTACACCCTGATAACAGAGAATATTCCTTTTTTCACATGTTTATAAAAAATATTCGAGGATTGATTATATTTTAGTTGATCCCCGCCTTTTGCCTAATGTTAAAAACTTTGAATATGACGCTATTGCTATATCTGATCATGTGCATTTAAGATTGTCCTTTGAATTTGATTATGTCATTTTTGCCCGTCCACCATGGCGCATGTCTCAGACTTTATTGCAAAACTCTGACTTTATCAGTTTTATTGAAAGCCAGATAAAAGATTTCTTCTTTTTAATGATAGAGGAGGTATATCTAAATTAATTATATGGGATACATTCAAAGCATTTTTACATGGTCAGATTACTTCTTATTCAGCTAAACTTAAAAACAGACTAAAGCAGAATTAGATAAAATTTCAAAACAAATTAAAGATTTAGATAATATCTATGCGACTTTCCCTAATATTGACTTCTTAAAAAAAAAGGGTGGAACTTCAATCACAATATAACCTATTATTAACTCATCCAGTTGAAGGTTATCTACTTAAGTTAAAGAGCCAATTTTATATGTTTCGAGATAAAAATAATAAACTACTTGCAACTCAATTAAAATCGGCTGGAGCCAAAAGGCAAATTTTGAAAATTTGTAGAAAAGACGATACCCTGGCTCGGGAATATAAAGAAATTAAGATTTTTAAAGATTTTTATACTGAGCTTTATAAATCTCAATGTCCAGTAGACTCTTCTGAAATGAATTCTTTTTTTTACGAAAAATTGCTTTTCCTAAAATTTCTGCTAAGGATCAAAAAACTCTTGATGCCCAAATTACTGAATCCGAAATACATAAAGCTAATTTTTCAATGCAATCTGGTAAGGCCCTGGGACGTGATGGCTATCCTGTAGAATTTTATTAAAAAATTGGAAAATTGCTTTCTCCATATATGTTGGAGATGTTTAAAGATTCTTTTGTGAAAAGTGATTTACACTCTACTTTTTATGAAGCTTCTATTTCTTTAATTCTCAAAACGGATAAAGATCCTACTGGTTGTGCCTCATACAGACCTATTTCATTATTGAATGTTGATGCTAAGATTCTCTCAAAGATAATGGCCAATCAGTTGGAGAGTGTTTTGGGTAAAATCATTTTTAAAGATCAAACAGACTTCATAAAGGGTCGTTATTCTTTTTCAAATGTTCGGAGATTATTTAACATTATATATTCACCTTCTTCTAAAACTCCACACTGCGTTACATCTTTGGATGCTGAAAAAGCATTTGATTGAGTCAAATGCAAATATTTATTTAATGTTATAAAAAAATTTGGTTTTGGTATTAATTTTAATAATTGGATTTTAAAAATATATAAAGCTCCTATTGCTATTGCTCCTATTGAAAAAGGTACTGACTATCCACCTTATCCATGCCTCTCATAATCTTGTAGATCTCTATCAAGTCCCCTCTCATTCTTCTACACACCAAAGAGAAAAGTCCCAGCTCTGCTAACCTTGCTTCAAATGACTTGTTCTCCAAACCAGGCAACATCCTGGTAAATTTTCTCTGCACCCACTCCATAGCTTCCACATCCTTCCTATAATGAGGTGACCAGAATTGAACACAATACTCAAAGTGATGGGAAACCACTTGAGTCAGGAAATGTGTGTCATGTTTCAGAGCCCCTGAGGTTACTGATAGATTTCAGCTTCTCCATTCCCCTGCGGTCCGTCTCATCTTTGTTTATCCGTGGTTGTCACAGCATGGTTGCGTTATGGTTGAATGTAGTATACTGGGCTGGGCTTCCAGCTGTCATCACGTCTGCTTCTGAGAAGCTTACCAAGTTCCCAAGTCTGTCACCCATGTTTCCGAGTCTGACTCTGACATTCCCAAACTTTCGAAATATGATGACCTCAGAAAGTTTCCCAGTAATATTCCAACCTCCTTGAGGATTTCCATAAAGAGATGGCAATCACATGTATCACCTCATCGGTGCTATAATTGTGCCATAAAGTTATTTTAAGGACCTGTCCAACACAGGGAAGACTTTTTTCCCTCTCAGGACCTGAAATGCCCGTCAAGGACATGGATATTCATGAGGAAGAGTCTATATCCCGTCTCCAGAACTGAAATTCTGGTAAAAGACCAATACTTTTAAATGGCTCTTGCCTCAGTGTTTATCAGATCCCACACTTCTCCAGCGGGAGCAGGGATCTATTTGTAACCAAATAGAAGGACATCTGAGACCTTACATAGATTGTAGGGGCTTTAACAAAGTAACAGTGTGAATCACTCCTCCTTGCCCATAATTAGCAGGGAGTTTGAATTACTGCAAGGTCAACTAATCTCACAAAACTGAACCTGAGGAATGTTTCCAATTTAATTCGTATTCATGAAGAGGATGACTGGAAGACAGTTTTAAATACTGTGACAGTCCATTATGAATACCGAGTGATGCTCTTTGGTCTGGTAACCCTCCAGTTGTCTTTCAGACATTTATGAATGACGTTCTGGAGGAATTGCTTAACAAGTTTGTGTTTGTGTACCTCAATGACATTCTGGTTTATTGAAACTCTTATGGAGAGCATGCAACATATGTAAATACAGTTCTTCAGTGCCTGTTAAAGAATCACCTGTCTGTGAAATTGGAGAAGAGTGGGTTCCACATCCACCACTGGGATTTCTCATCTCCCAAGGAAAGTTTCTTATGGACCCTGAAAAACCATGTGCCGTGTGAGACTGACCTCCACGACCTACAGCCAATTGGTAAGAAGTGAAAATAAAATCAGACACTTCATGTGTGCGGGCGGGGGTTACACTGAAGGAGAACAATTATCGCAGATGTAAGGTGCCTGATGGGCACAAGGATATTCAAAATGGCACTACGGGGAACATGCGGCCAGTAGCAGAAACTCCTTTTCAACTGGTTTTATATTTTCTGTTCTTTGACTGTTCATGGAAGGTCAGGAAAATTTAGTTGATGTGTAATCCTCTTGATAATTTTTGCAAGGGGAGAATCTTGTAACACCTGCTTCCTCAGTACTGCCTGCCCATCCATCTGTTTTCATATCATCTGGAAAGTTGGTCACAAAGCCACCAATTCCATCACCCAAATCATTGACATATAACACACATGAATTGGTCCCAATAACCAACACCATTAGTCACTGGCAGCCAACAAGGAAAGGCTCCTTTTATTCCCACTCTTTGTAGCTGCCATCAGCCAATGCTTCCTGTATGCTGTATCTTTCCTGTAATGCCATGGGATCCCACCTTGCCAAACAGCCTCACGTGCAGCACCTTGTCAAAGGCCTCCAGAAAATGCAAGTCCTCAGCATCCACCGGTTCCCCGTGACTGTGCAGGTTTTCACCGGTTGCTCCGGTTTCCTCCCACATTCCAAAAATGTACAACTTGTTGGTTAGATAATCAGCCATTGTAAATTGTCCTGTGATTAAGCACGGATTTAACTGGGAATTCACTGGGTGGCTCAGCTCAAGGAGCCTAAATGACTAACACCTCTCTATGTGTTCATAAATAAAACTGAAACATCCCCATATTGGAGACTTCCAGTCTTGTACTCACATCTCCATCGCCTGCCTCTGTTTCCCCTCCTCCTTCCCATTCTCCCATGGTCCACTCTCCTCTCCTAGACTTCTTCACACGTTTACCTTAAACCCAATGACGAGGTTGCCACAGCCCACTGTGGGAACCGATTCCATAAATTCACCATACTCTTGGTAAAGAAAGTCCTCTGCATTTCAATTGCAAAGGAATGTCCCTGTATACTGAGGCTGTCTCCTCTGGTCATAGGCTGCCACACTACAAACATCCTGTCTACATCCACTGTAGGGCTTTTACTATTCAGTAGGATTCAATTAACTCCTACTTGTTCTTCCAAGTTGCAGTGAATACAGGCCTGGTGCCTTCAGATGCTCTTCATATCAGCCTTTCATGTCCGAATCAGTTTTGTGAAATCTCCTTTGAACCCTCCCCAAAGTCAGCACATCCTTCCCTATACGATGAGACCAAAACTTCTTACAATACTCCAAGCGAGGCATCACCAGTGCCTTAACAGTCCTCAACAATGCATACTTGCTTTTATATTCTAGTCCTCTCGAAACAAAAGCTCACAATGCATTGGCCTTCCTCACCACTGATTCAAACTGCAAGTTCACCTTTAGAGAATCTTGCACAAGGACACACAGGTTCTTTCACACCATGGAATGTTAAATTTTGTCACTGACTAGAAAAATAGATTACACTATTATTCCTTCTACCAAAGTGAATGATCATGCGCTTTTCGACACTGTATTCCATCTGCTACTGCTTTGACCTAATCTATCTAATTCCTTCTGTAGCTCCCCTGCTTCCTCAACACTACCTGCCCCTCCACCTACCTTCATATTCTCCACAAACATTGCCACCAAGGCATTAAATCCATCAGTCAAATCACTGACACAGCACGAAAAAGAAGCGGGTATAACCCTGACCCCTGTGGAATACCACAAGTCACTGGCAGCCAACCAGGAAAGGCTCCCTTTATTCCCACTTTTTGCTGCGAATCAGCCAATACTTTATCCATGCTAGTAGCATCCCTGTAATAGCTGCACTATTATCTTGTTTAGCAGCCCCACATTGTCAAAGACCTTCTGAAAATCGAAGTTCATAACATCTACTGATACTACTTTGTCCATCTTGCTTATTATTTCCTCAACGAATTCCAGCAGATTTGTCAGGCAAGGTTTTCCATTAAGGAACCAGTGCAGTTATTTGTCCCATTTTCTAATGGTCCTCCGAGTACCCGAAACCTCACCCTTACTAATTGACTCCAACATCTTCCCAAACACTCAGCTCAAGCTACCGACTCTTCCCCTTCTTGAAGTGTGGAGTAACATTTGCAATTTTAGACTTTCGGACCTTTAACCAACTCCCAACTCCCTTTGCACATCTGATTCCTCAATTTGCTATGCATTATCGTATTTCTGGACGACATCCTATCATGTACACTTAAATAGCCTAGTGAAGAGAAAGTGTTGGTAAAGTGGTGGATACAGCCCAGTCCATCACAGACAAACACTACTGAATACATTCACATGGGGCACTGCCACACAAGAGTGGCATCTATCATGAAGGATGCCCAGCATTCACGATATGCTGTCTCCACACCACGTTATCTGGGAGAGGGATACTGGACCCTTTTGTTCAGGAACAGTTATTACCCTACAGCCATCAAGCCTCTGAACCAGTGTGGATAAACTAATTCACCGACAGATCTCAACTGATTCCATAAACTACAGACTAACTTTCAAGGAGTCTACAACTCAATGTCATCATCTTATATTTATTTGCACCCTTTATTTTCCCTGCACATTGATTGTTTCTCCATCTTTGGAGAAGTATTTTTTAATAAATGCTGTTGTGTATTTGTTTTCTCAACAGCCGCAAGAAATTGATCTCCATGAAGTATGTGATATTGAATGCGTGTTTTGATCATAAATTTACCTGGAAATGTCAAGAAAGGATTGTAGGTTTGATTTATTGCTCTGAGGGTATGGATGGTGATGAATATTTCTCAAGAACTGACATAATCAGCTGGATTTGCTGTATCCAGTCCGAGGGTGGAGCAACATTCCGATGAACATTGAACACGGAACAATACATTCCAGAAACATGTCAGTAATTTATCACCTTTAATACCTCACCGAACTAATGCCATCTGCCTATATAATTTCCTCACTCGTCCATTTCCTGCACATTCATGTACCTATTTTAGAGCCTCTTGATCCACTCTGTTGCATTTGCCTCAGGTATCACCCCTGGAAGGGCAATTCATGCACCTACCACAATGTGTCATCAAACCAGGCCCCACACAGCTGCTTTCAACTTAACCCCTCTCAGTGTAAATGCATGCCCCCTAGTCTGTGATATTTCAATCCTGGGACAAAAAAAAAACAATTGCCTATTCTATCTACAACTCTGTAAACTTACAAACATTTGTTAAATCTTACTTCAGCTCCACAGCTCCAGAGAAAACAGCACAAGTTTGTCTAATCTCTGATTCTAATCTCCGCTGGGTCACAGCAATTGCTACACCTGCCCATTCACCTCCTCACACACCACTACTCAAGGTCCTGAATAGTCCACCCAGATAAGGTGACACTTCACTTGTTAGTTTGTCAGGGTCATCGACAGCATCCACTCTCCTCTGCAACAGCGACACCCGACACTGATTGGGGAACTGCTTTGTTGAGTACTTTTGCTCTAACCATCACGGCAGATGATTCTGGTTTCACGAGGAGATTCCAGGAGTGAAGGGCTTAACATATGAGGAGTGGTTGGCAGTTTTTGGCCTGTACTCACTGGTATTTAGAAAAATACCAGTGAGTTAGATGGCCTATTCTGCTCCTTTGTCTTATTCCTCTGTCTATTCCACTCGCTATTCCCACACGTCCCTTCCCACGGGTCTCCCACCTGGCACTTATCCCTGCAAGTGCTACACCTGTCTCTTACCACCATTCAGGGCCCCAAACAGTCCTTCCAGGTGAGGCAACACTTCACTTGTGAGTCTGTTGGGGTCATCTATTGCATCTGGTGCTCCCGGTGCGGCCTCCTCTACATTGGTGAGATCCGATGCAGATTGGGAGACTGCTTCATCGAGCACCTCCGCTCCATCCGTCACAACAGACAGGATCTCCCGGTTGCCACCCACTTCAGCTCTGTTTCACATTCCCATTCGGATATGTCCATACATGGCCTCCTCTACTGCCATGATGAGGCCAAACTCAGGTTGGAGGAGCAACACCTCATATACCGTCTGGGTAGTCTCCAGCCCCTTGGCATGAGCATTGAATTTTCCAACTTCCGGTAATTCCCTCCCTCTCCCTTCCCTCATCCCAGTTTCACTCTGCCCCTCCTCCAGCTGCCTATCACCTCCCTCATTGTTCCACCTCCTACTACCCATAGTGCTTTCCCCTTACATTCCTTCTTCACCTTTCCTGCCTATCCCCTCCCTGCTTCCCCTCCCACCCCTTGATCTTTCCCCTTACTGGTTTTTCACCTGGCACCTACCAGCCTTCTCCTTCCCACCCTCCCCCCACCTTCTTTATAGGGCCCCTGCCCCCTCTTTCTTCAGTCCTGATGAAGGGTCTCAGCTCGAAACGTTGACTGTTCGTTTCCACGGATACTGCCCGACCTGCTGAGTTCCTCCAGTGTATTGTACATGTTGCTTTGACCCCAGCATCTGCAGAGTATTTTGTGTTCCCATTTCAATATAACTGCCACGGTCTTCCCCACTGCCACAATGACAATTCCCGGGTTGGAGGAGTAACACATCAAAATATGGCTGCCTAGCCACTAAGCTGATGCCATGAACATTGATTTCCCCAGGTTCTGGGAATTTCTCCCCCTCCTTTCTCTTCTCCCCTTCTCCATTTTGGCTCCCCTTTCACCTCCTGTCTTCTCCTCACATACGTTCCTTATGTACCGCTCCTCCTTTCCGGTCTCCCATGGTCTGCACTCCTCTCCTATCAGATTCCTTCTTGAGCTGTTTATTTCTTCTCCCTATCACCTTTCAGATACTTACTTCATTTCTCTTCCCCTCACCTATTACCTGCCTGCTTGTACACCTTCTCCTCCCACACCAATTTATTCTCCCTTCTGCCCCTTCTTTTCCAGTCCGCAAGAAGGGTCTCGACCTGAACTGTCGACTCATTATTCATGTCCATAGATGCTGCCTAAACTGCTGAGTTCCTCCAACATTTTGTGTGTATCACACTGTTAGAAAAATCGCAAAGAACAATGGTCCAGTGCAGATCCCTGCAGAACACCACATGTCACTGACCTCCAGGCAGAATACGCTCTCTCTGCAATCACACTCTGTCTTCTAATAACAAACAATTTCTGTATCCACACAGCCTTGTCTCCCTGCATCCCGTGTCTCCTGATTCTCTGAATGAGCTTACCATGAGGAACCTGATCAAATGCCTTGGCAGTATCCATATACATCCCATACACTGCTCTAAATTCATCAATACGCTTTGTCACATCCTCAAAGAACTCAATTCAGATGTTTACAAAGATGTTACTGATACTTGAAGATCTTGACTATAGGGGCACATTGAATTGATTAATTTCATGCCTGTGTATGAGGGAAGATTTGTTAGCTGTGTATAGGTTATGAGGGGTATAGATAGGATGATGAAAATTTTCCACGTGTTTGTGTGAGCTACAAGTAGACATGATAGGTTAAGGGTGAAAGGGAGATATTTAATGTAACATCTCCACTGAGAGGATGGTGGGTGTGTGGAATGAGTGCCAGCAGAAGTTCAATTTCAACATTGATGAGAGATTTGGATGTCTACATGTATGGGAGCAGTAGGGTCAAATACAGGTCGGTGCAACCAGGCAGAATAATAGTTCTGCAAGTTCTTCATGGGCTGAATGGCCTGTTTTGTGCTGTAGTGTTCAAATAAAAGATGCTAATGTGAAGGGAAACCACAGATAAGGTCTAGAAGTAGAGCCATGGATTACAGCAGTGACAACACCCAAGTTTCAGGAACATCACTAATGATATTGTAGTGGGCACTGGTTGTTGTGACAGAGAATTGGCTTTGCTGTTAGATCTGTACATAATCACTTTATTCAGTCATCAGGACACAGTCTTTTACTTCATTGTCTTTCTGTAACCACCAACGTTCTCAGTTGTCAGAGTCACATTGCTGTTAGTGACATGATCATCACTGAGAGGAAAGTCCAGTGGCTGTAATATGTCTATCTTGTTGGATACAATCTAATCAGGTGTGTTCTTCAGCTGCACATCCAATATCTGGTCAGACAGACAGACAGACAAACTTTATTGATCCCGAGGGAAATTGGGTTTCATTACAGTCACACCAACCAAGAATAGCGTAGAGATATAGCAATATAAGACCATAAATATAATAATAATAATAATAATAATAATAATAATAATAATAATAATAATAATAATAATAATAATAATAATAATAATAATAATAATAAATAAATTATAGCAAGTGGAAATAAGTCCAGGACCAGCCTGTTGGCTCAGGGTGTCTGACACTCCGAGGGAGGAGTTGTAAAGTTTGATGGCCACAGGCAGGAATGACTTCCTATGATGCTCAGTGTTACATCTCGGTGGAATGAGACTCTGGCTGAATGTACTCCTGTGCCTAACCAGTCCATTATGGAGTGGATGGGAGCATTGTCCAAGATGACATGCAACTTGGACAGCATCCTCTTTTCCGACACCACCGTCAGAGAGTCCAGTTCCACTCCCACAACATCACCGGCCTTACGAATGAGTTTGTTGATTCTGTTGCTGTCTGCAACCCTCAGCCTGCTGCCCCAGCACACAACAGCAAACATGATAGCACTGGCCACCACAGACTCGTAGAACATCCTCAGCATCATCCAGCAGATGTTAAAGGACCTCAGTCTTCTCAGGAAGTAGAGACAGCTCTGACCCTTCTTGTAGACAGCCTCAGTGTTCTTTGACCAGTCCAGTTTATTGTCAATTCATATCCCCAGGTATTTGTAATCCTCCACCATGTCCACACTGACCCCTTGGATGGAAACAGGGGTAACCAGTGACTTAGCCCTCCTCAGGTCCACCACCAGCTCCTTAGTCTTTTTCACATTAAGCTGCAGATGATTCTGCTCACACCATTCACAAAGTTTCCCACCATTGTCCTGTACTCAGCCTCATCTCCCTCGCTGATGCATCCAACTATGGCAGAGTCATCAGAAAACTTCTGAGGATGGCAAGACTCTGTGTTGTAGTTGAAGTCCAACGTGTAGATGGTGCAGAGAAAGGGAGACAGGGCAGTTCCCTGTGGAGCCCCAGTGCTGCTGACCACTCTGTCTGACACACAGTGTTGCAAACGCACGTACTGTGTTCTGCCAGTCAGGTAATCAATAATCCATGACACCAGGGAAGCATCCACCTGCATCACTGTCAGTTTCTCACCCAGCAGAGCAGGGCAGATGGTGTTGAACGCACTGGAGAAGTCAAAAAACATGACCCTCACAGTGCTCACCGGCTTGTCCAGGTGGGCGTAGACACGGTTCAGCAGGTAGACGATGGTATCCTCAACTCCTGGTCGGGGCTGATAGGTGAACTGGAGGGGGTCTAAGTGTGGCCTAACCATAGGCCGGACCTGCTCTAGAACAAGTCTCTCCAGGGTCTTCATGATGTGGGAGGTCAATGCCATCGGTCTGTAGTCATTGGAGCCACTGGGGCGTGGCGTCTTCGGTACAGGGACGAGGCAGGACATCTTCCACAGCACAGGAACCCTCTGGAGACTCATGCTCAGGTTGAAGACATGGTGAAGTACTCCACATAGCTGGGGGGCACAGGCTTTGAGCACCCTGGGGCTGACACCATCCGGGCCTGCAGCCTTGCTTGGGTGAAGACATTTCAGCTGTCTTCTCACCTGTTCAGCTGTGAAGCCCACCGTGGTGGTTTCAGGTGGGGGAGTGGTGTAGTCATGAGAGCAGTGTGGGGGCTGTGAGTCCACATGACATCTCCATCTATGATCTCCAATATCCACTGCGTACATCAGTGTTGAAGGTTTGGATAAACCTTTCAACTAACCCATTCATTTCTGGGTGGTGGTGACCTGATTTGAAATGTTTGATGAGATTTTCCTTCATGAATAGTTTAGGCTCTTCTGATGTGTATTGTGGTCCATGGTCACTCACAATTTGTTCAGATAAGTTATTTCTGGAGAAGGTAGTTCTCAGAGTGGATTCAGTCTTTGCTGAGGCGGTCGACTTCATTGGTATAACCTCTGGCAACTTCCAGTGAGCATCCATAGCAATCAGAAACATGGAGTGCATGGATGGCCCAACAAAGTCAATCTGCACACTTTTTCATAATGAAGACGGCCGTTCCCATGGGTGTAACGGTGCCTGAGGGGTTGCATGTTGAACTTTGTGGCATCCCAAACAGCCTTCGACCGAGATTTCAATCTGTCTATCTATTCCCATCCGTCGCATGTAAGCTCGGGTGAGACATCCTGATCCTCTTGACTGTACCCAGGAGTCATTCATGGAGATTCTCTAACGCTCTGGTATTTAGTTTAGAGGGAATCAGATCACGAGATCAACACATCAATGTTCTTTGACATACCGACAGTTGGCCTCATCTCAGTGAGAGCTCTGGAAACATAGGGTTAAAGACGAGCTGGCCATCCTTGCATGGTGATTTCATAGACTTCTGACAGTGTCAGCTCATTCCTTGTTTCACTTGTGTCACAGAAGTGTCACTTGTGTCACTTGTCTCTGAATGTGTCACAGGGAGCTGATCCATCAATGAAATCCCAAAATGTCGACCATACTCTTTCCACAGATGCTGCCTGGCCTGCTGAGTTGCTCCGGCATTTCGTGTGTGTTGGTTGCATTTGCAGCATCTGCAGATTCTCTCTTGTTTGTGAATTGTTTTAGTTGTTTTTGTTTGTAAAAAATGAATCTCTGTTGGACCGTATTCAATGTTAATGTACTGATCACTTTCAGTCACAGGGTGTTCTGAACCAAAATCAATATTAAAATTCAGCCTCACCAACACCCTGTCCTATTGAATTTCTGAACCCTAACCACTTACAGGATGGTGTCCTGAAAGGGGTTAGGGTTTAGAAATTGTCAGAAACGAGCCACGCTCCCGAATAATGGTTTCAAGACAAATTCAAGGAAACAAAGTTTATTAACAGTTCTGCAGAGCTGGGCCCCTTCAGAGAAGGGAACCCTGAACCTTACAGGGCAGCAGGTTTTATCCTTCTTCCTTACCCCTCCCCTCCCTGACTCGGGAGGTACACAGTGTTTTCCCATTCCATATTTGGAGTTGTTTTTTTACACGTTTCTGTAAAACAATAGTCCATATCTCAGGACTTCAATGATTCCACAAACAGTTAATTTTGTCAAGGCTTCTGCATTCATAATTAGATCACACTTGTTTACAGACTTTAACCCAGACATAATTAAATCACATTTGTCCCTAAACATAATTAAATCACAGTTGTCCCTAGACATAATTAAATCACATTTGTCCTTTGACTTTAACCCGGACCTGTCAGAAACGCACATCTTAATTTTGAATCTTACAATACCACCCTTTTTCTTTTTAAGATGTGCGTTTCAGCTAGCATTTCTCTCACTCCCAGGGGGCCCACTTTCTTCTTTAATAGCATAAGTTTTAGCTCGTTTGTCCCATGATGGGATATCGCTACTGCCTGGAGCTGGAATATACTGCGCCTGATCAGTGTTCGTATACAAGGAATCAAACACGGCAAAAGTAAGAGAATCATTAGACCCCCGCCTGCTACTAGGAGAGCGGTACGCCACCAGCTACCTCCCAGTAGCCCGTCTAGCCAACTCATGTTCCCCAGGGATCTCCAGGTTTGTACTGGCACGTGGGCCAGTTTCCGAATTTTGTCGGATATTTTTAACACGGCCTTTCCACTGTCGTCTATCTTAAGGCAACAGTTTGTAAGATTGAACTTCCCACATACCCCGCCTTCAGAGGCCAATAGATAATCCACAGCCAGCCTGTTCTGGTATATTGCTGTTCGCATCTGACTCTGCTGTTTTGCCAACAGCTCCAATGCCAGTGCCGTTTGATTGGTTATCACTTCCACCACCGCCTGCAGTCTAATAATTCGGTTTAACATGTAGACAGGAGTGCGATACCCCCACGACCCATCCTGGGCCCAGGTCGCTGGCCCATAGGATTCAATGATGCGAGCCGGTGGCCACTCATCACCCCACTCGCCCACCTTTATTTCCCGTGTTTCTCTCCTTAATGAATCAAACAGCTTAATTCCCAGCTTCCGGTCACCCTCCTGATGCAGGAGGAAGAACTCCGGTCTTTCCTGGGACAGCTGAGACTTCTCATGGTCCCCCCCTGTCCCATGTATCCTTTATTATAGACTTGGTAATAAGGTTAACTATTCTCCCAACATGTTTCTCTCTTGCTTAGATCATAGCATCGATCATTCACATGCGAGTGGGACACAAATGATCCTGGGAACACCCTCTGCCCCACTCGTACCACGGTTCTGCACTTGTCACATTTCCCTTCAATTTCCCCGACATATAGAATCAAATATATTACAGTCAATAATGTTACAGTCCACATAGAGTTCATTTTTGCTGCCTTTTTAGCCTCACCACCATCGGTTCTTCACCGGGAACACAGGTCCACTCAGTGCGGCTTTCGGGCTTCACCGGTCCTTTTACCCTGGATGCGTGTGTCCACCCTTTTTCTTTTGTCCGTACAGCCGCCTCTGTTGTTAGCAGGACCTGGAAAGGGCCTTCCCACTGTGGCTGTAACTTCTCCGGCTTCCAGGTCCTTACCAGAACCCAATCTCCAGGCACGATCTGATGTAAAGCAAAATCGAGCAGCGGAGTCTGGGCCAAGAGACCCTTTTTCCGCAGTTCTGCAAAGGAACGGGACAGTGCCAGTAAATAGTCCCTTACAAAGATATCACCCCCTTGTAGTGTGGGATACCCTTCCACCTTATTCCAATACGGGAGTCCGAACAACATCTCATAAGGAGATATTCCTATATCCTTGCGGGGCGCTGTTCGTATTCTTAAAAGGGCAATAGGGAGACACTTAGTCCATGGTAGTTTGGTTTCTAACATCAACTTGGTCAGTTGTGCCTTTAGGGTGCTGTTCATTCGTTCTACTCTTCCCGAACTCTGGGGATGCCACGGGGTATGGTACTTCCATTCGATATCAAGTGCATCGCAAATTAACTGGTGCGTATCTCCTTCTTGGTACGTGGTAGTGACATTCCCGTTATTCCAGCTATCCTTTCTGGGGTAATGCATCGCTGTCCTTTACTGACCCGGTGTCCCAGATACCTTACTTCCTTTTCTACAAATTGTAACTTTTTCTTTGAGACCCGTAGCCCCTGCTTCCCCAGGAAGTTCAGTAGTCTGATGGTGTCTTCCTGCACCCCTTCCTGTGTTGGCCTGGATAGTAATAGATCGTCCACATACTGTAGCAGTTGGCTCTCTGGAGCACATTGGAATTCTGCTAGTACTTGCTCCAAGACCTGCCCAAATAGGTTAGGTGATTCGGTGAACCCCTGTGGCAGGACCGTCCACCGGAGTTGTCTTTTCCGCCCCGTCGTAGGATTTTCCCATTCGAACGCAAACATGTCACGACTGCTCTCTTCTAGCGGGCAACTCCAGAAGGCATCTTTTAGATCTATTACACTGAACCATTCATGGTCAGGGGAGATCTTACTCATCAGTGTGTAAGGGTTGGGCACTACCGGGTATCGGGTTTGGACTACTGCATTTAGGCCCCGCAAGTCTTGTACCATCCGATAAGTCCCATCTGGCTTTCGCACCGGGAGTATTGGGGTATTATACGGTGACATACATTCCTCCAGTAGTCCATCAGCGATCAGTCCTTCAATCACCGGCTGCAGCCCTTTTCTTCCTTCCATTGAAATAGGGTACTGTTTTCTCCGTACTGGCGAACTGTTAGGTAATAGTGAGATTTGCAAGGGGGGACGTTCAAACCCCCCCGGTTCTCTTCCTGGTACCATACCTCCGGGCTTATTTTCCTATCGTCTTCTTCCCCGAGGGCAAACAGCTGTACCATTATCTTCCCGTTCCTGGGCACAGTCCCGATGCCTAGCCTGACTTGCAGATCCCGCCCGAGCAGGTTGAATCTCGCAGAGGGTAACAAAAGTAGGTCCTGTCCCGTTACCCTATCCTCATGTTCAATTTTCACGTTTTCTATAACAGGTACTTGTATTATTTTGCCTCCAATACCGAATACTCCCATTACCTTTGTTCCGGTTCGGGCGCCGGGAGGTATCTGGATTATGCTAGATCTTTCGGCACCCAAATCTACCACAAAGGTTGTATCTGACCCTTGGGGACCTACTTTTAAATTTACCAGGGGTTCCTGCCGATAATTCATCCCCAAGGGGTGGAACCCCCGACCTCCCTAGTCTTCATCTTCCATCATAGCGTACGAGCGCACTTCCCGTCGGTATCTGGGGCACTCGCGCCTGAAGTGTCCCTCTTCGTTGCAGTGAAAACATCTTAAAGCCTTCCTTAGCCCTCCTCCTTGCTCCTGGCTACTACCTCGATCCAACCATGGTCCCTGTCTCTCTCTCTACTATCTGCGGTTACTTGTCGCACTGTCTGGACCTTTATCCTTGCCGTCTTCTGCTTCTCTTCATCCCTTCTTACAAACACTTTCTGTGCCTCCCTAAGTAGTTCACTTAAGGGTTTAGTATTCCAATCTTCTAGTTTTTCCAGTTTTTTTTTCTGGCCGTGCTTTCGATACAAATTCAACACGAATCAGCTGTTGGCTAACCTCCGTCTCAGGGTCTTCGATTTGCGGAGCGGTAGGGGGCACATATGGGGCGGCAGGTGGTCGAGCACCTCCCATGTATTCTTTTTCTGTCCCCCTTCATTTATCATTTTCAATTTATAACTATTTGTCGTTGGTAACCAGCATAGGGCATAATCACTTTCTTCGGGTTTAACGTTAGGTTTTGAATTCACGTACAGATTAAGGGCTTGTTGTACCCAATCCTCGCTAGACCCGAACTTAGGCCACCACACAGCCGACCCTTGGATCGGCTGGCGGGACCAGAATTCACAGTACTGTATCATTTTTTCTTTGACTTCCCTTTTCGCCTCCCATAATCCCAATTTTCTAACATCCGTCCCAACGGACTATCAGGGGGTACCCCGGGGTATTTTTCATCATTGGCGCCTGGATTTCCTTTACCCTTTTCTCTCTTAGACCCCTTATTCCCCATCTCGAGGATTTGCTCGGTTCCAATCCACCCGCAGGCACCCCGTAATTCCACAATTCTCGTGCACTACGTCTCTGCAGGAATTTAATTTGAATGTGACCCACCTAGCTCGGTCACTCCTGTCCAATTCCGGAACCTGTATTCCCGCGATCGCCCAGGAATTCACCTGCAGGCACCCCGCAGTTCCACAATTCTCGTGTACTACGTCTCTACTGGAAGAATCACCTGCAGGCACCCCGCAGTTCCACAATTCTCGTGTACTACGTCTCTACAGGAGAAATCACCTGCAGGAACCCCGCAGTTCCACGATTCTTGTGTACTACGTCTCTACAGGAATTCAATTTCTTACCTGGGTCCTGTGCACAGAAATTACTCGATCGCTCACTGTCTCAACTGCCTCGACAACCCCTCTTTGTTTCCTTGAGTCCGCCGGATATCACTCGCTCAAGCCGCGGGGGGCGACGAGCAAGGAATCAGGGACTGCCGAACTCGGCAGGGTGCACCTTCTCCGATGTCCTTCCTTGCCCCCCTCACGGCTGGAGTGTGGATCCCGGACGAGCGCCCCAAGTTGTCAGAAACGAGCCACGCTCCCGAATAATGGCTTCAAGACAAATTCAAGGAAACAAAGTTTATTAACAGTTCTGCAGAGCTGGGCCCCCTCAGAGAAGGGAACCCTGAACCTTACAGGGCAGCAGGTTTTATCCTTCTTCCTTACCCCCCCCCCCTCCCTGACTCGGGAGGTACACAGTGTTTTCCCATTCCATATTTGGAGTTGTTTTTTTACACGTTTCTGTAAAACAATAGTCCATATCTCAGGACTTCAATGATTCCACAAACAGTT
Source organism: Hemitrygon akajei (assembly GCF_048418815.1). Taxonomy (NCBI): domain Eukaryota; kingdom Metazoa; phylum Chordata; class Chondrichthyes; order Myliobatiformes; family Dasyatidae; genus Hemitrygon; species Hemitrygon akajei. The sequence continues at coordinate 160,075,343 of NC_133124.1, read as the reverse complement.
AATTTTGTCAAGGCTTCTGCATTCATAATTAGATCACACTTGTTTACAGACTTTAACCCAGACATAATTAAATCACATTTGTCCCTAAACATAATTAAATCACAGTTGTCCCTAGACATAATTAAATCACATTTGTCCTCTGACTTTAACCCGGACCTGTCAGAAACGCACATCTTAATTTTGAATCTTACAGAAATATCTTAAGCGAATTCCCAGTCCAGACAAAGGTCGGTCCAAAACATCAACTCTGTTTTTTCCATAGATGCTGCTGAGTTCCTCCAGGATTTTGTGTGTGTTCCCTCGATTTCAAACATCTGCAGAATCTCTTTTACAGTACCAAGAGCAGAATAAGCAAACACAGCAGGGCGGTATCCTGGCAACAGTAAGGACTTGCGGCCTAGGCAGATAAACAGGTTTGGTAAAACAGTGCTGGGGGTTGGGCAGAACACTCTGGGCGAGGGAGGCACAGAATCATAACTTTAAACCGAGCCCGCCTGAGGTCCTACGGCAGGTTCCGTTGAGAAAACCTCAGGACAGGGTGAAATTGTGGCGGCTCTCCCTCTCCATCAGTAATAACCCCACTCCCTGAACATACTGGTAACTTTAAACTGGGTTTCATGAGGAGGAAGATCCCGGACCTGGATAATAAAGGCATGGGCCAAAACAAAGTAACATGGTGAAGTGCTATGGAATCTCCAGTACAAGATCAACAAACACTGGAGGGATGTTTCCCCACTGACTGCACAATAGCATCCTTACAATGAAGCTGGGGGTGTTTAAGAAGGCGTATGGTGTGTTGGCCTTCATTAGTCGGGGCACTTATCTCAAGAGCCACGAGAACATGTTGCAGCTCTCTAAAAGTCCAGTTAGACAACGCTGAGAATTTTGTGTTCGTCCTGGTCTCCAGATAGGAAAGGTGTGGAAGTTTTAGAGAGGGTGCATCGGAAATTTACCAGGATATTGTTTCATTTTAGCTGTATGCTGGTGTACGGCTGAATCACGGTGAATTGGAACTTGAAACGGTTGGGAAAAGGATGTTTGACTGTACCAGGTCTCACTGTAGATGATCCAGCTCTACATTAACCCTTCTTCTCCTTGGGCAGATTCCTGTACTTCTGAAAGTGAAGACATGGGAGGATTCTGTATGATGGGGCTGTGTCCGTATAGTGATGCTGTGGACAGAAGCTTCTGTGATAATGAGCTTGATTCTTGTTCTCTGTGAGACTGGCTACACTGAGAGTGCAGGACTGATCATCAGCAGACATCCTACCATCGTGATGTAGGAGCCGCACGATGTGGTTAAATGACAAAAATGCAATGTAAAAAGCAAATGAAAATAGCCGAATCGCTGCTGCATGTTGGTCACTGATTTATTTCCACTATACCTTGGGCAAATCACTGTGAGAGGGCAGAAATGCAGAACCCACTGTTAGAGAGCTGCTGCTGACTGTGGTGAACATGGAATCATAGAACCCAAACAGGCCAATCAGCACATCTGCCCTGTGTGTAACTCCCCATGTACCTTTGTAGATTTCTCTTAAATTATGAAATTGAAGCCACATCCACCACTTGCGCTGGCAGCTCGTTCCACACTCTCACCACCGGAGTGAAGATTCCCTCTCTCACCTTCCCTTTCAGCATTTCAATGGAAAAAGAATGGCTGAAATTACTTCTTATATTTATGCAAGATCGACAAGCCCAATTTGTTGGGCACAGGACATGCCATCTTTAATTACCCACTAAGGTAGAATATGATACACCCCACAATGTAGTTACATTCATGTTACAAAATAAAAAGATTTATCTATCTGTATCCAGTATACAAACAACATACTTATTTACACATCCCCATCACCAGAGACACTGAATATTCTGCGGTGTATGTTAGGAAAGTCAACCTGAGCATATTAACCCAGTTTAAAACCCTTGCTGAAATATACTGGGTAAAACATTGAAATACATATATTTAGCTGATCAACAACAGAATGAGAAGACAATGTGTGTGTATGTAAGGGGTGCATTCACCGAGCGCTCTCCATCATAAGCCGAATAGCTGAATTTTGTTCCTCTATCTTATGGGCTCCTTTGGTCATAGATCCCTCAAAGCACCTGCAAAGTTGATAGAGGGAAAGGCCATGAGATAAAGGGGCAAATTAGGCTATTCAGCCCATCAATTTTTTTCTGCCATCCCATCATGAATGATTTCTTCTGCTGAAATTCTGTTTAATTTCTTATCCTTAGGGTTCTTCCAGGAGTCAAAAATAGTTTGTGACCTTAATTCCAAGATTTCAGTTTATCTGAGAGTACAAACACACAAATACTAAGCAAACTGAACAAAGAGCTGAGAATGGATGCCAAGAGGGGAATTAATGTTCAGAACTGTAAGACAAAGAGATTAAACACAGCGTTCTGAAAACTATATCACTATTATAATAAGATAAAGAATGTTATCTCAGTAATGATAAATTGATTAATAGGCCAATAAATTTTTCTTCTGCTTTCAGCTGGGTACAGGTATTGATTTTAACTGATCTTTCGATTACAAACTCTGCCATATTCATCGGGGATGTTGCCTAGGCAGGTCTAGTCCAGTGGTATATATATCCCCATCAACGGTCCCGATTAGACATGACCAGGCATCCTCCTGATGAAGATGCAGAGTTTGTCATTGAAATATTGGTTAAAATCGAGACCTGTACCCACCTGGAAGCCCAAGAACACTTTAATTGTCATACACGCTGGGAAAACACTAGATGCTTTGTTTTTAATTATAGGCTACAAAATGTTAATAAGCACATCACATGGGTAATATGCTAACATTTAACCAATGAATACATAACCTATTGTGGTTTTTTGACTGGGACCCACTCATAAGGATCAAAGTATGTCTTTATCTTACATAACACCTCTATGAGCATCTCTCAGATCGAGCGCTTCCAGTAATGACGTAGGTCATCCCGTCACCACTTCAAATGGCCTCAGTTTTCTTGCCTTGTTTGGGTTTGTCCTGATGCTGCATAACACCAAAGGGGGAGCTGTAGGACATGGTACTCCTTCCACGTGACACCTAGTCAGACTTTGCTAGATGCTACCAGTTATTCTTTCAACGTGCCCCGATGACTCTGTAGGATGAGGACAATAAAAAGACAATTCAATATTCATCAATCGACATAATTCTTGACAGACATTTCCGTGAAATGTGTTCCTGCTTTACGTCAGTGGGACATGGCCATCTCCATCGAGGAACATATTCCTTAATCAGATCTTTGGCTGTGGGCGTGACAGTAGCTTTTCTTGCTGGGAAGGCTTCCACCCATCCTGAAAATAAATCCACGATTACTAACGTATCTGAATATCCTTGGCACTTTGGTAAAGTAATGTAATCCACTTGAAGATGCAAAATATGGACCAGGTGGGGCAGGAGTTCTTAGTTGAGGTAGCTTCTCCATTGATCACCACCATGGGAAAGATCTATCAATCACATTTTGCACTTGACGGTGTCCTCAGGAGTATATTAACCATGCCAGATAAGGAAACAGCTGAGCTGGTGCTACCAGACCATGAGTATTACCATATCTCTAAACCCCATCGTTGTTTAATCACCCACCTGTAGCGGTGTGCTACACGCAGCGCTGAAATAACGACACGGAGTCGATAAACTGCAGCCAAAGAATAAGTTTATTTCCACTCCACAGTCTTGCTTTAAAGCCTGTCTCCTCCCACCAGATACCTCGAGAGGCCCTACTGAAACCCCCTCAGGCTTTCTTCCTTTGTCCCTGCACTCTGGCTAATTGTCAGCCGGTTCGAGTGCGCTAGTAATTGGGTCGCCGCATAACCCCCCCCCCCCCCCCCAGAACCGGCGATACACCCCCCAATGTCCTCAGTCTGGGCCGGACCCTGTTTGGGAGGTCGGCCTCTGCGCCGCGGTGCCGGAAACTCGACCGGTTGCACCAAGTCCACATGGGCCGGTTTGAGTCGGTCCACCGTGAAAACCTCCTCTCTCCCCCCAATGTCCAGCACGAACGTGGACCCGTTGTTCCTGAGCACCGTAAATGGCCCCTTGTAGGGCCGTTGCAGCGGTGGCCGATGCCCGCCCCGTCGTACAAACACAAACTTACAGTTCTGCAGGTCTTTGGGTACGCAGGTCGGGTGCTGCCCATGCTGCGAAGTGGGTATGGGGGCCAGGGCACCGAGTCTCTCGCGTAGTCTGCCCAGGACTGCTGCGGGTTCGTCCTCTCGCCCCCTTGGGGCTGGTATGAACTCCCCGGGAACGACCAGGGGCGCGCCGTACACCAACTCGGCCGACGAAGCGTGCAGATGGTCTTTGGGCGCCGTGGGGATGCCAAGTAGGACCCACGGAAGCTCGTCCGCCCAGTTAGCACTGCGCAGGCGGGCCATGAGAGCCGACTTCAGGTGACGGTGGAAACGCTCCACCAGTCCGTTCGACTGTGGGTGGTAGGCAGTGGTGTGGTGCAGCTGAGTCCCCAACAGGCTGGCCATCGCTGACCACAGGCTGGAGGTGAACTGGGCGCCTCTGTCGGAGGTAATGTGGGCCGGTACACCAAAGCGGGACACACAGGTGGCGATCAGTGCCCAGGCGCAAGATTCAGAGGTGGTGTCGGTGAGCGGGACCGCCTCTGGCCATCTTGTGAACCGGTCCACGATAGTGAGGAGGTGCCGCGCCCCGCGCGACACTGGCAGAGGGCCCACGATATCCACAGGAATGTGGTCGAAACGCTGGTGGGTGGGGTGGAACTGCTGCGGCGGGGCCTTGCTGTGTCGCTGCACCTTGGCCGTCTGGCAGTGCATGCACGTTCTGGCCCAGTCATGGACCTGCTTGCGGAGTCCGTGCCAAACGAACCTGCTGGAGACCATCCGGACGGTAGTGCGGATGGAGGGGTGGGCCAAGTTATGAATGGAGTCGAACACATGTCGCTGCCAAGGTGCCGGGACGACGGGACGGGGCTGGCCGGTGGCGACGTCACAGAGTAGGGTCCTCTCACCTGGGCCTACGGGGAGGTCCTGGAGCTGCAAACCGGAGACTGCGGTCCTGTAACTCGGGATCTCCTCATCTGCCAACTGTGCCTCAGCCAGTGCCTCAAAGTCTACCCCTTGGGAAAGGGCGTGAATGTTAGGGCGAGAGAGCGCATCCGCCACGACATTGTCCTTACCCGAGACGTGCCGGACCTCCATTGTGTACTCAGAGATGTAGGACAGATGGCGCTGCTGGCGGGACGACCAGGGATCGGACACCTTTGTGAATGTAAAGGTAAGCGGTTTGTGGTCCATGAACGCGGTGAAGGGCCTACCTTCCAAGAAGTACCTGAAATGCCGGATTGCCAGGTATAGTGCCAACAGCTCCCGGTCGAAAGTACTGTATTTGAGCTCGGGTGGCCGCAGGTGTTTGCTGAAAAATGCCACGGGTTGCCAGCGGCCCACGATGAGCTGCTCCAGTACCCCACCGACTGCCATATTACCCCACAGGTCTGACATACCCCACAGACGTCCACTTTGAGGGTGGTAGGGACGTCCATTCTGGGGTGCACTAGCATCGTGGCGTTCGCCAAGGCATCCTTCGTTTGAATGAAAGCGGCGGCGGACTCCTCGTCCCAGGTAATGTCCTTGCCCGGACCGGACATCAGGGCGAACAGGGGGCACATGATCCGGGCAGCTGAAGGGAGGAAGTGGTGGTAGAAATTGACCATACCTACGAATTCCTGGAGGCCTTTGATCGTGGTGGGTCGGGGGAAATGGCGGACCGCATCTACCTTAGCGGGCAGAGGGGTTGCCCCGTCTGTGGTAATCCTGTGGCCCAGGAAGTCAATGGTGTCGAGCCCGAACTGGCATTTGGCCAGGTTGATCGTTAGACCGTAGTCACTCAGCCGGGCAAAGAGTTGTCGGAGGTGGGACAGATGCTCCTGACGACTGCTGCTGGCTATGAGGATGTCGTCCAAATAGATGAATGCGAAGTCCAGGTCGTGGCCCACCGCGTCCATCAACCGCTGGAATGTCTGTGCGGCATTCTTCAGGCCGAACGGCATGCGGAGGAACTCAAAAAGGCCAAATGGGGTGATGAGAGCCGTTTTGGGGACGTCGTCCGGATGCATCGGGATTTGATGGTATCCGCGGATGAGGTCTACCTTGGAGAAGATCGGCGCGCGTACAGGTTTGCTGCGAAGTCCTGAATGTGCGGCACAGGGTAGCGGTCTGGTGTTGTAGCCTCGTTCAGCCTGCGGTAGTCGCCGCACGGTCTCCAGCCCCCTGTCGTCTTGGGCACCATGTGCAGGGGGGAGGCCCATGGGCTGACGGACCGCCGAATGATCCCCAATTCCTCCATCCTCTTGAACTCCTCCTTCGCCAGTCGGAGCTTGTCCGGGGGAAGCCGCCGAGCGTGGGCACGGAGGGGTGGTCCCTGGGTCAGGATGTGGTGCTGTATGCCGTGGCGGGGCATGGCTGCCGCGAACTGCTGTGCCAGAACCGATGGGAAATCCGCCAGGACCCTGGTGAAGTCGTTGTCGGACAGCGTGATGGAGCCGAGGTGAGGGGCTGGCAACTGGGCTGCACCCAGGGAGAACGTCTGAAAGGTCTCGGCGTGAACCAGTCTCTTCCTGGGCAGGTCAACCAGTAGGCTGTGAGCCCGCAAGAAATCCGCACCCAGAAGCGGTTGGGCTACGTCGGCCAGTGTGAAGTCCCACGTAAACTGGCTGGAGTCGAACCGTAGCTGCACCGGACGGGTGCCATAAGTCCTTATGGTGCTGCCGTTCGCGGCCCGCGGGGGGGGGGGGGGGGGGGACCCGGCGCCCTGCTGCGGGTGTCGTAACTCGTCGGAGGTAAAACGCTGATCTCGGCACCGGTGTCGACCAAAAACCGGCGTCCCGACTGCTTGTCCCAGACATACAGGAGACTATCCCGATGGCCAGTCGTCGTAGCCATCAGCGACGGCTGGCCCTGGCGTTTCCCGGGAACTGGCAGGGCGGGCGACAATGGCGGGCTTCTGCGCCCCACCGCTAGTGGTAGAAACACCATTGCTCATTGGGCTCCACACCCCGGCCTCTGGGTTTAGCGGGCTCTGCAGCCGGGCCTGGCCGGGTTTGCTGCTGGGTGCGTGGCCGGGTGATCTGTGCGATGGACGCCCCACTCACCTTCTTGGCGTTCCACAGCACGTCCGCCCGGGTTGCCACCTTCCGGGGGTCGCTGAAATCCGCGTCGGACAGCAGCAGGCGTATGTCCTCGGGCAGCTGCTCCAGGAATGCCTGCTCAAACATGAGGCAGGGTGTGTGTCCGTCGGCCAGAGACAACATCTCATTCATTAAAGCTGATGGAGGCCTGTCTCCCAAGCCATCCAGGTGCAGTAAACGGGCAGCTCGCTCGCGGCGGGAGAGCCCGAAAGTCCCTATGAGCAGGGCTTTGAATTCCGTGTACTTGCCGTCCGCCGGGGGAGACTGTACGAACTCCGCGACCTGGGCCGCTGTGTCCTGGTTGAGGGAGTTCACCACGTAGTAGTAACGGGTGTCCTCTGAGGTTATTTGCCGAACATAGAATTGGGCTTCTGCTTGCTGAAACCATAGGTGAGGTTGTAGCGTCCAGAAGCTTGGCAGCTTCAAGGAAACCGCGTTATCAAATGCAGCGTCTGTCATCTACAGTCCAAAAACGTTTGGACCGTCGGGGTCACCAATTGTAGCGGTGTGCTACACGCAGCGCTGAAATAACGACACGGAGTCGATAAACTGCAGCCAATGAATAAGTTTATTTCAACTCCACAGTCTTGCTTTAAAGCCTGTCTCCTCCCACCAGATAGCTTGAGAGGCCCTACTGAAACCCCCTCAGGCTTTCTTCCTTTGTCCCTGCATTCTGGCTAATTGTCAGCCGGTTCGAGTGTGCTAGTAATTGGGTCGCCACACACCATCTTCCATCCAGTACTTCTCTTCAGTTGAGCACTGATCTTGCATGGTCATCTTTGACACATGTTTCACTTGGTTTGAGTGATCTGGTTTTCTTCCATTTCTTCAATTTTGTTTTCAGAGATTACTTATTCCTTTATTTTACTGAAATCAAGATTTTCCAGCATTTCAGCATTGTCAGTATTTACATTTATAGGGCACTTTTACGAAATTTAACCTAGTAAATTTCCTAAAAGTGCCCTATAAATGTAAATGCTGACAATCCTCAAATTTTGACATGCAACTACATTATAATTTCACATTTGTTGAAGTTAAAACAATCAACTTCATTTTGATTTATTTGGTTTGAGAAGCAAACTTTTTATAGTTAAATGAATATTAGCTTCTGGTCATTTCTTCGATTTTTAAAATTTCATCTCTTGCTGTCCTGTTTGCGGTTTCATCTGCAAATGCATTTCCACAGTTTTCCACTGTGGTTATTTTAGAGTGAACTTGACAGTTTAACACTGAGACTTCTGATGGTAGTTGCATGACTTCCACAAGTTATTAGTTCGTTTGCCACTCTTGATTGGTGTTCCCATGGCTGTAAGAAATCCTCTTTGACTCGATAAATTTCCAAGGTCATGAACCACTCTGATTTTGAGTCGACCACCCTTGGTTCCACAGCTCATCCAGGATAAACATAATTTCTGATCCTACCCTGTAAATACCCAGTGAGACAGTGTCTGTCTCAGTCAGACTTTCTTTTATTTCTCTAATTATGAAACAGGCTCAATCAACGTAATCTCTCCGAGGACACAAAGGATTCAGACCTCGGCCAGTTTTGCAGCCTTCAACGGTCTGACCTCTCCCCGGGTCCACTCGCTCCCAGATCCAAACTCCGGTCATTTCCGAGAGCACAACATCCCGCCCACTGACACACCTCAGCCAATGAGAGCATGCGTCTCCTAACGGTGGTCGCTGATTGGTTGTGAGTGTGTCTGAGGAAGGTACGCAGCCGTGAGATGAAGATGTCAGTCTCAGTTTGTTCTCAGAATCAAAGGGAGTTCACCGAAGCTAAAGTTCAAAGTAAATTTTATTATCAGAGTACAGATATGTCACCGCATACCACACCGAGAATCATTTGCCTGTGGGCATACTCAGAAAATCAATAGAATAGTAACTGTAACAGGATCAATGAAAGATCAGCCAGAGTGCAGAAGACAACTGCACTTGCAAATATAAATAGCAATAAATAACAAGACATGAAATAACAAGATACAGAGACGTTAAAGTGCGATCATTGTTTGTGGAAGCATGGACAAGACTGTCCTCTATTGTTCAGAGTCGGATCGTTGCGGGTTAGTAACTGTTCCTGAACCTGGTGGTGCGAGTCCTGTTGTTCTTGTAAATTCTACCTAATTGCAACAGCGAAAACCTAGGGCTGTTCGGCCTTGAGGTTTTTCCTTTCACCACAGGACATTAATCGTCTTCAAGGGGAAGATCCTTCCTTTCCCAGGAATGAAGTTTTGGATATTCATCTGACGTTTCTGGGTTTTTGTGGGATGAGGTTGCGAGCCCCATGCCCGACCCTGCTCGTTTCGCAGCCGGACTTGGGCACCCCATGGCTAAATTTTCATTTCTGTTCCAACCCGTTTGATGTTTTTCTGAACCGACCCTGATATGGAAATGACCTCTCTTCCTTTTCCCCAGTAAACACATGCAGTAACATAATGTTCATTCCCCGAGTCTGCAGCGCGTGTAGGGAACAATTTAAGTGTGGTGAACTACGTATACCTGTCTGGACACGCTCCCCCCCGACTGCTCCTGTGGCTCCGCCCACAGACCCCTGTATAAAGGCGATTGGAGGCACTGCTCCTCCCTCAGTCTCCAGGATGTTGTGTGGTGGTCTTTTGCTGCTGATAGACCTCTCTCTTCCAGCTAATAAAAGCCTATCTCTCTCACCTCACGTCTCCGAGAGTTATTGATGGTGCATCACGCAGGGGTTCAGCAGCTCCCCAAAAGTGTAATTGTTCTGAATCAGGAAGTGCTGGGAGTTAACATGGCTTTCTTTTCTTTTTACAATATTTTTATTCAAAAAAAACATTTACAGAGTGCAACACATAGATACATCTCAACATAACTTGTGTACATTCATATATTGTAATAAAATTGATCAAAATGTTATAGCATTACACTTAAAGGTATACCACTTTGTAATCAAAAATTTAAAGATAAGTCATACATCATAAAATAATTTTTTTTATGTTAAAAAAAAGTCAACCCCCTACCAACTACGAAAGAAAAAAGATGATGGATGACAATGGATAATTAGAAAAAAAACATATTCACTTAAGAAGAGAAGATAAAAATATACATAAAAGTCTGTGCACTGTTAAACTTTACAAATTGGAAAAGTAGTTTAGGAAAGGTCCCCAAATATCATAAAAAGATTGTTTCGAATTTAAGACTGAGCAGCGGATCTTTTCTAAATTTAAATAAGACATAATATCACGTAGCCATTGAAGATGTGTAGGAGGGGTAGACTCCTTCCATTTAAGCAAGATTGCTCTTCTTGCTAAAAGAGAGGTAAAAACTAAAACCTGTAGGTTAGGAGTATTTAAAGTTATATCTTCATTTGCAATAATACCAAACAAGGCAGTAAGGGGATTTGTGTCAAATTGGACCCTAAAAAGTTGAGAGAAGGTATGAAATACTTCCCGCCAAAACTTTTCAATTGTAGGGCAAAACCAAAACATATGAATTAAAGAGGCATCAGCAGAGTTACTTTTATTACAAAGTGGAGAAACATTCGGGTAAAAACTGGAGAGCTTCTGTTTAGAAATGTAAGCTCTAAGAACCACTTTAAATTGTAGAAGAGAATGACGAGCACAGAAAGATGATTTATTAACCCATTTAAGAATTTTATTCCAACTATCATCAGAAATCTGACAATTTAGGTCATCCTCCCAAGCTTTTTTTATTTTATGTAAAAAGCCTTGTCTAGAATCTATCAACAAGTTATAGATACCAGTAATAGAACCATTAACAAAAGGTTTTAAATTTGAAAGATCGTCCAGTAAATTTTTATCAGGACCTATAGGAGAAGTAGCTAATTGGAAATGTAGAAAATCTCTAATCTGAAGGTATCTGTAAAGATGTTTTTTTTGGGAGTGCAAATTTATTTGACAATTGGTCAAATGAAGCAAGAGATCCTGAGATAAACAGGTCCCAAAAACACTTAATACCTAGTTCATCCCAATCTTTAAAGACTTTATCAGTCATGGAAGGGATAAAAAAAAATTAAGGAGAATGGGAGATGATAATGAAAAATTCGCGAAACCAAAATATTTTCTAAATTGAGACCAGATCCTTAAAGTTTGCTTAACAATTATGTTATCTGTTGTTTTATTTGCTGAAAAAGAAGAGTATGATCCAAGAAGAGAGACAATAGAGGAATTTTTTACAGAATTAACTTCTAAGGAGACCCGTGATGGGCAATCTTTACGATAAATATAATAGGACCAGAAAGTAATATTCCTTATATTGGCAGCCCAACAGTAAAACCTAAAATTGGGTAGGGCTAGTCCACCCATCTATTTATTTCTTTGTAAGTAAACTTTACTTAAATGAGCTTGTTTATTATTCCAAATATAAGAGGTTAAAATTGAATCTAAAGAATCAAAGTACATCTTAGGAATAAAAATAGGTAAGGCCTGAAAAAGATATAAAAATTTAGGAAGAATCTTCATTTTAATCGAATTAACTCGGCCAAGTAGGGATAAAGAAAGAGGGAACCATTTTGAAAGCGTCTTTTTCACATAATTCAATAAGGGGTTTAAGTTTTCTTTAAATAAATTCTTCAAGTTTTTAGTAATTGTTACACCTAGATATGTAAATTGACTTGTAACAACTTTGAACGGAAATTTGGCATTTGATGACATTAGGTCATTTAAAGGAAATAGCTCACTTTAATGTAGGTTCAGCCTCTATCCTGAGAAAGAACTAAACTGGGAGATTAAAGAAAGAACCAAAGGTAAAGAAGTTTCTGTGTTAGAGATAAAAAGTAAAATATCATCAGCGTATAATGAAATTTTATGAGACATACCTTCCCTTAGTATACCAGAAATGTCCTTAGATTCTTGAAGTGCTATTGCTAAGGGTTCTATAGCTAAAGCAAAAAGTAAAGGACTAAGAGGACAACCTTGTCTAGTTCCCTGCTGTAATTTAAAGGGCTTAGAAATTTGGGAGTTAGTAATAACCTGAGTGGTAGGAGACAAGTAGATTAATTTAACCCAACAAATAAAATTAGGCCCAAAATTAAACTTTTCTAAGGTCTTAAAAAGATAATTCAACTCAATCCTATCAAAGGCTTTTTCTGCATCTAAGGATAATATACACTCTGATTTTTTTTGGATGGTGAATATATCACATTCAATAACCGACGTATATTAAAATGTGAGTAACGATTTTTAATAAATCCTGTCTAGTCATGTGATATAATAGATGGTAGAATATTTTCAAGTCTTCGAGCTAACATTTTGGATAAAATTTTTGCATCAACATTTAATAAAGAAATCGGTCTGAATGAAGAACATTCAGGTGGATTTTTATTTTTTTTAAGAATAAGAGAAATAAAAGCTTCATAAAAAGATTGAGGGAGTGTTACGTATTCGGGCAACAATAATATAGATGAGTTAGGCAAGGGGTTTTATAACGAATAACACGTTTATTAAACACTGATAACAAACCCCCTTCAAATGTAAACAAACCCAAACAATGATCCGAGCTCAGCTGCTGACAGCTGGTCAGACAGTTCTTAATAGCTTTGCAGTCTCAAACAGTCTTTAAAGTAGTATTGAAAAAACCAGTTTTTCAAAGCGACATGCCGAATGAAAGCAGTATTTTAAAACGATATGCCGACAGTTCAAAAGCTCACGGTACTTTTAAAAGGAGAGACTTTTTAAAGCGATTTACATTCTCTTCCACGTCGATGTCCTTCGATTCCCAGCGTCGAACTCCCACGTCGAATTTTATTAAATATAACAACTTAAAGTGACTGACCTCTCTTCCACACTATTCTCAAACCCTTTCTGGTCATCCCAGGGGTCAACAGCGAGAATAGTCAACGAAATCCTTCCGAATGAGGATCAAACAAGGTCGAAGTCAATCCATCGAAAATCGATTTTTCTTGATCTCCAAACTTCACTCTCCATCAGCAAAGAAACCGTTGGCTCTGACCTTTTAAACTTTAGGCATTATACAAAACTTCATTTTTAACTAAACTGCGTCATCACATTAAATCACACAGTAACATGAAGTCATCTTGGCAAATCCAGCCACGAACTGCCCCACCTGACAGGGTGGGTCTTCCTTTTATACCCTGTAGAAAAAACCTGTCACATGACCTCTACTGGCGGGAAAATGACATCACTCCACCATTACCTCATGTCCAGTATAACTTCAACCCCAGTCACGTGACAAGGGTACCACTGTCACGTGTCACGGGTACGTAACACCTCCCTCCAAAAAAAACATTTTTGGTCTGACAAGAACAAAAATTTTTAACAATTACTTACAAAAAAAAACAAATGTATAAATCATATAACATACACAATATACAATACAGTAGGAGTGTTACAATAAAAAAAAACCACTCCAAAAAAAAAACATTGTACATTCAACATCGAGATAGACAATCAGCAACCACATTATCTTTACCTTTAATATGAGTTATCACAATATTGTACTCTTGTAACATCAAACTCCAATTTAACAATCTTCTGTTTTTGTTTTTCATCTTACTCAGAAAAACTAACGGATTATGATCAGTGTAAACAATAAGTGGTTTTTGAGTTGTACCAACATATACCTCAAAATATTCCAAAGCTAAAACAAGAGATAACAATTCTTTCTCTATTGTTGAATAGTTTCTTTGATGCTTATTAAATTTCTTAGAAAAGTATGCTACCGGATGATCAACCTCATCACCCTCATTCCTTTGCATCAATACTGCTCCCGCAGCTTCATCACTAGCATCCACAGCTAATGAAAAAGGTTTTTCAAAGTCAGGTGCCTTAAGCACAGGTTGTTCACATATCATTGTTTTCAACTTTTCAAATGCTTCCTGACAAAACACTGTCCACACAAACTTTACATTCTTCTGCAGAAGATTAGTTAATGGAAGGGCAACATTAGCAAAATTCTTACAAAATTTTCGATAATATCCTACCATTCCCAAAAACCTTCTGAGAGTTTTTTTCCCCGTTGGAGTGGGAATTTCCAAAATTGCCTGAACTTTTGCCTGAACAGGAGCTACCTTACCTTGACCTACAACATAACCAAGGTAAGTCACAGTAGCATGTCCAAATTCACTCTTGGCTAAATTAATAGTCAAGTTAGCTTTTGAAAGCTTTTCAAACAATTTCTCCACCGCAATAATGTGTGCTTCCCAAGTATCATTTCCTGTCACTAAATCATCAATATAAGCATCAGTATCTTTCAAACCCTGAATCACAGAATTAATCATCCTCTGAAAAGTACCTGGCGCATTCTTCATCCCAAATGGAAGAACATTATACTCATATAACCCAGATGGAGTTACAAATGCAGAAATCTCTCTACCTCTGTCCGTTAGTGGAACACACCAATACCCTTTTAATAAATCAATCTTTGTAAGGAACTTTGCTTTTCCAACTTTATCTACACAATCATCTACTCTAGGAATTGGATAGGCATCTGTTTTCGTTACAGCATTCACCTTTCTATAGTCCGTACAAAACCTAATACTACCATCAGGTTTTGGCACCATCACACATGGCGAACTCCAATTCGAGTTAGAATGTCTAATAATATCATTCTCTAACATGTATTCAATTTCTTTCTCAGCAAGTTCACATTTTTCCATGTTCATCCTATATGGATGTTGTTTAATAGGTTTGGCATCTCCAACATCTACATCATGTGAAGCTATAGTAGTCCTTCTCGGAACATCTGGAAACAAATCCTTATACTTAAAAATCAATTCCTTCATCTGTTGTTTCTGCTCTAGCTGTAAATGTGCTAATTTCTCATCCATATTTTCCAAAATAGTCGAATTAGGTAACCTAACAGAAACAATGTTAGATTTAGAATGAAAGTCAGATGAATCATCTATCATGTTCCCAGTTAAATCCAACTCATTCTCACTAACCACAACAGTCACAGTATCAGATTGTTTCTCAAAATATGGTTTAATCATATTTATGTGGCAAAGTTGTGTTGACCTTCTACGATCTGGAGTTTTTATTACATAATCCACATCATTAACTCTAGACACAATTTCATAAGGTCCATGAAATCTAGCTTGTAAAGGATTTGTCTGCACTGGGAAAAAAACCAACACCTTATCTCCAGGCTTAAACATCCTCATCCTAGCTTCCTTATCATACCAAGTTTTCATTTTCTCCTGAGCCAACTTCAAATTTTCCTTGGCTAAGCTACAAGCTCTATGTAACCTGTCCTTAAATTTCAAAACATAGTCCAACAAATTAGTATGCACTTCCTTACTAATCCACTGTTCCTTCAATAAAGCTAAAGGTCCTCTAACTCTATGCCCAAACACAAGTTCAAATGGACTAAACCCTAAAGATTCCTGTACCGATTCCCTTACTGCAAATAAAACTAAGTTTATACTCTCATCCCAGTCACTTTCATTCTCCACACAATATGTCCTAATCATATTCTTGAGAGTAGAATGAAACCTCTCCAAAGCACCTTGCGATTCTGGATGGTATGCAGACGAAGTAATTTGCTTAGCTCCCAATTTATAAACTATCTGTTGAAACAATCCAGACATAAAATTACTACCTTGATCAGTTTGTATTTCCTTAGGCAATCCAAAATAAGTAAAGAATTTTATAAGAGCCTTCGTCACAGTTTTAGCTTTTATATTCCTAAGTGGTACTGCCTCTGGAAACCTAGACGAAGTACACATGATAGTCAACAAATACTGATAACCAGTTTTTGTCTTTGGTAATGGACCAACACAATCTACAATAACTTTAGAAAACGGTTCACCAAATGCTGGAATAGGTTGTAATGGAGCTACTGGTGTAACCTGATTTGGTTTACCCACAATTTGACAAGTATGGCACGTCTTACAAAACATCGCCACATCTTTTCTTAAACCAGGCCAGTAAAAATGTTTTAAAATCTTGTCCACAGTTTTCCTTACCCCTTGATGTCCACCTAAAGGCACACTATGAGCTAAAGTCAAAATCTCATTCCGATAAACTTTAGGAACAACCACCTGATAAACAACATTCCATTCCTCACTTGCAGGAATTGTAGGCGACCTCCACTTCCTCATCAACACTCCTTTTTCCAAGTAATATCCTACTGACACCTTCTCAATTTCACTACCTAGTAAAGCTTGTTCCCTTAATTTTACAATCTCAGGATCTCTATTCTGCTCTGCTATCATCTCCTTCCGAGACAGAGATAAATCTTCATAGTCAGACTTACTCCCAGAATCTTGTTCAAACAACGAAGGTAAGAAAGTTTCTGACACATCCTCAAAACTCAAATCCTGAGTTGAACAGTCATGAGTAACAACCTCATTCTGCACATCAATCTTTTTAGCCATAGCTCTAGTCACAACACAGGAAAAATCTGTATTAGAATTCACCTCTGGTTCCTCTGATTCCATTGTCAAATGCACTTCAGGAAAAACTTGTCCACCTGCCAAGTCATTACCTAACAATAAAGAAATACCCTTCACAGGTAAGCTATGCTGTAATCCTACCTTAACAAATCCTGTAACTAACCCTGACTTTAAATTTACTTCATGTAAACGTACAGGCATAAAATCACTTCCAACACCTCTTATGTAATTTACCTCACCAGTATCACTCTTTTCATTAAACTTCAACACACTATCTAACATCAGTGATTGAGAAGCTCCAGTATCCCTAAGAATCTTTATTGGCACCAGAGTAGATCCTTCTTTCAAGGATACAAACCCTTCAGTTATAAAATGATCATATCCCTTTCTAACTTTGTCAGACTCTAACAAATCCTCATTTGTGTTTACCAAACCCTGTAACTTTACAGGTGCTTCAGTATGTTGCACACAAGCATCTGGAACTGCTTCCTTCTCTTTCTTTTTCAATTTGAAACAGTTAGCTATTACATGGCCAGGCTTCTTACAATAGTTACAAATAAGACCAAACTGTCTTTCCTTCACAGGTTTTCCTTCCTCCTTACCTCTCTCATTAACCTCTAATTTAATTTCTGATTTACCTTGAGTCTCCATATTATTTCTCCTCTTAAAAATTCTACCCTGAGGAAATTTATTCTTATGGATTAAAACATACTCATCAGCTAATCTAGCACAGTCCTGCAATTTATCAGTATCCCTCTCATTTAAGTAGGTCCTTACTTCAACAGGAATGCTTCTTTTAAATTCCTCCATCAAAATCAGCTCTCTCAATGTCTCATAGTCCTCATTTACATTTTTAGAAGAAACCCATCTCTCAAAACACATAGCTTTATCATAGGCAAATTCCACATAAGTCTTTTCCACAGACTTTTTCAAACTCCTGAATTTTTCCCTGTAAGCTTCTGGGACCAACTCATATGATTTGAGAATATTTTCTTTCACAATATCATAATCTAATGCTTGCGCAGCAGTTAAAGCTGTGTAAACCTGTCGTGCCTTGCCTTTGATTACACTCTGTAATAACACTGACCATTTATCTTTCGGCCACTCTGACATCCGAGCAATAGTTTCAAAATGTTGAAAATATCTCTCCACTTCTGTTTCACTAAATGGAGGGACCAATTTAATTTCTTGGCTAGCAACAAACGGTTTTCTAGTATCAGAAGACTGATTCTCAGACCTTAAATTCACCATTGCATATTCAAATTCCCTTTTCTTCTGCTCAGATTCCAATTTACACCTCTCTAACTCTGCTTTACTTTGTTCCAACCTCATTTGTTCAATTTGCAACTGCATCTCCAGATTACTTATTGGAAACGATTCTAAAATCGATTCTTCAAAATGACCCGAAGCCACAAAATGTGATGCGATCTTTCTCTGTATTACAGCTTTTGATGTAGTTGGCAAGATCCCTTTAAGATGCAAACGATTAGCAAGTTCAGAGACTTCAGTTTTTTTCGCCTTCGCTAACAAATCCGCGACTGGCGAATCCAGAAACTCATCAATATTCATCGTTGCCGAATACCACTCACAAGCCAATCAAACAAAAAAAATCGAGCAATCCCCGTTACCAAAACACCGATTCAAAATTCAAAAAACTTTTTAAACTCAAAAATTCAATTCCGGACGTACCCCCATAATTATGTTACGTATTCGGGCAACAATAATATAGATGAGTTAGGCAAGGGGTTTTATAACGAATAACACGTTTATTAAACACTGATAACAAACCCCCTTCAAATGTAAACAAACCCAAACAATGATCCGAGCTCAGCTGCTGACAGCTGGTCAGACAGTTCTTAATAGCTTTGCAGTCTCAAACAGTCTTTAAAGTAGTATTGAAAAAACCAGTTTTTCAAAGCGACATGCCGAATGAAAGCAGTATTTTAAAACGATATGCCGACAGTTCAAAAGCTCACGGTACTTTTAAAAGGAGAGACTTTTTAAAGCGATTTACATTCTCTTCCACGTCGATGTCCTTCGATTCCCAGCGTCGAACTCCCACGTCGAATTTTATTAAATATAACAACTTAAAGTGACTGACCTCTCTTCCACACTATTCTCAAACCCTTTCTGGTCATCCCAGGGGTCAACAGCGAGAATAGTCAACGAAATC
This sequence comes from Hemitrygon akajei, assembly GCF_048418815.1. Classification (NCBI taxonomy): domain Eukaryota; kingdom Metazoa; phylum Chordata; class Chondrichthyes; order Myliobatiformes; family Dasyatidae; genus Hemitrygon; species Hemitrygon akajei. The sequence goes on along the minus strand of NC_133124.1, from coordinate 160,056,646 downwards.
CTTCCGAATGAGGATCAAACAAGGTCGAAGTCAATCCATCGAAAATCGATTTTTCTTGATCTCCAAACTTCACTCTCCATCAGCAAAGAAACCGTTGGCTCTGACCTTTTAAACTTTAGGCATTATACAAAACTTCATTTTTAACTAAACTGCGTCATCACATTAAATCACACAGTAACATGAAGTCATCTTGGCAAATCCAGCCACGAACTGCCCCACCTGACAGGGTGGGTCTTCCTTTTATACCCTGTAGAAAAAACCTGTCACATGACCTCTACTGGCGGGAAAATGACATCACTCCACCATTACCTCATGTCCAGTATAACTTCAACCCCAGTCACGTGACAAGGGTACCACTGTCACGTGTCACGGGTACGTAACAGGAGTTTACCTGATTTAAAGGACTCTGATAAAACAGAGGATAAATAGGGTGTAAGTAACGTAATGAAAGTTTTATAAAACTCCCCAGGAAAGCCATCAGGTCCTGGGGTCTTACCAGAATGTAAAGCACGTATAGCCTCAGCCACTTCTTCATTGGAAATAGGCTGATCTAACTGTGTTAGACTATCAGCAGACAATGTAGGAATGTTGATATCACTGAAAAAAGCATTCATATAGGTATCATCTGAAGAAGAGTCAGACTGATACAACTTAAGGTAAAAGTCTTTAAATACATTGTTAATTTCAGAATGGTTGGATGTCTCAGTTCCATTATCTTAAAAAATTTCTGTGATTTGATGATTAACTGCAAAAGATTTTAAGTGATTTGCTAATAAACTACCAGTTCTATCCCCGTGAATGTAAAATTGAGTTTTATCTCTCAACAGCTGTCGTTCAATTGGGTAAGTCAGCAGAAGATTATACTTGGATTGGATTTCAATACGCTTATTATATATACTTGGATCTGGAGATAGGGCATACTTTCGATCAAGATCTTTTAATATCACTGCTAGGTCAGACCTTTCTTTGTCAGCTTTTTTCTTTATATAGGTAGAGTAAGAGATAATTTCTTCACGAATATATGCTTTAAAAGTATATTACCAGCAGTATCTCCTTTAAAATTTTCTTTAAAGAAAAAAGTAATATGGTTTTCCAAAAACTTTAGAAAATTTTTATCAGATAACAATGATAAGTTAAAACACCAACTTCTATTTGGTACAGAGTAAACAGGTAATCTTAAAGCCAAAAGCACAGGTGCATGATCAGACAAAGCAATCTCCTTATAATCACAGGATCATACCAGTGGAAGCAAATTTCTATCTATAAAAAAATAATCAATCAGAGAGTACATATGATGAACCTGAGAGAAATATGAATATTCCTTTTTTGGGGGGTGTAAAAAACACCACACGTCAAGAATACCACATTGAGATAAAAAAGATTTAAAAAGTAGGACTGATTTATTAGTGACAGGGGTTTTACTTGAAGAGCGGTCTAATATAGGGTCAAGCCAAAAATTAAAATCTCCACCCATCACTAAGGAATACAGATTCAAATCAGGCAGAAAAGAGAAAAGATGTTCAAAGAACAAGGAGTCATCTGTATTTGGAGCATATACATTCGCAAATACGATTAGTTTATTCTCAAGACTACCTGAAACAATAACAAAGTGCCCATTTGTATCAGAAATTACATTATGTTGAATAAAGGATACATTCTGATCAAACAGGATAGAGACGCCTCTCGATCTAGATTGACAGGGTGAGTGAAAATGTATACCCTTCCATCCTTTGAAAGAATGTGAAATATCATCTTTACGAATATAGGTTTCTTGGAGAAAGATTATATGAGCTTTAAGTTTCCGGATATAAGAGAAAATCTTATTTCATTTAACAGGGTTACTTAGACCTTTGACATTAAAACTGAGTATATTAATAAAAGAATCCATCAAGTATCCTTTAGTAATGTATAAAAGGTAATCACAGACATGTAGATAGTGAATAAGTAAAACAGTAAAAACATTCAATCAGTTTTATAGAAGAACCCATTTCCCCCCCCTCCCCCCAAAGAGAGAAATCAGCCAAGGGAGGCTGAAGACTAATTCTAACATTCCCAACCCAAAACTCCGGTGCCTCCAGAAAATATATATGTATAGCTGTGCTGAATAAACGATTGTAAATATATATATATCTACAAAAACAAAATATCAAAGTAAATAAATTTGCTAATTATGAAAAAGAACCATGGGAAAATATAAGTATTAGTCTCGGTAAAAAAGGAAAAAACAGATAAGGAAAATCAATAAGTAAAACAGCATATACTCACGGGTGCAAAAAAAGAGTAAAGAAACAAATAGATAATTAAAATCGGAAGCGGTTTAGATAGCTTCCTACATGACTAATTTAAGGCATTCAAGGGAGAGAAAAAAAAGGATAAAATGGCAAAATAATGAAAAAAACAAAAACCAGCAATAAGAAATATAGAATATTGTATACTATTGAAAAACAGTTAAAGACCGAAAGGTATATAAATAATCAAAAGATAGGAAAAATCTGAGTGAATTTAAGGTAAAGCAAAACACCCTATAGTTTCATTCCTCAGTAATTGCTACATGTACACCCTACAAAATTACTTTGTCAAATTACTAAAAGGAAGGTAAAAATCAACATAACACTGAGAGAATATAACGTATTGTTTAAAAAGAGCTGTGAAAAACAGCAATAGAGAAAATGGATGCAGTCTGCCTGCATGTTTTGCATAGTTTGAAAGATAACAAGGCGCCTGTTACTTAATCAAACAAATGATTAAGACTTCGTAAAACCAAGAAACCTTGTTATCAACAAAGCACCAATTACTTGATTGAACACCTGAAATTAAAAATTTAACATAAAACAACTCAAAGTTGAATTTTAGGATGGAGACTTTGTAAAAATTTCTTAACTTCTTCAGGCTAAGAAACCTTATTATCAGAAGTAGTAACCTTGAGTTTACACGGATCTCTGAGAGAAAGGCGACAGCCAAGCTTAAAAAGATCAGACATGACCTCTTTAAAAGCCTGTCCAGCTCTTAGAACTTCCGGTGGATAATCTTGAACGATCCGAAACTGTTGATCACGAAATTGTAATATACGTTTCTTCTTTGATTCACGAAGGATCTGTTCTTTAATCTGATAGTCATAAAAGCGAATGATAATAGAGCGAGGTTTGGCAGGATCCCAATAAGGCGGGGTAACTCGGTGAACGCGCTCAAATTTTGGTAGTTCCAATAACATATCGGGGAATAAATCTTTCAGCGTTTGAGCACAAAAATCAATATGTTGATTACCCTCCAGTTTTTCAGGAAGCCCAAGAACTCTGATATTGCACCTTCGGTTCCTGGTCTCCAAATCTGTGAGTTTCTTCAGTAACGCGTCGTATTTTTTAAGTTGTTCCTTAGAAATTTTCTTGAATCCTTCGGTATCCTTCTGCAACACCGGCAGAGATTCTTCGTGTAGCTTAATACGAATTTTGTGATCATTTACAGTCTGCTGTATACTTCCAAGTTTCCGATTAAGCGTTTTCAGTTCAGATTTAACTAGGTCGAAGGAATTCTGTAACAAATCAAACTTGGATTCCAAGTCATCCAGTTTATCTGACATTTTTCGAGTTTCTCTGACATTTGTTGAAACATTTCAGTCAAAGTCTCTGAAGTAGTCTCTTTTTTTGACAGCTTTCTACTCATGGTGCTCTCACCGAGATAGGTTTAAACAGCAAAGTAAGCGAATAATTTCGGAGCACGTAGCTAGTGCAACCCACTCCATTACAGCCACCGGAAGTAGTTAACATGGCTTTGAAAAAGACCGGCCGAGAGTTGGACCGGGGAGGCAATTTGTCCCATCTGCCTGGATTTCTTCGCCAATCCGGTTACACTGGAGTGCGGACACAACTTCTGTCGCTCTTGTATCAAACGGTGTTGGGAAAGGGAGGAGAGAAACTCCTGCCCGGAATGTAGAGAGGTGTTTGCTGACCACACCCTCAGGGTCAATCGGGCCTTAGCAAATCTGGCTGAAAAAGCTCGAAATCTAAACCTGAATCCGAAAGGGAAGGAAAGTAAACTTCACTGCCAGGAACATGAGGAAGAACTGAAGCTGTTTTGTGAAACGGACAAGACACTGATCTAACAACAACACACACAAAATGCTGGTGGAACACAGCAGGCCAGGCAGCATCTATAGGGAGAAGCGCTATCGACGTTTCGGGCCGAGACCCTTCGTCAGGACTAACTGAGATTTCCTTTTGGTTAGTCCTGACGAAGGATCTTGGCCCGAAACGTTGACAGCGCTTCTCCCTATAGATGCTGCCTGGCCTGCTGTGTTCCACCAGCATTTTGTGTGTGTTGTTGTTTGAATTTCCAGCATCTGCAGATTTCCTCGTGAAGACACTGATCTGTGCAGTCACGCAGGAACACAGAGAGCACCGCTTCCTGCTGATTAAAGAAGCTGTTACACTCTACAAGGTAAAACTTACCCGAATTTGATACTCAACCCATTCTCCCTTGTCCGACCTACCAACACACCATTCTCTGCGTCTTTCGCCATCTCCAAAAGGATCCTATCACCAAGCACATCTTTCCCTCGCACAGCCCATCCCAATCCCTCCCCACAACTTTCCGCTTTCTGCAGGGAGCACTCTCTATGTAACTACCTTATCCACTGGCTCCTCTCCACTGATCTCCCTCTTGGCACTTGTACCTGACAGCGGGACAGGTTCTGCACCTCCTCCTCATCACCATTCAGAGCCACAAACAGTCCCAATCCAATAGTTTTCAATAGGTACATTTAATATCAGAGAAATGTACACAATAGACATCCTGAAATGATTTTTCTCTGCAGACATCCACCAAAACAGAGGAATGCTCCAAAGAATGAAAGGCAGTTAAACGTTCAAACACCAAAGCCCCCCACCCACCCAGATCCCTCCGCCCACACATATGCAGCAGTAAGGCAAAGAACCTCCTCCCCACCAACAAAAAAGAATCTGCACCCTCCACCAAGCACTCAAGCATACAGCAGAGCATCAATAAAGACACAGACTTGCAGTACTACAAAGACTACTCGTTCACCCGGTAATTCAACATAAATCAGCTTCATTATTCATCACCCTCCCGCTCAGATTTTCTCACCCGGCACCTGTCAGCTGGTTCTCATCCCCAACCTTATTATTTTGGCTTCTATCCCATTCCTTCCCAATCCTAATGAAGGGTCTCATCCCGGAATGCTGACTGTTTATTTCCCCTGCATAGATGCTGCCTGACTCACTGAGTTCCTCCAACAATTTGTGCGATAATTGAGTTTGATCACCTGTTTCTTTTGATGCACCTTTGTTTTTATTTCCTTCACTCTCTGACTTCCAGGATCAGCTACAATCTTTCTTAGACTCTCTCAGAAAAAAGAAATCAGACTTCCAGGAAAAGGAGCAGCAACAGAAAGAGAAGATTTCCGGAGTTCGGGTGAGGCTTCCTGAGCGGAATTTCTGATATTACTGTATAGTTTTGCTCCCTTTAATGTGGAATAGCCGAGTATCGCAGCTCCAGTGACCTGGGTCGGATCCTGACCCCTGGTGCTGACTGTGTGGAGTTTGCATGTCTCCCTGTGACCACGACAGTTTCAGACACATCCCAAGGACGTGCTGAATGAATGGTTAATTCGAATTAACCCTGTGAAGGTCGGGGAGGGGGTCTATAAATCAGGTGGTAATTAATGGGTCAATGGGCGAGAATGGGTTTCAGGAAAACATGAGGGAATGGGATTGACGGGAATGCTCTCAGAAGTAGCCTGGACTTCAATAGACCAATTGTTTGCTTTAAATATATGTGAAGGAATGGCATTTTTGTGAACGCTCTGAGAACTGGCATGGACCTTAATGGACCCAATGATCACCTTAATGTCATAAGGGAAAACAACACAGTATTACAGTAAATTAATCTTCACCTTTCATTCGACAGGAACAGTCACACAGTGTTCAGACCCACATCACATCCCAGTTTGCTGAACTGCACCAGATTATCACTGAGAAAGAGCAGAGCTTACTCAGGGGTCTCAGCGAAGAAGAGGAGAGGATTCTAAATCCAATGGAGAAAAATCTTCGAGGGATTCAAGAGAATATAAGGTTAATTCAGGAGGAAATCTCAAAGTTAAAGGAACAGATGGATCAAAAAGACAGTGTGATATTTCTCAAGGTGAGGGATTACATTTCAATTTGTTTCTGTCAAAGGGCACTAAATGAACAGTGGTATATTTGAAATAAACACAGCACAGTGGTCAATTCTAACCAATCGATTGTCGCTGCTGACAACCTCACACAGATTGTTACACTTTTATGACACGCCCTCCAATCACTCCAGTAATGACCTTCCAAAATGTCGAAGATATGTATTTGATCCTTCATCAGCACCAGATAATTTTTAAGCGATGAATTTCAAGGTAATTAATCATGAAGTAAGCTGCAACTGAGTGCTCAGTGAAATATGTGACATTGGTCCATCCCCAGCTCAAAACAGACCAGAACAAAGTATAAACATGTAACTTATTCCCTTCCCATATACCACGCCCCCAGTTACATGACTAGTTACCATCATGAACACGCAACACAGTATACAATGCAGACTGAAAACGGATGCCTTGCTCCTACACACAGCATTTACAAATGGCGGTAAACTGTTTCTCACCAGACAATTGATGATTCAGGGTTGTTGTTGTCCCAAAACAGGACTTCCACAGGTTCTGTACATCCCAGGACAGAATGTAATTTTCCCTGAAATTATTGACTCTGATCATAAAACAGAGCGGCTGATTGTGTCCTTAATTACCACTTTAAATATCCTGTAAAACTCCCATTAACACCCAGTTCCAGTCACAGGCTGTGAGTGTGTCTGGTGCGGTGGGTGTGAGGGTCTCTCTGTCAATCAGAGAGAACAAAGAATGTGACCCACACATCAGACTTATCCTCCATATCCGGTTTCTGTCAGATAATGGAAACTTTCACTGTTCCCAAACTTTTTCTGTTAAGTTTCACACGGGATTATATCCCATTCTCCATCATAAACAGGCTATTCGGTTCATCTTCTCCTATCAATTTCCCTGCTTCACAATCCTCCTCACACCTACTCACCGCACCCAGCAACAGTGCCCGAACTCCATGATCCCTCGCGTGTTTATTCAGTTTCCCCATTGCATTCAATTTCAGCTGTTCCACTGCAACCACTCCTGCGGCAGTGGGTTCCACATCTTCCTCACTAAATTTATTGTGGGATTTATTAAAAACCACCTGGCATTTTATCTTTGCTGAAGGTCTCCCCATAAATAGAAACGAAGAAACAATGAGAACCTACAGCACAATATAGGCCCTTTGGCCCACAAGGCTGTACCAACCTTTTATTTACGTTATAAATTACCCAGGGTTACCCATAGCGCTCTATTTTTCTAAGCTCCATGTATCTATGCAGGCTTCTCTTAAAAGACCCTAGCATATCTGCCTCCACCACTGTCGCTGGCAGCCCATTCCATGCACTCACCACTCTCTACGTAAAAAACATTTCCTCTGTACCTAATTCCAAGCACCATAAAACTGTGTCCTCTGGTGTTAGCCATAAATGAGGTACCTTCTCCACATACGCACAATCAAATCTATCACTGATTGTGGTAAACTATGTATACCTGTCTGGACATGCCCCTCTGCTGACTGCTCCTCTGGCTCCTCCCACAGACCCCTGTATAAAGGCGATTGGGGCACTGCTCCCCCCCCCCTCAGTCTTCGACATGACGTGCTCCCTTTTCGCTGCTAATAAAAGCCTATCGTTCACTTCCGGTCTCCTAGAGTTATTGATGGTGCATCACTGATCTTAAATTGTTCTATTTTATCACTCTGACGTCTAATCCATGGTAAAATCCACAACCTGTCCTTACTTTACTGTAAGTTTCATCCGCTCAGTAATGGTCTCATTTTCAGAAACATTCTCTGTAATTTTCCCTGTGGTTCTGATTGTTTGTATGAGTAAGTGACTGCGGGAGTGGGAATTTTAAACAACTTTTAATGATTTGGATGAAATTCAGGATGTAGACAGTAAGTCAATGTCTCATCAGATTTGTGTTTTATTTATTTCAGGAGGAAGCTCGACAGAACAGGAGGTAGGGCATGCTTTATGGATTTGTAAAATAGTTCAAAATTTCAGTTTATCACCAGCAGTTTAATATTTACAGAATAAGTGCCGATGTCCAAGAATTGTCAGTGACTGATGAGGCCGTACCGGTTGAAAAATTCATTCACCCCTATTTGTTGAACACAGTGCTGAGAGAAACACTTGATGCCATTAATCGAGGTAAAACTTACGAAGATTCATTTCTCTTTGTTTATGAAACACAGTTAAGCTAATAATTTGAAGCAAAGATTGTCTGTACTAATGGACTGAAGGGGAACGGAAGTTAATTCCACATCAATCCCACCGACTGTGAGGCAACACTGTCACATGGTCAGCTGGAGATGTCAGACCCCTGAACACACCAGCACAGGGCCACAACACAACCAATACACGGGACTGGCAGATGAATCTCTGCGTCTAACACGCCAAGACATGAGTGTGAATCCTACCACAGGAGCTGGGAAATTAATACTGACTTGATGATATTGTAGGGAATAAAAGCGGGTATCAGTGTGGTCACCGGGATTTTCAGAAAAATACCCAAGTTTTGCACTGAGTGCAGACTCTGATTGACGCAGGTCTTCCCTCTTCTCCACAACTCTCACTGTTGTTAGAGGGAGAAGAGTGGAGCAGAGTAGAGAATCTATCGACATGAATGGGACACCCGAATGGTATGTTGTCTGCAGCATTTTAGAGAGGGAGGGAAAACTGTCAGATTTGTTGGTACATTTTGAAACCAATGACATTGGAAGTGAAAGCAAAGAGATCCTGAAAATAGAATTTGGAGAGCTTGGTAGAAAGCTCAGAGCAGTATCTCCAGGGTTGTAATTTCTGGATTGCTGCCTGTGCCACGTACTGGTGAGGTTAGAAACAGGATAATTTGGCAGATTAAAGATGGCTGAGAAGCTGGTGCAGGGGGCAGGGCTTCAGGTTTTTGGTTCATTGGGATCTCTTCTGGTGGAGAAATGACCTGCTCAAAAGGGATGGCTTGCATTTGGACCTGAAGGAGAACAATATTCTCAGAGAGGTTTGATAGAGCTGTTGGGAAGGGTTTAAAATAATTTGGAAGTGCGGGTGGGTGATTGGGAATGAGTGAAGATAGGACTGATGGTAAAAATGCAAAGATAGCTTGCAGTCAGACTGTCAGATAGGGCGGGCAGATGCGAGGACAAAATTGCAGCCAGCAGGGTGAGTATCAGAGCATTAGGATGCAGAATTAAAAAGGGTAGCAGATACAGTACACAAAGTGTTACATCTCAATGCATGGAGTATGAGAAACAGGTGGATGATCTTGTTGCAATACCACAGATTGCCAGGTATGATGTTGTGGCCATCACAGAATCATGGCTGAAGGATGGTTGTAGTTGGGAGCTGAATGTCCAAAGTTACACAGTGTTTCAGTGGTACAGGGAGGTAAGCAGAGGGGGTGGCGTGGCTCTGTTGGTAAATCAGTAGAAAGATGTGACATAAGATTGGAAAATGTTCAATCCCTGTGGGTTGAGGTAGGGAACTGCAAATGTAAAAACGACACTGATGGCAGTCATTTACAGGCCTCCCAACAGTAGCTGGATGTGGGCCACAGATTACAACTAGGAATAGAAAAGGCCGATGAAAAGGACAATGTTATGATAGTCATTGGAGATTTCAACATGCAGGTCAATTGGGAAAATCAGGTTGGTAATGGATCTCAAGAGAGTGAATTTGTTCAATGCTATGTGATGGCTTTTTCGAGCAGTTTGTTGTTGAGCCTACAAGGGGAACAGCTCTACTGGATTGGGTGTTACGTATTGAACCAGAGGTGACTATTATCACGTGCCCCGTGACCGGGTTAAGGAACCAGCAGAAATGAAAAACACATTGGAGTCTGGTATTACTATAAACTAATAGTGTTTATTAGTAACTAAGCAATACAGTAATATAGATGCAATTATAATGAACAGATTAGCAATGATATACAGATATATATGTGTGGAAATAGGAACAAAACTAGGCTCTTTCAAACCTTGGAGTAAATGGGTACAGTCTTACGATGATGAAGAGAGTACAGTTCAGTTCAAGGTAGTTAGTTGAGTAACATTGGAGAGAGAGAGGTGATGCCATCCATCTTCCCGTTGTCTTCTGAAATCCTGTTGTGATCCGACTATGACCATTCGTAGTTGACCGTTCTTCAGTGGTGGAATTATCACCCAGGCAAGGATGGACACACACAAATAATTCCCCACCGGTCACACCTTCTCACACTGTGAGCCACTGATTGATTTCCCCGAATCGATCCTCCAAAACCCCAACCTTCCTGTGGGTGCAACAAAGCTCGTTCAGTGTCCGAACTGTGTGTCTCGTGATGTGTCTGTCTGTGTAACAGCAGACCTGGTTTTTATCTCCCCTTGTTGGACACCAGCTGTCCATCAACCTGCTCCGCCCTGCTCTCTCTGCAGGAACTTCAACATGCAGGCAAGTGACCTCGGGGAAAGGCAAACAAGCTGGGAGAGAAACCATTACATCAATCTTCCGAGCAGTTTCTGTCTCTCTCTCTCACTCTCATTGCTCTGGACGCCTCCCTCTCTCTCACTTAATAGCGGCACAGTTCATCAGGTCTATCCTGGACCCTGTTTCAAACTAGGTTTTCCCATGACACGATGCATAAGAACCCTTAGAGGCAGTGCTCACAACATGACTGAGTTCAACTTGAAACTTGACAAGCAGAAAGTAACATCTGTAGTATTTCAGAGAAGTAAAATAAATTACAGTGGTCTGAGAAAGGAGTTGGCCAAAGTGAATTTGTCAGAAATGGTGTCAGTTTCTGGTAAAATAAGGAAGGTGAAGGATAGATGTATTCCAAAGATGAATAAATACTCATATGGCAAAATAGTACAACCATGGCTGACAAGGGAAGACAAGTGAATGCAAATGCAAAAGAGAGGGCATACAACAAATTTAAAATGAATAGGAAGACAGAGAATTGGGAAGCTTTTAAATGTCCACAGGGAGGAACTGAAAGAATGATTGTGAAGGAAAAATGAAGTACAAAATTAAATTGAATTGACTTTATTACTTAGATCCTGCATATGCACGAGCAGTAAAATTGTTTACGTTACGTCTCCCTCCAAATGTGCAATTTACAGTAATTTATGATAAATTATATGTATAACATGCTTGTCAATATAACATAGCAATACAGTTGTTTCAACATGAGTTCAGCAATCTGATGGCCTGGTGGAAGAAGATGTCCCTGGACCTTGTTGTTCCAGGCTTTTATGCTACGATACCATTTCCCGGATAGCAGCAACTGGTACAGTTTGTGGTTGGGGTGACTCGGGTCTCCAAGGATCCTTCAGGACTTTTTACACACCTGTCTATGTAAAACAAGTTAGCAAACAATATCAATTTGTTTTTCTAGTATTGTAAAAAAAAATAAACTAGAGATGAGAGTGGATATAGGACCGCTAGAAAATCAGGCCGAATATATAGAAATGGGGCACAAAGAGATGGCAGATGAACTAAATATGTATTTTGCATCAGTCTTCACTGCAGAAGACACTAGCATGTGGCAGATATTGAAGAGTGCGAGGGAAGAGAAGCGAGTACAGTTACTGTTACAAGGGGGAAGGTGCTCAAATAGGTGCATAAGTCACCCAGGTTAGATGAACTGCACCCCAGTGTTCGGGAAGATGTAAGAGTAGACATTGTGGTGGCATTTGAAATGATCTTTCAAAAATCATTGGACTATGGTATGGTGCTAGAGGACTGGAAAGTTGCAAATATCACTCAACTCTTTAAGTAAGGAGAAAGGCAGCGGAAAGGAAATCATAGACCAGTTAGCCTCACCTCTGTGGTTGGGAAGATATCAGTGTCAATTGTTAAGTATAAGATTATGGAAAACTTGGTGACACTGAACAAGATAGGATAAGTCAGCATGGCTTCCTTTAGGTAATATTTTGCCTGACAAACCTGTTGGAATTCTTTGAGTAGGTTACAAGTAGGGCAGATAAAGGGGTTGTAGTGCATGTTGTATATTTGGAGTTCAGAAGGCCTTTGACAAGGTTGCATATGTGAGGCTGCTTACCAAGTTAAGAGCTCACGGTATTACAGAAATGTTATTGGTATGGTTAGAGCATTGGCTGGTATATATATAAATGATTTAGCTGACAGAATAGATAGCTTCATCCTTGCAGATGATATGAAGATTTGCGGAGGGGGTAGTAGTGTTGAGGAAACAAGTAGGCTGCACAAGGACTTGGATGAGGAAAATGGGCAAGAAAGTGGCAAATGATATACAGTGTTGGAAAACTCATGGTCATGTACTTTGGTAGTGGACATAATATGCAGATTATTTTAAGTGGGGAGAAAATCCAAAACTCTGAGATGCAAATGGACCTGGGAGTCCTTCTGCAGAACACCCGAAAGGTTAACATGCAGATAGAGCCAGTTGTGAGGAAGGTAAATGCAATGTTAGCATTCAGTTCAAGGGGTTTAGTATACACGACCAGGGATGTGATGCAGAGGATTTATAAGGCACTGGTGAGGCTTTACCTTGAGTATTCTGAACAGTTTTGGGCTTCTCATCTAAGAAAAGTTGTGCTGGTATTGCAGAGGGTCCAGAGGTGGTTCACAAGGATGATTCCGGGAATGAAAGTGTTATCATACGAGGAACGTTTGATAGTTCTGAGCCTGTACTCGCTGGAATTTAGAAAGATGGGGGGGGGGGGATATCTCATTGAAACCTTTCGAATGTTGAAAGACCAAGACAGAGTAGATGTGGAAAGGATGTTTCCCATGCTGGGGCAGTCCAGGACAAGAGGGCACAGCCTCAGGATAGAGGGGCATCTATTTAAAAACAGAGATGCAGAGAAATTTCTTTAGCCAGAGGGTGGTGAATTTGCAGAACTTGTTACCACAGGCAGCCGTGGCGGCCAGGGCATATTTAAGGCAGAGCTTGATAGGTTCTAGATTGAACACAGTATCACAGGTTGTGGGGAGAAGGACGGGGAATGGGGCTGAGGAGGACAAAAAAAGGTTCAGCCATGATTGATTGGGGGAGCAGACTTGATGGGCCAACTGGCCTAATTCTGCTCCTGTGCCTTATGGTCTTATGGTTATCAGACCACTACGTTGAAGCTTTGTGAGACTGAGCTCGGACAACCCAACCAGCATCAACATCGTTCAAGATTTCATCTTGGGAGAAGCACACACAGCATAACCGGCTTGGTAAGACACCTCCACACACATACACACGAAGGACTTGCAGATTGTAGTCAGAGCCTCAGCACTGTACCTTGTTATTTCCCTCAGTAACCTGGAAACTATTCTCTTCAGAAACAGTCATTTATTTAAACAACTCACTTACATGTCACACATTGTCAGCACACACCAGACATGTGATGACACACTGTGACATACAATTACTTCAATGTGCACACTCTCCTTCAATGTGTACACACACCACACTGATATTTACCACAATCAACACACACACACAATATCAGAGAGTGACACACGGTCAAAGAGACAGGCACAAATTCCCATTTAGGAATGAAATCTGCCGTCCTTACCCAGTCTGTCTGTTCTGTGACACTGAGCTGCCCTCTGACTTGACGTCACATCAACAGTTCACAGACAGACTCCAGGGTGAGATTCCTCAGGGGGATGATCTGCAAAGGGTTTGACAGATGTTGAACCCATGACCCACTTCATGCATCTGCAAGACTAAGATGTCTTCTTCAGCATGTCCCATTTGTGTGTGTTTGCCCTATATCCCTCTAACCATTTCCTATCTGTGTACCTGTCCAAATTTATTTTAAAATATTTTAATTTAACCTGTTTCTAAAGCATCTGACAGCAAACTCCATCTGCCCACCTCCCTCTCTGTGAGAATGTTACCCCATAGATCCCTCATAAAACTTTTGCCTCCGACTTTCAATCCGAACCCCCTGGTTAAATACTCCAATTTCTCGGGAAAAAGACTCACTTTATCTAAGCTCCTTATGAATGTATTTACCTCGATAAGGGGGTCATACCTCAACATCCTACACTGCAGCTAAATAGCCCAAGCTTAACCACTTCCTGCTTTTAATCCAAGCCCCCCAGTCCTGGTAACATCCTTCTGAACCTTCCTGTCCAGTGTAATGACATCCTACGCAGGTTTGCTCTGTGGTTAAGAAGGCATACGGTGCATTGGTCTTTATCAATCATGGGATTGAGTTTAAGAGCCGAGAGGTAACGCTGTAACTATATAGCACCTTGGTCAGACCCCACTTGGAGTACTGTGGTCAGTTCTGGTCACCTCACTACAGGAAGGACGTGGAAGCCATAGAAAGGGTGCAGAGGAGATTTACAAGGATGTTGCCTGGATTGGGGAGCATGCCTTACGAGAATAGGTTGAGTGAACTCGGCCTTTTCTCTTCGGAGTGACAGAGGATGAGAGGTGACCTGACAGAAGTGTACAAGATAATGAGAGGCATTGATCGTGTGGATAGTCAGAGGCTTTTCCCCTGGGCTGAAGTTGCTAGCACGAGAGGGCATAGTTTTAAGGTGCTTGGAAGTAGGTACAGAGGAGATGTCAGGGGGTTTTTTTTATGCAGAGAATGGTGAGTGCACGGAATAGGTTGCTGACAGCGGTGGTGCAGGCAGAAACAATAGGGCCTTTTAAGAGATTCCTGAATGGCTACATGGAGCTTAGTAAAATAGAGGCCATGGGTAAAACCTAGGTAGTTCTAAGGTAGGGACATGTTCGGCACAGCTTTGTGGACCGAAGGGCCTGTATTGTGCTGTAGGTTTTCTATGTTTCTATGTTTCCCCATATTCAGGGATCCGGAAATGCAGACAATACCCCAAGTGTGGTCTATCATTGATATCAAAGACCTTGCTTAAGTTCATTTGGACAGTGTCAAACAGGCTGATGTATACAGGACTGAAGGTGTTATATTTGAATGCACAGTATATGGAATAAGGTAGATGATGTTGTAGCACAGGTAGAGATTGGCAGGTACAACGTTGTTGGCATCACTGAGTCGTGGCTGAAAGGAGATCCTGGCATAATATCCAAGGATACACCTTGTATTCAAAGGACAGGCAGGTAGGCAGAGGAGATGGGGAGGGTCTGTTGGTAAAACATGAAATAAAATCCTTAGAGAGAGGTGACATAGGATTGGAAGATGTCGAGTCAATGTGGGTAGAGTTAAGAAAGTGCAAGGGTAAAAAGACACTGATAGTAATTATATACAGGCCTCCAAATAGAAGCCAAGATTGAAATGGGATACAAACTACACCAGGAGATGGAAAAAAGGGCAAGGTGATGGTCAAAATGGGGGATTTCAACATGCAGGTGGATTGGGAAAATTATGTTGGTGCTGCATCCCAAAAGAGGGAATTTGTATGATGCCTGC
Organism: Hemitrygon akajei; assembly: GCF_048418815.1. Taxonomy (NCBI): domain Eukaryota; kingdom Metazoa; phylum Chordata; class Chondrichthyes; order Myliobatiformes; family Dasyatidae; genus Hemitrygon; species Hemitrygon akajei. Next base: position 160,041,149 of record NC_133124.1, on the reverse strand, counting down.
CAGATGGATTTTTAGAACCTCTTGTGCCTGAGCCCAATGGGAGAAAGGCAATTCTAGAGTGAGATTTGTATAATGAACCAGATGTGATTTGGGAGCACATGGTAAAAGAACCTTTAGGAAGCAGTGATCATAAAATGATAGAATTCACCCCAGAGTTTAAGAGGGAGATAAAGTCAGATGTATCAGTATCAGAGTGGGGTAAAGTTAATTACAGAGGCATGAGGGAGGAGCTGACCAAAGTAGATGGGAAGGGGACACGAGCAGGGATGATTGCAGAAAAACAAAGAGTGGAGTTCCAGCAGCAATTTGGATAGATAAGTCCAAAAAATGAAGAAGAATTGTAGAGGGAGGATGATGTAACAGTGTTTGACAAGGGAAGCCAAATACAGTGTAAAAGCAAAAGAGAGGGCATACAATAGAGCAAAAAATAGCAGGATGTTGGAGTATCAAAAGGATTTTGATAATCAACAGAAGGCAATTACAAAGCCATAAAGAGAGAAAATGAGGTATGAGAGAAAGCTTGCCAACAATACTCAAGAGGACACACAAATGTAAAGAGTAAAAGAGAGGCGAGAGTGGATATTGGACCCCTAAAAATGACACTGGAGAGGAGAAATGTGAGCTAAAGACATGGCAGAGGTACTTATTTAATATTTTGTGTCAATCCTCACTGTGAATAATGCTAGCTGTATGTCAGAAATGTGAGAGTGTCAGGGGACAGGAATGAGTGTTGATGCTATTACTAAGGAGAAAGTGTGTGGGAAGATCGAAGGTCTGAAGGTACCTGGACCAGGTGGACTACACCCCAGTGTTTGGAAAGAGTTAGCTGAAGAGAATATGGGGGCATTAGTAATGATCTTTCAAGAATCACTAGATACTTGGTCATTCAGGGCGACTGGAAATGGCAAAGGTCACTTCACTCTTTAAGAAGGGAGAGCAGCTGGAGAAAGAAAATTATAGGTATGTTAGTCTGGATGTGGTGTGCTTGGGAAGATGTTGGAGTCCAGTATTAAGAATGATCTTTTGGGTACATGGAGGCACATTATAAAATAGAGCAAAGACAGCATGCCTTCCCTTAAGGGGAAATCTTGCCTGACACATCTGCTGTAATTCTTCGAGGAGCACAAATCCAAGATAGACAAAGAATGATTTGGTTGACAGAATTGTTACCTTTGTGGTCAAACTTGCAGATGATAGAAAGATACGTAAAGGGGAAGTGGTGCTGCAGAAGCTCGGAATCTGGGCATGGACATAGACAGATTAGGAAATGGGCAAATAAGTGATAAAATAGATTATTGAGGTGTGAAGGCTTAAGATGTTGCTTAAGATGTCCCTCCTCTACATCGGTGAGACCCGACACATATTGGGGGACCACTTCATCAAGCACCTCCACTTCGTCTGCCACAACAGACAGGATCTCCCGGTTGCCACCCACCTCAATTCTGCTTCACATTTCCATTCGGATATGTCCACACATGGCCTCCTCTACTGCCATGATGAGGCCAAACTCAGGTTGGAGTAGCAACACCTCATATACTGTCTGGGTAGTCTGCAGTCCCTTGGCATGAGCATTGAATTCTCAAAACTCTGGTAATTTCCTCCCTCTCCCTTCCCTCATCCCAGTTTCACTCTGTCTCCTCCTCCAGCTACCTATCACCTCCCTCATAGTTCCGCCTCCTACTACCCATAGTGCTTTCCACTTACATTCCTTCTTCACCTTTCCTGCCGATCCCCTCCCGCTTCCCCTCCCACCCCTTGATCTTTCCCCTTACTGGTTTCTCACTTGGCACCTACCAGCCTTCTCCTTCCCACCCTCCCCCCACCTTCTTTATAGGGCTCCTGCCCCCTCCTTCTTCAGTCCTGACGAAGAGTCTCAGCCTGAAACTTTGATTGCTCGTTTCTATGGATACTGCCCGACCTGCTGAGTTCCTCCAGCGTGTTGTACGTGTTGCTGGGATACAGGGAGGATATTTCCCCATCTGAGGAGACAAGGATCAGCAGTGACTGTCTGTTTGGGATTCTCAGCACCCGTGGGAGGGGAGAGTGTTTTGGGGGTTCTTAGCCCTTCAGTTCACAGAACCATCGCCGTACGGCATAGAAATGTGCCCTTCGACTCATCAGCTCTGTGCTGACTTATTTACACATCTACATTCATCCCATTGGCCAGCATTAGGTCCGTCTCCATCTGTACCTTGCCTATTGAAAGTGTCTGTCCAAGTATCTCTTAAACACAGAGGACTGGGGGCCTGTGACCTGCAGGTGTCGGTGCTGGGGCCACATGTGTTTGACATTCATATTAATGATCTAGGTGATAGTGTAGGTGACATAGTTAGTAGGTTTGTGAGAGACACTAAAATTCATGGTATAGCGGCTAGCGAAGAGGATTATCTAAGTTTACAACAGGCCCCTGATCAACTGTAGAGGTGGGTAGAGTGACAATGTTTTTAAATACACCTTGCCAGGTACATGGATCAGAAAATTGAAAAGAATATTGGGCAAATGGGACTAGCTCAATAAAGCAAGCTGGTCGGCACAAACAAGTTGGGCCGAAGAATCTCTGTGATTCCTGTTTAAATCCATTCACCTACCCCCTTCCCATTTTAATCCACCCCTTTCCCACACTCGTTTCTGCTGTTTATCTCCCCTCTTTATTTCTGTTCTTGGGGGAAGATGTCGACCTGAAATGTAGTCTGTTCATCTCTCTCCACACAGGCTGCCTGACCTGTTCAGTTCCTCCAGCATTTTGTGTCTGTTTGATCAGGAAATCTCTGCTTTCTGTCCAGCGGAAAACCCTTCTGTAGATATTAGCTTTCCACCCGTTTTCGTCGGGTCAAACTGCGGGAAAGGTTCATGTTGGACACCCAACTGTGCCTGAGGCCCAGCGGCCTTTCCCCGATCCCCGGGGCCACGGTGACCGAGTCTCCCATCACCTCCTCCCCGATCCCTGGGGACTCTCTAATTTTCTGCTTCTCCCCCCAGTCTCCGTCACCCTGGATGTGGAAACAGTGAGTCTGGAGCTCAGGGTGTCTGAGGATCGGAAGAGTGTGAGACGGACCCGGACCTGGAGGGATTTTGCTGACACAGGAATGAGATTCACACGCTGGCCTTGCGTACTGGGATTGGAGGGATTCACATCGGGGAGACATTACTGGGAGGTGGAGGTGGCGGGGAATCAGTGCTGGTGTCTGGGAGTCGCCACAGAGTCTGTGAAGAGAAAGGAATGGTTCAGACTGAGTCCAGAGACCGGATTCTGGGTCATCGAGCGGGATTATGGCACGTTACAGCAGTATTATGACGTGTTATACCTAGTTTATGACATGTTACAGTGGGATTATGACGTAATCATTGTTCACACCTCCCCTGAGTCCCGTCTCCCTGACAGTCCCATCCCCGGGAGGGTGGGAGTTTATATCAGTTATGAGTCCAGGACAGTTTCATTTTACGATGCGGAGACCAAGTCCCATCTTCACACCTTCACTGGGGATAAATTCACAGGGAAACTTTATCCTTTCTTCTGGACTCGGTGTGCAAATCAGAGGCTGAGAATCTGCTCTGGTTCCGCTCCGGGTCTGTAAACGGGTCGGGTCCTGGGACCGGCGTCAGGAGTAAAGTCCCTGTAAGTATAAATGTGCAGAGATTGAAATAAACATGAGATGAGAATAATCGAGCTGTTAACTTTAACTCGTTCCCCACATCCGACAACAGAACAGAAACACTGGGGATTCAGCAGCAGCTGCAGGCAACAGGTCCTGAGCTCCTCCCCCGGGTCCTAAAGTCCACCCGCACTGAGACAGATGAAGCGGGACAAGTGCGGGCAGTGCTGACTGGAAAAGACAGTGAAGATTGATGCAAAGTGTTCATTAAGTTCATCTGCCATTTCTTTGTCCCCCATTACTACTTTACCAGCATCATTTTCCAGTGGTCCAATAACTACTCTCATCTTCCTTTCACTCTTCATGTAACTGAAAACTAAACTTTTAGTATCCTGATTTATATTATTGGCTAGCTTGCCCTCATATTTCGTCTTTACCATTCTTATGGCTTTTCTCGTTGCCTTTTGTTGGATTTTAAGAACATCCCAATAATCCAACATCCCACTCACTTTTGCTACCTTATATGCCATTTCCTTAGGTAATGTCCTTAACTTTCCTTGTCAGCCTTGGATTCCTACCCTTGCCATTTGAGAAATTCTTTGGAGGGACATGTTTCTCCAGTGCTTTGTAAGCTATTCCTAGATATGTCAGCCACTTCTGTGGAGCTATCATTCCTGCAATATTCTCCTGAAATTCACCCGGGCAAATTCCTCTCATGCCTCTGTAATTCCCTTTATTCCACTGCAAGACTCATACATGTGACTTAGGCCCCTCCCTCTCAAAATGCGGTATGTATTCAATTATATTATGGTCACTGCCTCCTAAGGGTTCCTTTACTTTAAGCTCCCGAATAAGATCAGGGTTATTACACAACAACCAATCCAAGATGGCCTTTCCCACAAGTAGGCCCAAACACAAGCTGCTTTCAAAAGCCATCTCGTGGGCATTCAACAAATGCCCTATCGTGATCTAACAGCAACCTGATTTTCCCAACCCTTTGCATATTTATGTCCCCGATACAATTGTGACGTTACCATTATTATGTGCCTTTGCCTGTTCAATACTGTGAATTAATTTAAAGTCAGTCCAATAACTTAATAAAGTTTTGATATGAAAACTATCTACACCCCCCCCCAAAGATTGCACTGAAGACTGCAATTGATTTTTTTCAGCCATATATGTTTCACACTGAAATAGTATGTGTTTAACAGTTTCATAATGACAAAATGTGCACAACACAGAATGAAGTTTTCCAATTAGATACAAGGCATAATTAAGCACAGTGTGGGCAATTCTAAGTAGTGTCAATATCATTCCTTCCCTTCTTGTTTTAAGCCATTCTTCTATAAACCCAACTGGTTTATGTATGCTGTAAAGGTGTCTGTCCTTGTGTCCACTATCCTACAAGTCTTGCCATAAGTCCCTAATTCTCAACCCCTTAGCTTCTGATTTGCTAAGTGAAAAGTCTAAATCCACAGTTGAACTTTCAACAGTTTTTGTTGCTAAACAGTCAACCCCATCATTTCCCTCAACAGTGTGATGTGCAGGGCCCATAAGGTGCAGACATATCAACTGAACTTTGGAAATGAAATACTGTTTGATGAGTTTGCAACAGGCAATCTGACCTACTGCAAGAATGACCTGTTTTAAGACTCATCAAAACCAAAAAGGATTCTGAACAAATTACAAGTTTGCAAAGACCAATTTCCTCCACACACTGTAAGCCTAAAATGATGGGAAAGAATTCTGCTTCATATATTGATAAATGGCTGGTAAGTCATTTCTTTATCATTACCTGCAATTCAGGCACACACAAAAAGAAAACAGCCACACCAACATTCCCAGTTAAATTATGTCTTAATCCATCTGTGAAAATGGTTACCATATGACAATAACTTTCATTAATATACTCATGAACCAACAGACTCTCAGGTTTAACAGAATCCACTTGTGTAACCTAAAATTAACTAAAGGCATTGGAAAAACAAAGTGGGGTTACTGAGACATATTGTATCATCAAATACCCATGTTCCCAGCGTGATATGAACCCAGCCACCGAAAAGCTAAAACTAAAAACAATGTTTTTGTGATGTTCCCAACTGTCCTCCAGCACAGGATGATAATTTCTTTGCCCCCTCAAATTAATCCAATTTGTTAACATCAACTACAACCTCTGTCCCTATAAGGGCAATTGTCCCACTTCAACCAGTAAAACCAAAACGGGATGGTCTTACTGCACAACACTATCTCAAAGCCTGTGCTTGTATCACACCCAAACATTTTAAAGTTGAACATGAAACTGATCCATACGCCACACAGCCAGAATCAAGAACAGATTGAATTAAAAAAATATAAATGGTCAACAAAGATCTTCATGTTGAACTCCAGGAATACCCACACAGATGCCTGAGGAGATTTAATGCTCCTTTACATTTATCAATTATTTTACTGATATGGTGCTTCCAGGTCAGCTTATTATCCATCCAATTGCCTGGGAATCTTACCACTGACATTTTTTTTCAGGAATTTGAACATATAATTTCAAATCAAGTGCAGGTCTATTAATCCTGATAGTAAAACACATCACGTGTCTTAGCGATTGAAAACTTAAAATCTTCGACTATCTGCCCACTGTTTGATCTATTAATTGTAAATTGCATCCTATTTACAGTAAAATTGAAATGCTACCTCTAATCTATAAAGTTACATCATCTGCATATAGTGATCAACCCACCAAAGTATCTATCTCAGAGCAAATATATCATTAATAATAACATTAAATAATAAGGGGTCCCATTCTCTTTCTCTTAGAAACACAAACATGATGGGCCGACCCATTCCTGCACAATCGTCCAAATAAAAAAACTCAGATAAATTATGCAATCTCTCCTCATTCCTAAATTTCCAAAATTTAATCAAAAGTCCTTCCTTCCATAACATATCATATGCGTTTACAATATTAATAAATACTGCTAGTACAACATCTTTATTGAACTGTGCCCTCCTAATATCATTTTCCAAACATAAAACTGAATCTAATGTCATTCTACCCTTCCAAAATTCACTCTAATAAACCGCTATATCACCTCTCTTATCCAAAATAGAACTCAAACTCTTGATTACCATGCATTCCATCAGTTTACATAAATGAGGCATTAACAATTTTGGCCCATAACTAGAAGGATCAGAAGGGGATCTGCCAGGATTCAGAACAGGCACAACAAATGCCATATTCCATGAGGGAGGAAGATAGCCCAATCTCCAAACACGATTCAAAAATTTAATATTTTCAGAAAAGAGGATTACATACAATTACAATTACATATATCACTCTTTCCTGGGGACACCTGATAGTAATAGACTTTTTATATTCGTAAGTAGAAAACTCTACATCAGTGATACTATCATTGTTACAGCTGACTTCCAACACATCAGGGTATTCGCTAAAAAACATATCCCTACATTGTTTAACCTCTTCACTTAAATTATCCTGATTATGAATCACAGCACATGACCCAGCCAGTAACAACCTTCCCAGTTTCAGTAACAATTCTTTTGCTCTCATTAATACTGGAATATTATGATCCTTAAAAATCCCATTTTCTAAATCATACCCCAAACATCTCCAAGTTTAATCTCCCTTCTAATATTACCTTTATATAATAAAGTAAATCACTGATTTCGTCATCACAACTGTCTGCTTTTATCCTCAATAATGTCACTCAGAGACTAATGCATCATCACATAAAAACTTACATTTCTCCCAATTTGCTTCACCAAATACTTCACCTCCTACAAGTGGCATCCTGACCCCGAAAGAAATCCAAACTCTAACTCAGGAAAATAGGAAGGCTAACTGACTAATCACTGCATGAGTTCCCATTTGACTGACAGGTACCTCAACAAATGGAAACGGGTTAGAGGTGGGGCTGCGCCACGATAGGCCAGGTGGAAATATGCGGCATACTCAGCCCCTCCTCTTCCGCTCCATTGCCATGCAGTTTTCAGCGAGTCGCTACTGTTGGTGGTAGATGGTCTCAATGTCCACAAGGATGGGTGAGGTTCTCCTCCGATGCCTCGATGAGTCCATTCCGGGAGCATTTTGCAGGGAGTGAGCAATGAGGACACATGACTACAACTCCCAGAAGGCCCCGCTGATGACACAAAAGTTGGTGCTGTTGTGGAGAGTCTGGAGGGTTGTCAGAGATTACAGCGGGAAATAGATAGGATGCAGAATTGGGCTGAGAAGCGGCAGATGGAATTCAGCACAGATAAGTGTGAAGTGGTTCATTTTGGCAGGTCAAATTTGAACACAGAATATAACATTAATGGTAAAACACTTGGTAGTGTGGAGGGTCAGAGAGATCTTGGGGTCCGTGATCATACGACACTCAAAGCTGCTGCGCAGGTTGGCAGTTTTGTTAAGAAGGTGTCTGGTGTGATGGCCTTCATCAACCGTGGGATTGAGTTCAAGAGCTGTGAGGTAATGTTGATGCTATATTAACCTTAGTTAGATGCCACTTGGAGTACTGTGTTCATTTCTGGTCACATCACCACAGGAAGGATATGGATACTACAGAGAGAGGGTGCAGAGGAGATTTACAAGGATCCTGCCTGGATTGGAGAGCATGTCTTATGAGAATAGCTTGAGTGAACTCGGCCTTTTCTCATTGGAGTGACGGAGGATGAGAGGTGTTTTGACAGAGGTGTATAAGATGATGAGAGCCATTGATCATGTGGATTGCCAGAGACATTTTCCCAGGATTAAAATGAACATGAGGGGACGAAGTTTTAAGGTGCTTGAAAATAGGTACTGAGGGGATGTCAGGGGTAAGTTTTTCACACAGAGAGTGGTAGGTGCATGGAATGCACTACCAGCAGCGATGGTGGAGGTGGATACAATAGGATATTTTAAGAGACTCTTAGATAGGTACATGGAGCTTAGAAACATAGAGGGCTATACAACAGGGAAATCCTAGGCAGTTTCTGGAATAGGTTACATGGTCGACACAAAATTGTGGGTCGAAGGGCCTGTAATGTCCTGCAGATTACTATGTTCTGTGTCAAAGGCAGGCAGATGGGATTAGTTTAAAAGTACACCAGGATGGCTTGGAAAGGTTGGGCCGAAGGGCCTGTATCAATGCTGTAAGGGAGGGGTTCTGTCCCAAACATCGACTCTATTCCCCTCAACAGATGCTGCCTGACTTGCCAAAGTTCTTGAAAAGGTTTGCTTAGCATTCTGTAGAAAGGTTGTTTTGTGCTGGAAGACGACAGAGGAGATTCACCATGATTGTGGGGGTTTGCATCCATGAGACCACAAATTATAGCAGCAGAATTAGGCCATTCAGCCCATCGAGTCTGCCGCCTTTCCATCATAACTGATCCCAGATCACACTCAACTCCATACACCTGACCTCTCGCCATATCCTTTGATGCCCTGACTGATCAGGATATGATCAACTTCCTCCTTAAATATACCCACACACTTGGCCTCTCCTGCAGTCTGTGGCAGAGTATTCCACAGATCCAATACTCCCTGGCTAATAAAATAAATCCTCCTTACCTCTGTTTGAAAAGGTGTCCCCTCATCTTTGTGGATGTGCCCTCTAGATCTTGATAGCCCCACCATATGAAATATACACCTGATCTGGTCCTTTCAACATTCGGTAAGTTTCAATGAGATCTGTACCCCGCCCCCCCCCACATTCTTCTGAATTCCAATAAGTATAGGCCGAGATCTGCCAAATGCTCCTCGTATGTTAACCCCTTCATTCTCGAAGTCATCCTTGTGAACCTCCTCTGGACTCTCTCCAATGACAACACATCCTGTCTGAGATATGGGGGCCAAAATGGTTGACAATACTCCAAGTGTGGCCTGGCTAGTGTGTTATAAAGGTTCAGCATTATCCGTTTGCTGTTATATTTATGGGGCGAGATTGGACTGTGTTGATCTACAGAGGGATCCTGGAATCCGAGTTCATAATTCCCAGATCGTTCTTGCACTGTCAGGCACATATATTGCAGTTGTATACATCGCTACTTTACCCACATGTGGAGAATTGCTTTCTAAGATAGGACTAATGCGGAGGTTTTGTATGCTGAGTGGAAGAGGCTTAACAGGATGATGTCTGGATAAAGTGAGACTGGACAATCTCGGGTAATTTTCTCTGGACTGGCAGAGGCTGAGGGAAGTCTGACGGAAGTTTTGGGAACGTGAGAGGCACAGACAGAGTGGATATCCTGTATTTTTTTCTAAGGAGGATATGTCTAATACTGGAGGGCATGCACTTCAGGAGAAAGGGGGAACACCACCTCATTGGTCCTTTTTGAACAGTTCAAGTATTTCATAATTTAGTGTAATTTTGTATCTTTTCTCTGCACAGCTGCCTTTTGAAAACAACTTAGAAAAGACAATGATGTTAAAAATTTGACTCATAATGTTTAAAGGCGATTTGCATTACAAGTTTTGTTTTTCATGCTCATAGTGGTTGTGTTTCAGTTCAAGGCCAGGGGTGGTGGTGGAGGCAGATGCGATAGAGGTTATTAGATACCACGTGAATGTGAGGCGAATGGAGGGATGTGTTCCTTGTGCAGGCTGAAGGGACAGGTTTAGTAAGGCATAAAATGAACACTTCAATTGATTCAGAACAACACAGTGAGCAGAAGGGCCTGTTCAAGGACAAATACAGCAAGTAGAGCAGGTAAACTTGATAAAGTGTTCCCAGTCAGAGAACAGATTGTGACGTCAGTGGATATATGTTGTCATCGCAGTTCTCTCATTAAAGATACTTCACTGCTGAATAAAATGAATTTTCTGATGTTCAGAACGGATGTGGTGAATTGTACTGATCAGACATCTCGTCCTAATGAGGAAACTAAAATTATTGTGAAAGCTGCAGAAAGGTATTTTGGTGTAACTGGTGTTATGTGGGAAGCTGTAGTTGAAGTCAAGTCAAGTCAAGTCAGCTTTTATTGTCATTTCAACCATGATTGCTGGTACAGTGCATAGTAAAAATGAGACAACGTATTTCAGGACCATGGTTTACACGACACAGTACAAAAAACTAGACTGAACTATGTAATAAAAAAACAAAACAACACAGAGAAAGCTATACTAGACTACAGACCTACACAGGACTGCATAATGTGCACAAAACAGTGCAGACATCACAATAAATAATAAACAGGACAGTAGGGCAAGGTGTCAGTCCAGGCTTCGGGTATTGAGGAGTCTGATAGCTTGGGGGAAGAAACTGTTACACAGTCTGGTCGTGAGAGCTCGAATGCTTTGGAGTCTTTTCCCAGACGGCAGGAGGGAGAAGAGATCGTATGAGGGGTGCGTGGGGTCCTTCCTAATGCTGTTTCCTTTGCGGATGCAGCGTGTAGTGTAAATGTCCGTGATGGCGGGAAGAGAGACCCCGATGATCTTCTCAGCTGACCTCACTATCCTCTGCAGGGTTTTGCGATCCAAGATGGTGCAATTTTCGAACCAGGCAGTTATACAGTTGTTCAGGATGCTCTCAATACAACCCCTGTAGAATGTGATGAGGATGGGGGTGGGAGATGGACATTCCTCAGCCTTCGCAAAAAGTAGAGACGCAGCTGAGCTTTCTTTGTTATGGAGCTGGTGTTGAGGGACCAGGTGAGATTCTGTGTCTGGTGAACACCAAGAAAGTTGAGAAGAAGACCGAGAAGAAGAAATTGGTGACCTTTCTAGCAGGAGTGATAAATGCAACTTGTGAGATCAAATCTAAAGCTGAAAGGATTCAGATTATTGTGAAAGCTGTACAGCACCATTTGGGTATGATAGGGTTAAAATGGGAAGAGGTAAATGATAACTCAGGGTACAGTCAAGTCAAGAGACAGGATGTGTGGGTTGATATTACTAATAATGCTACTTCTTCAATGGAATGCAAGAAGCCTGATTGGTAATGGACAAGATTTCAAGCAGTCTATAGCTAGCAGGAGAGAAAAGCCAGATGTTGTGTGTATCCAGGAGACCTGGTTTAAACCTAATTTAGATTTTGTTTTATATGGTTATGAGGCAGTAAGGCGAGACAGGAGAAAGGGGGGAGGAGAAGGATGTGCAACTGATGTAAAGCAAGGTGTTCCTTATAGAATACTAGGTATAGGAAGTGAACAAGAGTATGTGGTAGTAAAAGTATGTGGCTGAAAGAAAAGGGTTGGTGATTGTGAATTATTATAATCCATGCAAAAGGCTAGAGTTAACTGGCTTGAGGAGATAAAAGGGCAGAATAGTAGTAATGTTGTTTGGTGTGGTGATTTTAATGGACATAATGTATTATGGGGGAGCGACAGAACAGACATCAATGGTCAAGTAATAGAGGAGTTGCTAGATGAGAAGTATTTAGTGTGCCTAAATGATGGCAGTAGTAAGAGAATTGATGTTAATACAGGTAAAGAATCTGTGCTTGATCTTACATTAGTATCAGACTCTGTTGCATCAGTATGTGAGTGATTAGTGTACCAAGAAGGAACTGTACGGAGTGATCATTACCCAATCTGGTGCAAGATAAATATTTCTGCCTCATGGGTCACAGAGAATATAGGTGGGAAATGGATCCTTGAGAAAGCCAATTGGGAGAAGTTTCTGGAAAAAAGTGATAGATATCTAAGTGATGAGATGGACATAGAAACACTTGACAGCATATTAAAACAAGGTATAACATCAGCTGCATTAGAATCCATTCCTAAAAGTAAAGGAGGAACAAAGAAAGAGTAATGCCATGGTGGGATGATAATTGTAAGGAAGCATTGAGAAATGGAAATAAGGCTTTTAAATTGGTTAAAATAACGCATAACTTCCAACATATGATTCAGTACAAACAAGCTCAGGCAGTAGTGAGGCAGACAATAAGACATGCTAAAAGGACACACTGGAAAAAGTATTGTGATTCAATCAGAAGCACAACCCAAGTAGGAGAGGTGTGGGTGGGTGGGGGGGGGGGAATGATAAAAAGGATGGGAGGGAACAGGAGAGAGTGGAAGCACCCATTTCTGGTGGATGGAAATGTGACTGCAGTAACAAACATGGAGAAGGCAGAGTTGTTTGCAAGTACTTTTGTTATGGAACATAGTTCTGATAATTTGTCTGAGAAGGGAAGAAGAAGTAGAGAGAGAACAAAAGCTGGAAATATGGAGGGTTTACGTAGGAAAACTAACCTTGACGGTGTGCAAGATGTCCCTTTCAGCATGGGAGAAATAAGAAAGGCACGAGATAGAACAGGAAAGACTGCACCAGGCTAAAGATGAAATGTGCTATAGTATGATAAAACACCTGAGTGAAGGAAGTCTGGAGAAACTATTCCTTCTGTATAACAAAGTCTAGGATGAAGGGAGAATACCAGGGAGCTGGAAAGTGGCAATAATTATTCCAAAAAGGAAACCTGGAAAAGATGCCAGCAGGCCAGGAAATTACACGCCAGTTGCCTCGACATCTCATATATGTAAACTTATGGAACGTATGATAAATGAGAGGTTAGTGTACTTTCTGGAAAGTAGAGGTATGGTGGCTACGTATCAAAGCGGGTTCAGGAAAGGAAGGAATACTATGGATCCAGTGGTGTGTCTCGAGGATGAAATAAGGAAAGCACAAGTAAATAAAGAGACGGTGGTTGCAGTCATTTTCGATGTTGAGAAAGCTTATGATATGTTATGGAAGGAGGGGCTCTTAAGCTGCATTTAATGGGAATGGGGGGGAGGCAATGCTCAATTGGGTTAAGGACTTTTTAACCGGGAGAACTATTCAGATGAAGATAGGATCAGAGCTATCAAGCCAGTATGTTGTAGAAAACGGGACGCCTCAGGGGAGTGTAGTGAGTCCAAATTTATTCTCCATTTTGATAAATGATATATTCGTAAATATACCAACGGATGTGTGAAGGTTATTGTTTGCAGATGATGGGACTTTGTGCAAAAGAGTGAGAAATATTGAACATATAGTTCTGAAAATGCAAGATGGAATTAATCAAATTGAAGAGTGGGGGACAAAGTGGGGTGTTAAATTTTCAGTGGAGAAGACAAAAACCATGCTCTTTACAAGGAAAAAGCTCAGGGGACTTTATCTGACTCTGTATGGAAGTAACCTGGAGACAGTTGAAAGTTTTCCGTTTTTGGGAGTGCACTTTGACTTGAGATTAACATGGAGAGAACATGTTAGATATGTAGTTGCTAAATGTAAAAATGTGATAAATGTCATGATGTCTTGCTGGTTTGGAATGGGGTGCTGATTTTGCATCACTGAAGTATATTTATGTAGCATTAATAAGATCAAGATTAGAATATGGAATTATTGTATACAGGTCAGCAGCAAAATCTGTGTTAGCAGAAGTGGATATCGTGCAAACTCGGGCTCTAAGGGTGTGCTTGGGAGCAGTTGGAACTTCCCCAGTGTGTGCACTCCAAGTTGAAGCAAATGAAATGCCACTGGGGCTGCGACGTAAACAGCTGGAGGCAAATTACTGGATTAACTTAAGGGGGCATGGTGACAGCCATCCTACAAAAAGGGTGTTGGAGACATGCTGGGAAAAGCAAAGGACACAAAAAGAAAGTTTTGGCTGGACAAGAGAGCAAACAGCTCTCCTGTATATGATAAAGAGTTTTGTCCAAGTGTGGTGTGGCCTGTCAGACCTTTCTGGGTATTAGAAAATCCGTCTGTAGATTCGGAATTGCTTAAAATTAAATGCAGCAATAAAACAGCTGATATACTCAGTGAATATTATAGGTATAGGGAATGTAAATATAAAGATGTACAGATTTTTTACGGATGGATCAAAGGATCCAGAAATGGGTGCAACAGGGTCTGCAATTGTTGGGCCAAGTTATCAGTGGAAATTAGCAAGAGAATGCTGGATTGCTTGAGTGTTTATGCAGTTGAAATGTTTGCCATATTGTTAGCACTAGAACGGAGTGAGCAGGTTAGTAATTTTGTGATATGTCGCGATTCTGTATCGGCCCTTGCAAGCATTAAGGTGGGTAAATCTAGAGGACACCAGGATCTGCTTTATGAAATACTGTTTTGCAAATTCAAGACTGGCTGGACAAGGCAAAGATATCGCATTCACGTGGGTTCCAGCACATTCGGGTATTATGGGAAATGAGACAGCAGATAAGCTGGCAAAAGCAGTGTCAAAAAGGATCTGTAGAGGTCAATATTAAGCTATGAAAATCAGAGGGGAAGAGCATAGTGTGGAGAAGGATGAATGAACAGTGGCAGCAGCATTGGGACAGAGCAATAAAAGGAAGACATTTACATTCAATTCAGAACAGAGTAAATATGGGAAGGAGTAGGGGAGTAAAGCGGAAGGGACAAGTAATTATAAGTAGACTGAGAACTGGGCTCAGCAACCTTAATGGTACTCTGGCCATCATAAATAAACATCCGACAGGTTTTTGCGAACTATGTCAGGAGATTGAAACAGTAGAGCATATTTGATGCAGGAAATTTGCACAGGAAAGACAACAAATGCTACAACAATTACGCAACATAGGACCGGTAGAGAACAGTGTTAAATGTTTATTGGAATGTGGGGAGAGTGATCAGGGGAGGAAATGGTTGTCTAGTTTTTTAAGGGCGACGGGACTGGAAAGACGACTTTAGGCAGTCAAGTGAATGGACGATGAGGGATGGTAAATCCTGAAGGTGGCAGTAATGCGACAGTGTGGAAGCCAGCTGCCGTAAAAACTCAAGGAAGAAGAAGATCTGCAGACAGGCAGTCGGCCAGTCGAAAGAGAGAGAGAGACTGGAGAAGCTGAAAACTTCAGTTAGTCGCAGCTGAGGCTTGGAACTCTCCAATGCCCACAAGAGTGGGTTGATCATCGGTTCACGGAACCACAGCGAATGTGTGTGGCTATCACCTTGTATAATCCATAAGAGTGGATTTTGGAATATTTTGGGGGACCGCTTGTGTTAACCCTTGCCTGGGTATGTTGTGTGGTAACCCCTGGAAGACTCGAAAGGTCACTTTTGCTGATAACTTGTATGTGGACGGATTCAACGGATAAGAACTTCGACGGCGGTTATTTTGAAGTAAGGGCCTTTTCTCTACGTTTCACTCTGGATTACAAATAACATTCTCCTATCATTTATTCTGTGGATTACTGAACTTTCCAACTTTACCATCTCAACACTAAGCTTTGTTCCCTCAGGCTCGATAGTTTGGGAGTTATATTTACAAATATATACATAACACTGTTATCTTTCCTTTATTTTGTTAAGTTACTGTAAGTAGATACTAATAAAGTGAGTGGTTTTAACATCAAAATCAGACTCCAGTGTGAACTCTGTTGCTGCTGGTTCATTTCTAAAATGTTACACAGCTTTATAAAACTAGTTAGACCTCATCTGGAGTGTTTGACACGGTTCTGTGCGCGTCCATTCTCGGAAGGATGTCGGGGCTTTGGAGAGGGTGAAGAAGCGGTTTACCGGGATACTGCCTGGATTAGAGAGCATGAACTATAGCGAAACGTTGGACAAAATGGTGTTGTTGTTGAGCAGCGCAGGCTGGGGTGAGACTGGATGGAGGTTTACAAGATTACGAGAGGAATAGAAAGAATGGACAAAGGAAATATTTCTCCTGGGGTGGAAGACCACACCGGTCACGTGATCACGTTTGTCCTTCCCATTTAACCGCAGATGGGCAGCATCTGCGCGTCTGTTTTCGAGACCCCGCCCTCCGGATGATGTAACAATCTATTCGCGCATGCGCACTGTCTCCGTGTGGACCGTGTTTTCCTTTCCGCTCAGCGCGGGAGTGGATCGTCTGTGGGGTCGGTAAAGGATTATCGGCGAGAGCCGCGGGTCGGTATCACTGTCTGCGTCGGTGAGTATTGAGACCGATCCCGACCGGGGAGATCCGACGTTGACCGTGAGCCCCGATCTGAGGGCCGATTACTCATTTAGTACCCAGTTATCTGGGCTCGTCAGAAATGTGTAGACTTCACTGGATCTGCATTGAACGATCCAAACCAGGAGCCCAGGCTGTTTGTTTCCGTAGAAATGAAATGGAAATCCCGCCAGCGGGTCACGTGAGGCTGTGTGCCGCAGATCTGCCCCGCCCTCCGCTTTATGACGCAAGATCACGTGGTGTGTGTGGACAGTCTCCGGACGGGCTGTTCCGTCGTTTAGAACAGTGGAAATAGACCCGTGAGTTTGGTGTTCAAACTGTGTTTGGAAATCTCCCCTCACTGTCACTCGGTGGAAATCAGGCAGAATCTCAAGTTGCTGGAGATCTGCACTAACATCTGAAAAAGTTTGCGGTCATTCTGACGAACGTTATTAATATCACCAATATCACCAAGACCAAGGAGATGGTGGTGGACTTTAGGAGATCTAGGCCTCATATGGAGCCAGTGATCATTAATGGAGAATGTGTGGAGCAGGTTAAGACCTACAAGTATCTGGGAGTACAGTTAGACGAGAAGCTAGACTGGACTGCCAACACAGATACCTTGTGCAGGAAGGCACAGAGGCGACTGTACTTCCTTAGAAGGTTGGCGTCATTCAATGTCTGTAGTGAGATGCTGAAGATGTTCTATAGGTCAGTTGTGGAGAGCGCCCTCTTCTTTGTGGTGGCGTGTTGGGGAGGAAGCATTAAGAAGAGGGACGCCTCACGTCTTAATAAGCTGGTAAGGAAGGCGGGCTCTGTCGTGGGCAAAGTACTGAAGAGTTTAACATCGGTAGCTGAGCGAAGGGCGCTGAGTAGGCTACGGTCAATTATGGATAACTCTGAACATCCTCTACATAGCACCATCCAGAGACAGAGAAGCAGTTTCAGCGACAGGTTACTATCGATGCAATGCTCCTCAGACAGGATGAAGAGGTCAATACTCCCCAATGCCATTAGGCTTTACAATTCAACCGCCAGGACTTAAGAACTTTTTAAAAGCTATTATTAATGCTTTGTGAGATAGTGATTTAGATTTTTTAAAGCTATTATTAATGCTTTGTGAGATAGTGATTTAGATGCATATCATATTTTTTTACTGAGTTAAGTATTGTATGTAATTAGTTTTGCTACAACAAGTGTATGGGACATAGGAAAAAAATTGAATTTCCCCATGGGGATGAATAAAGTATCTATCTATCTATCTATCTAATTGAATTGTGAAGTTTGTTCCTCTCCCTACAACTGTTGCTTACATGCTGAACATTTCTGGTAATTCCAGTTTCTTTTTATTACATTCACCCTGGAATGGCTCATATTTCCTGAAATGGACCTGTTTTAACCTGAAAGTTGAAATGGCTCGTTTTGTGATAGTAGAACAGTGAAGAAAGCACAACTGTTCCCTGAAAATTATCCTGGTACCAATTTATCTGTTATTCCTGGAAATGTGTTCAGTACAGTTGTTGCCAACAAGGTTTACAAGAATAATCTCAGGAATGATCAGTGTTATGTATGAGGAGCATCTGATGGTTCTGGACCTGTGCTCAATGTAGTTCAGAGGGACGGTGGGGTGGTGGGGAGATGTACGGTTAAGTAAACCTACCGAATGCTGAAAAGCCTGGATACAGTGGACATGGAGAGGATGTTTCCATTAGATGGAGAGTCTGTGATCTGACAGCACAGTCTCAGAATAAAGATGCTTCCTGTTAAAATTCAGTTGAGAAAATTATTTTGGCCAAAAGATGTCTGAAGTATGGCATTTGTTGCTGCAGAGGTTGGTTGAGGCTGCCATTTGGGTATATTTATGACAGAGATTAATATATTCCAGATTGCTAAGTAGCTACAGGGTTACAGGGGGAAGGCAGGAACATGGTGTTGGAATAAAAATCAGCCATGGTTGAGTGGTGGGGCAGACCAGATGAATCGAATCACCTAATTCTGTTCCTGTGTCTTGTGTCTTACCATGCCTGAATGATGGCTCCTGCTTATCCCATATCGTTTTGTGACGTGTGAGGGACAATAAAAGATTGTTCACTGAGATCATTACTGTATATTTGCCTTCAACATTTAAATTTTGGTGAGTTTTGTTCTTAGAAACATTAAGCAGAAATGTTTGGTGCTCTTTTTTATTGTTAATGTGCTTCGTTATTTTTCAATTTAAAGTTAGACCTGCAGTGAGAGATTTATTGGAAGAAAAATCCCTAACTGGAAGCAAACCACGACCGAAGACGAGGGAACAGCAACAAATGAACCAGCCCGAGGATTGAGAGCATCAACTGGAGACTGAGAGAACCCATCTGACTCGGAGATTCCAGTGATTCAGTCAGGAGAAAGCTTGGTGAGTCTCATTTACTCAAACTCTGGTCCTTTAGACATTACATACCTGTACAAAGGAAGATAGGGAATAGTTGGAGTGAGACTGGATGTGCCCAGAAGAACCAGTTATGCCTCTGTCAGAACCAGATGCAATCACTCCAGGTCTGGTAATGTGCTTCCAGCAGCCCAGCCCTTTAAAACCACTCCCATTCTGTGGAAGTCAAATCCAGATAAAGTCACTGAGAGACCGTATAAGTACAAACTCTTTATTCCAAGCACCCGGGGCTTACTCAGTTAGTCGCTGAAACGGGAACAATCCATGACTGTTCCTGCCCAATCCACTAACTGACCAATAATTCCCTTTACACCACAGATATATCCGTCCAGATACCCCCCACACAAGACAGGCTGGAGCCAAAGTTATTTACGACATGACAGTCCCTAAAGACAAATTACAAAATAGTCATAATGGCTTACACACATAGAGCAGAATGAAGCTGTCCTATCTCTATGCATGAGTGCACAAGGAGATAACCATCCTGAAACCATAGCTGGCTACCCTCAAGAAGAAATATGGCTCAGCATGGCTTAGCACATCTGTTGATCGTCAGCAGTTTCTTTCAGAAAAACAGGCTGCTATTTTTTAACAAGGTGTTAACCCTTTTACATACTTTATCACTCCATCCTTTTGATTATTACATGATCAACAAAGCAGTAATTTTTACAGAGAAAGCAATGAAGTACAGCATTGACTTAGCACTGGGTAAAATCAGCATACAACAGTAATTATAACAATGATATGTACAACTGTTAGGCCATGATGCAACAACATGCCCCACAAATGACCGAACTGGCCTTCAAAGACCACCATTTCGATCCTTCGGTGCACCCGTGTAAATCCTGCCCTACTTTCTTGATGCTGTTGATCTCCTGGGCAGTGTGCTCGGAGAGGGATGTAATGTTAGTAGACTCATCAGGGATATAGGTGCAGCATTTTGTGTCAATAATAGCACAGGTTCCCCCTTTCTCAGCGATGATAAAATCTAAAGCCATACGATTCTGTAGGACCGTTTGCCGGATTGCAACTATTTCAGCTGCTGGGCCCCTGCAAGTATGGCCATGTTCCTCAGTATAGGAAGTTCTGTTTGGTGGGGGCTTGAGATACCATCCCTCAAAACACTGACAGCCACAGTCACCTCTGACTGGACCACAGTTCCTCACCTCACTTCCCCGAGAAAGCCCAGGCTGAGCGTTCCTCTCTCTGGTTGAGCGGGATTACTGACACTGGAATCATAATTTTACCATGCTGTGGAATTTCGGCACAAACCCAGCAGGCCCCTAGTTCTACCTGTTTGGCATCGGTGTGACAGAGGGACAGAAAGGTGTTAACGTGGGGGCCCCTGGATGCTGGGGTGACCCTCTCAAAGACATAAACACTAACACCACTATTATGTACCCGTAACGGTTTAAATGAACCAGCAGCAATAGGCCACACCTGGAGTCTGGTTTTGATGTTAACAGCACTACCTTTATTTGTATCTCCTTATAATATAACAACTCATGCAAGACAATCAAAAGTTAAGTGTTATGAGTATACATATGTGTAAATATAACTCCCAAACCATTGAGCTCAGGGAATACCAAGCTTAGAGTCTTGAGATGATAAAGTATGAAAGTTTAGTTCATCCATGGAATAAATGATGAGAGAGAGATATTTGTAATCCAGGGTGAGTGTAGAGAGAAGGCATTACATCAAATTCCACAAATTCCACGGTGGTAAAGCAGGATAACCGTCACCGTAGGTGTTATCGGTCGTCGTTCCAAATCCACATATGAATTATCACCAAAAGTAGCTTATCACAGGGGTACCGTCTTCAGAGGGACCTATCACCCAGGCAAGGGTGAACACACAGGTAGACTCCACAAGGTACTTCAATCCAGATCCAACACACAAAGTATTACCAACAGTGATTTCCACAGAATATCCCTTCTCACAAGTGGTTACCACATAACACACCCGAATCCAGCTAAGGGTTAACAAAAGTAGCCACAGGATACTCCATCAAAATCCACATATGGATTATACGAATCATCACCAACAGGGATTTGTCACAGGGGTACGCTCTTCAAGTGAATCACCACCCCCAGGCAAGGGTTAGCACAAGTGGTCTTCACAGGATACTCCCAAAGCAGCAGATCCACTCCTACACATCAAACAGAGTGACAATCACACATTCGGTATACGCTGGATCAATAATCAACCCACCCTTGTGGGCATAGGAGAGTCCAAACATGACCTTTGACCTGTGTGTCGAACCTTCCATCTTCCTTCTTTCTCTCCATCTGACTGTGTGTCTGTGACTGTCCTTGCTTAAATAAAACAAACTGCAAGCTATGTGAACACAAGCTGTGAGCAAGTATAAACACGCTGCACAGTCAAATAGTTCCTCCCTCACTCTCTCTTAGTAAGGATCAAACAGGAGCCGAGAAAGCCGGTGGCTGATGTTACTCAGGCACTTTCTCTTAAAATGACAGTCCACGGCTGGAAACCTAAGGTTTCATCAGTCCACTATCAACCAATACATTTCCCTTTAGTCCGAGAGAGTCCTTCTACTCAGTTCCTTCAGTAAGACGTTTGCAGTCTGTTCGATATATCCACCGGGATTGCCCCTTCAGTTTCACAGCCGTGGGAGTGGTCAGTAACACCTGATATGGTCCTCTCCACCGAGGTCCGAGTTTCCCTCGATCCCAGTTCTTGATCAGGACAAAATTCCCAGGTTCTATGGTGGGATAGTCACTCCTCTCTGTGGGGTAGTTCTCTTCCTTGTGAGCCTGTCGTACCTGTGAATGTAATGCTTGGAGAATTTTGGTTAGTTGGCATATATATTTCCCCATCTCTTCCCCGAGGGTATGCATATCCAATTTTGCTGGTAGACTTTCTGGGAGCAGTGGTACACAAGGTCTCCAGGGTGTCCTCATGGGCCGTCCGTAAATGATTTCAGCTGGGTGACAAACCTGTTCTCTCCTGTGGGGTAACCCTCGTGTGGAATCGGGCTAATGGTCGGACCTTCAACCAAGTGAGTCCAGTCTTTGCCGTTAGTTTGTCCAGTTTACTCTTCAGAGTGCCATTGGCTCTTTCCACTCTGCCAGCAGCCCGTGGGTGGTGTACACAGTGGAATAGTTGCTTGATAGCTAGTTCGTGACATACTCCTTCGTTTACTTTCGCCACAAAGTGTGAGAAAGTCAGAACTCAGCATCTCTGGGAACTACTATCCCGTAATAATATCTTCACAACAGTGATAGCAGTATTATTGGTAGTTGGAAAAGCTTCAATCCATCTACTAAACACGTCTATAATAACTAAGCAGTATCTATAGCAATGTACTCTAGGCAATTCAATAAAATCAACTTGTAGACAGGAAAAAATTTCACCTGTCAAGGGAGTTGTACCCGGTGTGCAGGGTACAGGTTAACAACCATTCCCTCCTTTCCCCGGTGTGTACAATGATGTATATAATCGACCTATATTGGTAAAAACTGTGCAGGAACACTAACCTGTCCTGCTGGGGTGATCCAGAAGCCTAGGTCGGGTCTTTCTGGCACCCCATCTGGGACCACAGCTTGTGCTCCTCCTCAGAGGCATCCTTCTGAAAAGTAAGTACCTCCTGCACGTCTGACAAACTCGTTCTGCTTAAGTCACGGAAGGTTGCTTGACGGGAACCCAAGGGTACGACAGCTACTGAGGGTTGTGCCGTACTTTTCGCTGTCTTATTCGCCAAAGCATTGTGTTTAGTGACCTGGTCGGACATGCGGGTGTGGGCCGCACATTTAATAATAGCCAAAAGTCAAGGTAGCTGTAGAGTGGTGAGTAAGTTGTTTACTAATGGGGTGGCCAGAGGAAGTCAGGAATCCCCATGTTCCCAGAGAGCCCCGTAGTCACGTACAATTCCAAATGCATAACGGGAGTCTGTGTAAATGTTCACACTTTTGTCTGTTGCTAGGATACAGGCACGAGTCAGAGCAAACAGCTCAGACTTCTGGGTGGAGACAGCTGCTTCAAAGGAGGCCTGCTCAATTACTTCACTGTCTGTTACTATCGCATAGCCAGAATATCCTTTTCCTTCTAGATCCACAAAAGAGCTTCCGTCCTCATAAAACGTTGCTTCGGGCTTGAGGGTGTATCGCGGAATGGATGGGAGAGTCTGTCCTTCATTCACGGTGATCCGGACGGTGGGGCGGGGCAGTTTGTGCGGCCGACTTCATGGCCTTAAATTGCCCAGAGATGGGATACAATGTCTTGGGTTCAGTCAATATTAAAAGTGTGTTTTCTTTCCAATATTTTTATTAATCTACATATAAGAATACAGACTACAAGAAAAAAATATCTATCAATACATTATACTAAATAGCCTATAAAGACTATTTACCCAATATTCATACATGTATAACCATATAACAATTACAGCACGGAAACAGGCCATCTCGGCCCTTCCAGTCCGTGCCGAATGCTTACTCTCACCTAGTCCCACCGACCTGCACTCAGCCCATAACCCTCCATTCCTCTCCTGTCCATATACCTATCCAATATTTCTTTAAATGACAATATCAACTTCTACCGGAAGCTCGTTCCACACAGCTTCCACTCTCTGAGTAAAGAAATTCCCCCTCGTGTTACCCTTAAACTTGTGACCCCTAAGTCTCAACTCATGTCCTCTTGTTTGAATCTCCCCTACTCTCAATGGAAAAAGTATCCACGTCAACTCTATCTATCCCCTCATAATTTTAAATACCTCTATCAAGTCCCCCCTCAACCTTCTACGCTCCAAAGAATAAAGACATAACTTGTTCAACCTTTCCCTGTAACATAGGTGCTGAAACCCAGGTAACATTCTAGTAAATCTTGTCTGTACTCTCTCTATTTTGTTGACATCTTTCCTATAATTTGGTGACCAGAACTGTACACAATACTCCAAATTCAGCCTTACCAATGCCTTGTACAATTTTAACATTACATCCCAACTCCTATACTCAATGCTCTGATTTATAAAGGCCGACATACCAAAAGCTTTCTTCATAACCCTATCCACATGAGATTCCACCTTCAGAGAACTATGCACCATTATTCCCAGATCACTCTGTTCTACTGCATTCTTCAATGCCCTACCATTTACCATGTATATCCTATTTAGATTATTCCTACCAAAATGTAGCACCTCACACTTATCAGCATTAAATTCCATCTGCCATCGCTCAGCCCACACCTCTAACTGGCCTAAATCTCTCTGCAAACTTTGAAAACCTACTTCATTATCCAGAACGCCACCTACCTTAGTATCATCTGCATACTTTCTAATCCAATTTTTACCACCCCATCATCCAGATCATTAATGTATATGACAAACAACAATGGACCCAGTACAGATACCTGAGGCACACCACTAATCACCGGCCTCCAACCTGACAAACAGTTATCCACCACTACTCTCTGGCATCTCCCATCCAGCCACTGTTGAATCCATTTTATTACTTCAATATTAATACCTAATGATTGAACCTTCCTAACTAACCTTCTGTGTGGAAATTTTTCAAAGGCCTTACTGAAGTCCATACAGACAACATGCACTGCTTTACCCTCGTAACCTCTTCAAAAATTCAATAAAATTTGTCAAACATGACCTTCCACGCACAAATCCATGTTGACTGTTCCTAATCAGACCCTGTCTATCCAGATAATTATATATACCATCTCTAAGAATACTTTCCATTAATTTACCCACCACTGACGTCAAACTGACAGGCCTATAATTGCTAAGTTAGAACCCTTTTTAAACAATGGAACCACATGAGCAATACGCCAATCCTCCGGCACCATCCCCATTTCTAATGACATTTCAAATATTTCTGTCAGAGCCCCTGCTATTTCTACACTAACATCTCTCAAGGTCCTAGAGAATATCCTGTCAGGACCCTGAGATTTTTCCACTTTCATATTCCTTAAAAGTGCCAGGACTTCCTCTTCTTTAATCATCATAGTTTCCATAACTTCCCTACTTGTTTTCCTTACCTTACACAATTAAATATCCTTCTCCTTACTGAATACCGAAGAAAAGAAATTGTTCAAAATCTCCCCCATCTCTTTCAGCTTCACACATAGCTGTCCACTCTGATTCTCTAAGGGACCAATTTTATCCCTCACTGTCCTTTTCCTATTAATATAACTGTAGAAACCCTTCAGATTTATTTTCACCTTACTTGCCAAAGCAACCTCATATCTTCTTTGAGCTTTTCTAATTTCTTTCTTAAGATTCTTCTTACATTCTTTTTATTCCTTGAGCACCTCATTTATTTCATGCTGCCTATATTTATTGTAGATATCGCTCTTTTTCCTAACCAAATTTCCAATATCCCTTGAAAACCATGGCTCTCTCATACTTTTAACCTTTCCTTTCAACCTAACAGGAACATAAAGATACTGTACCCTCAAAATTTCACCTTTAAATGACCTCCATTTCACTATTACATCCTTCCCATAAAACAAATTGTCCCAATCCACTCCTTCTAAATCCTTTCGCATTTCCTCAAAGTTAGCCTTTCTCCAATCAAAAATCTGAACCCTGGGTCCAGTCCTATCCTTCTCCATAATTGTATTGAAACTAATGGCATTGTGATCACTGGACCCGAAGTGCTCCCCAACACATACCTCCGTCACCTGACCTATCTCATTCCCTAACATAAGATCCAACACTGCCCCTTCTCTAGTCGGTACCTCTATGTATTGCTGCAAAAAACTATCCTGCACACATTTTACAAACTCCAAACCATCCATCCCTTTTACAGTATGGGCTTCCCAGTCTATGTGTGGAAAATTATTATCTCCCACAATCAGAACCCTGTGCTTACTTCAAATATCTGCTATCTCCTTGCAAATTTACTCCTCCAATTCTCACTCCCCATTAGTTGGTCTATAATACACCCATATAAGTGTTACTACACCTTTCCCATTCCTCAATTCCACCCAAATAGTCTCCCTAGACGAGCCCTCTAACCTATCCTGCCAGAGGACAGCTGTAATATTTTCTCTGACAAGTAACGCAACACCTCCCCCTCTTGTCCCTCCGATTCTATCACACCTGAAGCAACGACATCCAGGAATATTAAGTTGCCAATCACACCCCTCCTGCAACCATGTTTCACTAATAGCTACAACATCATATTTCCAGGTATCAATCCATGCTCTAAGCTCATCCACCTTTCTTACAATGCTCCTAGCATTAAAATAAATGCATTTAAGAAATTCTCCACCTGTTCCTCTCTGTTTATCTCTAACAGTATAAAGAACTTTACTGTCTTCTTTTTCTTCCTTCTTCCATACATCTGTTCCTACATTCTGGTTACCCCCCCCCCCGTATCTAGTTTAAATCCACTGGAGCCTCTCTAGCTGACCTACCTGCAAGAATATTTGCCCCCCTTCAGTTCAGATGTAAACCGTCCTGCTGGAACAGGTCCCACTTCCCTGGAAAACTGCCCAATTATCTATAAATCAGAAGCCCTCCCTCCTGCACCATGTCTTCAGCCACGTGTTGATCTGCACTATCTTACTATTTCTAAACCCACCAGCTCGTGGCACTGGTAGCAATCCTGAGATTGCTATCCTGGAGGTCCTGTCCTTTAACTTGCCGCCGAGCTCCCTAAACTCACCTTTCAGGACCTCCTCACTCTTCCTACCCACATCATTGGTCCCTACATGGACCACGACATCCGGCTGCTCACCCTCCCTCTTGAGAATACTGAGAACTCGATCCGAGATATCGTAGACCCTGGCGCCAGGGAGGCAACAGACCATCCGGGATTCTCGATCTCTTCCACAGAACCTCCTATCTGCCCCCCTAACTATAGAATCCCCTATCACTACTGCTCTCCTCTTTTCCCTCCTTCCCGTCTGAGCTGAGGGTCCAGTCTCGGTGCCAGAGACGCAACCACTACAACTTGTCACTGGTAGGTCGTCCCCACCAACAGTATCCAAAATGGTATACTTATTGTTGATGGGAACAGCCACAGGGGTGTTCCTGTCTATTCCCCTTCCCTCTACTGACAGTCACCCATAAAACTACCTGTCTCCTGACTCCTATGGGTGACTGTCTCCCTGAAACTCCTGTCTATTTCTGCTTCTGCCTCCCGAATTATCCGAAGTTCATCCAGCTCCAGCTCCAGTTCCCTAACACGGTTTGTCAGGAGCTGCAGCTGGAAGCACCTTTTGCAGGTGTAGTCATCAGGGACAACAGTGCTTGCCCTGACTTCCCACATACTGCAAACGGAGCACTCAACTGCCCTAACTGCTGCCTCCATTACCTACTCCTAAGCTAATTAGATTAATTAAAGGAGCTTACCCGGCCTTACCTCACTTGGAGTGAAGCTCGTACTCAGCCTCTGCTCGCTATTTAAATTCTCCCACTGCCTCACGGGCCGACTTACAGGTGCTTGCGCAGTTGTGCCCTGTTCAAACCTCGCCTCTGCCTGTTCTCGCCGAAACCTGATTAAGCCAATTCGACCCATTCTGTCTCAGTCCACTCCAACGATGGCCGCTGTATATGGTGGTCTTTCTTTTTAAACCTTTGGCGCGCTATGTCATGTGCCTGCGCAGTCTGGCCTCTTTGCCTGTAGGGCTGCTCCTGGCTAACTCGTATCTATCGACTGCAATTGACCCCTGTTCTCTAAGTAATTTACCCGGCACAAAGCCTCCTGCCCGCTAAATAAATTTACCCGGCTGGCACCTCCTGCTGAATTGATAAATTTACCCGTTACCAGCACCTGCCCACTTTGTAAAATTTTGCCTACCTTATACGAGTCTCCCGACGGATTCCTTCCCACTCCTGTCAAGGTTATGCGATCTGCCTTGGATGAGAGACCGTACCTCCAAAGGAACTAACGGAGACTGACAAAAGGTAAAGTACCTATTGAGTGCCGGGTCGGTCTCCGTAGTCCCCAGAGTGGTCCAGCCGCTTACTCAGCCCTTCTGCTTGGCACACCCTATATTGGGATCCTGTTCGTGACGCCAAATGTTAAAGTTGAATCTGAATAAAACTCGGGAGACCAGCTTCTTAACGTCTCCACTGTTTATTGCGCATTCTCCTGCGGGAGATTGAGACCCAGTTGTCAAAGGGAAGGCACGTAAGCACTGCCACCATCTGACGAGTGGACTGACTCAGTCAGGTTACAGCCATCTATTTATACATAGTAAGCCCCATACATTACTCTTGTAAGATGTTGTTTCAACTGGTATGCCCACCAAGTCTGTTGATGCAAAACTTAATTACTTAGATAAGAGAGTTCACTAAATCAAAGTTTTAATTACAGATGGATGTACTGTCCTGTCCTTATCAGTTATTCCCTTTGCAGGGCCCTGACTTAATTACAGACAGAGTTCATTCCTGTACTTATCGGCGAGTCCTCCTTCCTTTACTCAAACGAGGGTACAATGTATGATGTTATCAGCACTCAGTGTGTCTCTCTGCAAGCCGCAGAGAACTGGTAATGAGCCTGTCTTAGCTAACCGCTGAAGACGGAGTTTACTTCAGTACAAAAATTCCTATTCAGTCCCAATTGTTCTTTTAGCCAGAGGTTACATAGGTTCAAAATGATTTTTTTTATATACCCTCAATTCGTCTGGAGGGTTCAGGGGAAATATTTATGTCCAATATAGAAACTGGTGTTACCTGTGTGTATTGTGGTGATGCAAAAGTTGCTGAAGAATTTTTACAAGTGAGAAGAAGTGGAGTGATACTTGGAAATCTGACTTTTTAAAGCGTAATTTGGCAAGCAAACCACACGTGGACAATGTGCAAAAGCTCTGGTGAGAAAATCCTTCATTACCCTTTACAAGCGTGCTACATGGTTTGTGTGAGAGTGCAGATGAACTCTATCAAACCTAGAGGTGATCAGTCTTCTAATCAACATGATTTGCTAGCCGTTAAAATGAAAACCACTCTGCAGAAAATTTACTGTGCACGTGTCACTGGGTAAAATACATGCACAGTACAAGATATATGTACACACTGGTCATTACAAATTAGAGGGGAGATTGGTGGGAAGGTGGGGAGATCTCGTGGCCTTGATGCCCTCATCTACAAGATGTGCATCCAGCTGCAGCTTGTAACCCTGCACTGTAAGGAGTTGGAACTTGAAATGGATGAATTCTGGATCATCCAGGAGTTGGAGGGGCTGATAGTTATGACATGAAGAGAGGTGAATTACACCCAAGGTGCAGGACACAGGAAACAGGGTGAGAGTCAGGAAGGGGAATGAGGTTAAATAGCGATCACAGAGTGCTCTTGTTGCTGTCCCGCACAACAGATGGACTACTATAGAAATTGTTGGGGGAGTGGGGGATTACCTGGCAGAGTGAAGTCAAATGGGTGATAGGGGTTTTGTTAGTTAGGGGAACAGAACAAGAGGTAGGGCTTGCTAATACTAGTATGGGGGGAGGAGGTGATGTGGTTAAAATAAGTTGTAGGGGAGATGGGAGCCATAATGACAGAATAGATAGTGGAGAGGGTGAATTGAATTAAATTGACTTTATTACATGAGGAGTAGAAAACTTTATGTTACGTCTCTGTCTAAATGTGCAATCTGTAATTTATAATACATAGTTTGTACATAGGACAGACAATAAAACATAGAAATGCAATTGTGTCAGCATGAATTAATCAGTCTGATTGGCCTAGCAGAAGTTGTTGTCCCGGAGGCTATTGGTCCTTTTGATGTGGGACTGTTTCCTGAATGGCAGCATCAGGAGCAGTGTGTGGTTCTGGTGAATTGGGTCCCCAATATCGTCTGGGCCCTTTCTACACACGTATCTCTGTTAATGCCCTAAATAATGGGAAGTTCACTCTCTGCAGGATCCTGTGTTTAAGGGAAGTACAGTTTCCACACCAGGCAGTGATGCAGCCAGTCAGGATGCTCTCAATTGTCTCCCTGTAGAAAGTTCTTAGGATTTCAGACTTCAGATAGAGTCAGCAATCAAATGGTTGAGCATGGTGCGATGAATGTGCTGAGCTGTGTATGTCACAATGCAGGAAGCATCATAGGAAATCCAGATGAGCTCAGGACGGAATTATGATATTGTAGCCATTACCGGGACTTGGTTACACCCAACAGTCTGAGGGATTTAGAGGAACAAATTTATAGAGAGATCGCAGACCATGCCAGGAAACAAAAGGTTGATTCAGTAAATGATTTTAACTTTCCATATACTGACTGCGACTCCCAACCTGTAAAAGGACTAGATGGGGTAGAGTTTTCAAATGTGCCCTTAATCAGT